>NW_004567120.1:39908927-40227283 GCF_000260355.1 Condylura cristata
CCCGCTGCTCCCCTCAGCAGTGTACTTCGTCCATCTGCTTGTTCTGCTCCCCACTCTGTCTCTGGTGAAGCCTCTCGCCACCCCTGAGCCTCTGGCCTGTACATTCTGAAGTACTGGTGGGGAGGGAGGTTGGTACTTTGACACAGATATTTTGAGGGGACACAGTTGAGCTCCTAACACGTATCGCCTGCATGTTTGCAGACTAGTTGGCAGTTGTTCTGCTGTGGGCCATGTTCTTAGATTTGGAGAGGAATGTTGGGAATGGGATTCTCGCAGTGGGGTGTTAGGGAACCCCCAGACTTGAAGTGCTTGCTCCCCAAGATCAGTGCTGGCAGAGTGTTTCTTTTAGTTTACAAATTCACTTGAGTGGATACTCAGGCAGCTGGTGCTCAGAGGCCTGAGGGGAGCCGGTGTCCCTTGCTGGTGCTAGCTGTCCCGCAGCTCCAGGACTCTTCCTTACTCTCAGTTACCCACTGCTGAGTTAACAGTTCAAAAGGGGGCTCTCTGGTGGCACAACAGGTTAAGACACAGCACCATGAAGCTATTGCAGCTACTGAAGCACAAGTTCGATCTCCCGCCCCAGAGCTGACCACATGGCGCAGCAGACCCCTCCTGACCCGCCCGCTGCTCCCTCAGCAGTGGACTTAGTCCATCTGCCTGTTTTGCTCCCCACTCTGCTTCTGGTAATCCTCTCACCACCCCTGCACCTCTGGCCTCTACCCCAGCACTGTATGCAGAAATAAATCTTAAAAAAATAATAAAGTTCAAAAGATGCCCAGCTGTGTACCACTAGCACGGGATCAAATCCAATCATCTGCTTTTTGCAGGTGTTTTGGGGCAACTTTAGCTTCAGTTCCTCTGTACTCGCACCTGTAAAGCATCAGAAAGTATTTGCCTGGCTTTGGTGCCTCTGTCCCCTTAGAGGTGAGTGGAATCTATCTGTTTATTCAGAAACATAAGTTATCAGTAGCTTGTTCTTCCCCTGCTGGGTTCGATTGACTGGTATTGTTTGTAATTTCTAAAGTATTCTTTACACAAATTCCCAGACTATGTGCATGTGAAATATGAAATTAGAATATTCCAGAAAGACTCAGGCTTTCTCAGTCAGGTCTGGCAATTCACCTATTGGAAATCTCATTGGAATGGCTGTGCCCTCATGTCATCAGATGCAGACTGCTCCAGTCAGGGCATGGGAAGTGTCTGGAATATAGATATCCCAGAGGCAACAGCCTACTTGCTCACACTGACTGCACTTGGCAATGAAAGATTGGCAATAAGAGGGAGCCGATCAAATAACTGTGCAAGAGGATCCCTCAAACTGTCAGCATATATGGCTCAGCAGACCTCTCCTGTCTCCCTGCTGCTCCCCTCAGCAGTGGATTTCAGTGGATCTTCCTGTTCTGCTCCCCACTCTGTCTCTAGTAAAGTCACCCACTGTACCCCACACCTCTGGCCTGTACCCTAGCTCTGGTATGCATAAATAAATAAAAACTTTTTTAAAAGCATGAAATGCAGGCTGTGAGAATATATTTTCTTGCTTCCATTCATTTATTCATCAACAGTTGGTTTTCTGTGTATCTGATATTGTGGTAGGGATTGCCTCTTTCCTCAAAAATCTCTTAGTTTGGAGTGAAGAGCCACAATCACAGTACAAGTGGATGCAATCAAGGAATTATGAGCAGGGAAACTCTAACTCAGAAATAGTTCCATCCAAGAGGCTTCCCAGAGGCTGGGAGTGAAAAGTTAGATCATGAACTCTGGGGAGGAATTATCAGGAAGCCAAATGACAAGGGGGAGATAGAGCCTAGTGTGCCTTCAAAGGCTAGGGAAGGGGAGTGTGTGCTCAGTGGACCCCTGGGTTTTGCTATGGCTAGAGCCCAGGTATGCTGGGAAAGTGGTCTCTAAGGAGAGTGAACATTCTGTGCATCCAGCTGATGTCCTACTCTCCAGACTTCTGTTCTGTCAGAAGAACGTGACTGACATGATGACCACCATGACTTGTGCCCAGCAAACCTGAATTACATCTTCAGGTTCCTCTCAACACAGCCACTCAGCTGGACTGGGCCTCAATGCCACCATAGACAGTAGCACTTATTAATGAATAACATTCCATCAGAAACATTTGCTATTCACTAAAACGATTGGCCTGGGGGTTAGTTGATGCAAACATTTCCTTTTTAGTTTTTCAAAACATTCTTACTTGCCTGATGTGTAGATGTGATAGAAACATTCACATCTACACTTAAAAGATAAAACTATCCCTGCCTGTTCATTGGCATGTATGAGGGCCTTAAAGTTGAATGAGAAGTTGAAATAACAGTTGTATGTTGGTCATGGAATACCGGTCATGGAACTCTTAAACTAAAATTCAGTCTGTTACATTTCAAAAATGATACATCTTAGCACTTGTATTTTCGTTATAAGGGATAAATGATATTTCTCACAAACCCAAACAAAACAAAATCCCTAGGATTACCCTCTATTATAAGAAGTATTTAGAATGTGGTCTGTTGTGCTACGTGTTTGTATCACAAGTCTTGTAGATGGCAAATGAAGGTCTGAAAAGCTTGACCTGCTTCCTTTGTGCTGTTTGAATAGTCTTGTTTTTGCTCAGATAAAGAGAGGTTGCTTTTAAAGTAAGTTAAACTTAAATGGCCAGGGTTATTATGGGTGAGTGCTGTACTATTCATGAGAATCGTGAGCTATTAATTTCTCGTAAGATAAAGTCATAGTTATTTAGCACCATCCATAGCTAAAAAGTTATAAAACTTGAGAGATATGCTTGCATATTCACTTTGCTATCCTAAGTTAGGTTGTCCATTTCTGCAGGGAGCCAACTCTGAGTTGGTGGTCTGTGACAGGAAGTTTTTTGAGGAGCACATTGAGGCTCAGTGCTTCTGAAGAGTAGAGTAACTGAAATAGTCTTGATTGGCGCGGCCTACACCACACCTTTCAGCCCTGCACCAGCCAGTTACAGGTTGCGGCTGCTCTCGGGAAGTATTGTCATATACAAACTTGGGCAAAGGGGCTCTCTCAAGCTCAGGGCGACGTCCCAGCGGCTGGAGGCATAAGTGCCTCCACATGCAATGGGAGCAAGGATATGGGACCTTTGGGGTGCTACACAGACACTTGTGTTCACAAGGAAGTGTTTTCTTGCATATTTAATAGCTATGCTTGTGAGCTATTTAGCTTGATTAGTTTTAGTTCTTCCAATAGTCCTCTCTGAAATGGCCCCATTTATGCATCTTTTCCTTATATTGTCTTCAGTTCCTCAACTAGATACTTCTTTCTAGCTCCCGGACCAAGCCACTTGGGCACAGGCATCAGTTGCTACATATTGACAGAATCGCCTTTTGTATCCAAGTGAGCACCAAAGCCTGTTGGTTGTACCTGCCAGAGCAGAGTAAGCTACTGGATTGCAGGGAGAGAATCCAGCTTTTCACAGGCCTCTGGCCTCACCTGGCAAAATATTGTCATTTGGTATAAACTTACACTGAATTCAAATCCCTGTCTTCAGCTATCCCTTCCAAATAAAAGCAAAAAGCAGAGTCCAGTTTAAGAATGAAAAACCTAAGGACAGACGGTCTACAGTTGGCTTAGACCAACCTCTGCATGATACTTTATGAAGAAGTCTCCGTTAGCTGCAGAAAACTCTCAACCAAGGTCACTACTCGTTCTAAATGGGATCACATAGAATCTGGTGTCCATGAACATTGGCTTTCGTGGTGCAGGTCACCTCAGGAGAGCTGACAGGCTCACCCCAGGAGCATTTTGCCTGCCTTTGCAGTGGCCACACAATGATGCCAAATGGGTTTAGGAAAATTACTTCAGTTTCCATTTCTAATAAGGGTTTTTAAGAAACCATGCTTTGCTTTTAAATGTGAGAAGAGAACACCAGTTTCGAACTGGGAATGGGATATCGTAGAGCACACTAATTCCCATCACTCAGCCGCCATTTGTTTGGGCCAGGTATCCTTCTAGCCTCTTTCCAACTTCCCAAACACCTATTGAGTGCCTACTAAGTGGAAGCAGTATTTGGGTGATTAGACCCCCACATGGGAACAGGGAGAGAGGGTGTGCTCTTGGATGGTGCTGACACCTGCTCACGATGGGATCTGCCTTTGGTGACAGGGCCCCAACTTTGTCCGAAATGTCACTCTCGCCTAATGTGTGTCTGTGGAATCTGAAGGCAGGCCTTGTTAATAACAGGACCATCTGACAGCAAATAATCAACACAGGAAATTTAGGCCACAGCTTGCTTGCTCTTTACACTGTCATGGTTGATTGGTTATTCTCATCACCCTTTGTTTAAAATCATTTCAGAATTAATTGGCGTTCATTAACGAAAGTCTTTGCTGTGGAATTGCAGAAACAGTCATTAATGTAGCTAATAAACATAAAAAAGAAAAAAAGGTCCTATTACTGGGTCCCTACAGGCTGTTAACTAACATTTTGAATAAGAATACATAAACATAAATTAAACATTTTTCAAACTGCTAAGAATGTGGGAATTTCACATGGTGGTCTGGAATAATGCTTTGAACTAATTTGTTCCTTACAAAAAGTGCCCTCTAGAGAAAGTGGGTTGGTTAGAAATCATCTGGGGTGATCTCTCAGAATCCAGGGCAAGGCCACATTACTGCATCCCATCAGCCAGCGGGTTTTACCCAAATGTAGTGCTTTCTCATGTGAGACTAGACAAGTAAGGCAAGAGCTAAGTCTAACATGACTTGGTTCGTTTCGTGAACTCCTAAGGTTTGCACCTGAAAGAAACTCAGAAACGATACTTTCACAAGACAGAACACCAAGTCTCCTTTTAAGAATAAATGATGCTTTCTTGGCCAGGCACCTCCATGTTGGCCCACTGATGTTTTCAGGGCAGAGCTTCAGCTGCACCCCATCAGAGCAGACCCCAGGAGACCGTCACGGTATTTTGATGGTTCCATGCAAGAGCCAGGAATTAGGACTTGTGGATATTTTCAAATGAGCTTTTAAACTTGTCGTTCTGTGTATTGATATACACAGCTCAAGTGAACTCCAAAAGGTACATCCTTCTAGAAGGGATCTGTAGCCAGGTTCAACAAGCCATCACCGTTTCTCATTTTACTTCTGGGATGCCACCAGGAGTTTCCAGTGATCCTGATGGTAATGAAAAAAATATATGTAACGTGAAAGATTTACTTCACTGTCCTGGGGATATTTGTGTCATGTGGCAATGCTGTGTCTGTAAGACTGGGAGTGCGGAGACCTTTGCTCTCACAATGAAATCCCATGGAGGTTCTTTAATTTACTTCTACCTATTTGAAAATGTGCCAGACTAGCCAGTAGTACCCTCTTAGCTCTGGGGAAATGACTGGCTGTGGCCCAGGACACCTGAGGGAGGAGCAGAGGCAACTGGCAGGCATCCCTGCTGCCCCCACACCCACTCCCTGAGTCAGGAGCTCGCAGAACTTAACTGTGTCTGTCCCCCAACCTGTCAGTGCCAGGAGCACTGAATATTATAATTATGTGAAGTCCTGCAGTGTTGCATAGACCGAAGGCAAATGAGTGTGGAAAATAAAGGACAGTATTTCTTCTAAAAAGTGAAGTTGAATATTTTTTTGGAAAAAACATTCTGCTAGTTCCCTCTGGTAGCTGTAAGAGATGACCACAAACAGCAGCTTAAAATAGCACACATTTATTCTCTCATACTTCCAGAGGTTACAAATCTGAAATGGGAATTACAGGACTAAAATCAACGTGTCAGTGGGGACGTGTTCCTTCTGGAAGCTTCTGGGGAAAATTTGCTCGCCGCCATTTTTTTTCCCCCTTCTACAGACCATGTGTGTTCTTTGGCATGTCACCCTCCTTCACTTCGAGAGTGGAGTGCAGCTTCCTGAGACCGCTCACCACTGCATGCCTTGTCGCATGCCCTGTGCGCGTCTTTTTTTATCACGTCGCCCTCTCTGACCCCAACTTTTCCACCTCCCGCTTCTGCTCCCAACGACCTTTGCAACTTTGTTGAACTGGACAATCTCTCCTTCTCAGGATCCTCAGCTTCATCACATCTGCAAAGTACTTTTCGCCATGTGAGTTAACCTAGCCGATGGTTCCAAAGGTTGGCCTCAGGGTATTTTTTTTAGGGGACACTGTCTTCTCCACCACTGTGCCATTCCTACCCCCCAAATTCATGTCCATCCCACATGCAAGAGACATTCATATCCATCCCAACGTACCCATGAGTCTCAGCCTGCTCTTTCCATAAAGTCCAGCTGACTGAAAACGCAACCCTAATTGGTGTTCATGAGACAACTCTTAAAGATTGAGGGGAAATTATTAAAATGTAAGAGATTCTGCTTTTAAATTGCTTCTTTGATGTCTTTAAGTTCCTAGCCCACTTCAGAAAGATCTCAGATGAGCAGTCCTTGAGCATTCTTTCTAGGTGTGCTTTATGGAGAGGTATGGAGAGGACAAGGTGCCTGTGATCTGTCCTCAAAAGCCTGGGCCTTGTGGGAAGAGATTTGTGAGTGGATTAACGCTTTTGAGACTGAAGTTATATTTTCTAAGGCACCAAATTTCATGCTACCCACTTTTAGGAAATCTTTGGATTTAGGGGCCCAAGTCCAGTTGAAAGAGCTTCTCCAGGGCCCTCCCTGGTGGTGCAGTGGGTAAAAGCACAACACTGCAAGGTGGCCACAGTCACTTCAGGGTGAGCTTCACTCCTGGCCCTGCAGGTGACCCACATGGCGCTGCAGAACTCTCCTGTCTCTCCCACTGCTCCCCTCAGCAGTGTACTTCGTCCATCTGCCTGTTCTGCTCCCCACTCTGTCCCTGGTGAATCCTCTCACCGCCCCTGCACCTCTGGCCTGTACCTCAGTTCAGTATGAATAAATAAATAAAACTTAAAGTAAAAATAAGAGCCTCGCCATACTGGGCTTAGCACTGCCTTCTTAGGTGAATATTCAAAGTTGGGAATGACTTGGCATCACTGTGTCTTCTGTGACAGCTAAACTGGGCCATTTACTGACACCCAGACACCTCAAGGCCCACCTGTCCTCTGTGCCATTGCTTATGTCACCTTCCCCTGCTTGCAAAGACCCTGCCTTTCCTTTTTTTTTTTTTTTTTTCAATCTCTCCCATCCCTCTCCAGAAGGAAACACGGAACTTCTCTCTAGTCCCACAGTCTAGTAGCTTTGGTCTTCAGCTGCAGAAGAACCCAGTGTGGTCCTGAGCCCTATGTCTTGAATATCAGTGATGATTCCAGAGCATCTGGAAATGATGTCCCCACCACTGGCTTTGTCATAAGTGTCAGAATTTTAGCCCAGAAAAAAATGTTTTGCTAGTGCACTTGAACATAAAATACCACGACAGGTAATTAGTAAAGGGACACTGGTATGCTTTCAATAAATACCAGATCTCCTCAGAGTGCAAATGCTGAGTGCATGCCACATAACACAGTTGTATCATGGCAACACACACACGTGTGTGTCCAGAGTACACATTGACTTGTGGGCAGCCTACTTCATATTTACTCTTAACTTCAACTGCAGCTGCTCCTGATGTGATCAAGAAAAAGTGTGTTAACCTTTGGTAATTAGAATATAAAACCAGGAAGACTAAAAATTGTTAGTCTAACTTTTGTTTATTGACTAGAACATCTAAATGTCTTCAGGCATCACAAAACAATAAAAAAAAGTGGCTTCCTAGTGGGTCTTCGATCCATTTTAATTTATTTTTGATGCTGTATGCAGTTTCTGAATATCTTTTGTGGCTTGTAATAAAATAGCTGTAGTGCAATTTTGCATGTATGTCAAGCGACGCGTGACCTGCTATGCAAATTTAATACCAAGGTGCCAAAGCTGAATTCATAATGTTACCCAGCTACAGAGCTGTTTAAGGCAGTTTAGAAATCAATGAATATGTAATATGAAGGTGATAAGACCTAAATAAAAACCCTATTTATCTACTCTGAAAAAGTATTTATACACAGAATACTTAGCACAAGCAGAGAACGGACAGAGTTTCCAATTATATGGTTTGCATAAACAAATGTTAAGTTGCGTGCACCGCATAGATAATCATGTGGGCAGTCCCTCTGCAGTGTGCTTGAAACTTTGAAAATATTTACAGATTATCCTCCCCTTCTAGGATCCAAATGAAATGAAAAGCCAAGTGGAAGTGGTGTCTCTGCATGCTGGTGCTGGTGCTGCACAGTACGTTAGCCTAGATGCTAGACCTCTTTTGATAGTGAATTTCTTTAATAATGAGGTAAGCAGATATGTGTCTTAAGAAATCTTGCAGCTTATTTTGCACTTAGAGAGATCAGTTGACAGCAGTTGAGAGCGAGGGCATCTTTGTCCTGGCTATTTTAGAAAATGTCCTCTAGCTGGGCTTCGACTTTTGAGATGCCGCTCTTCACACCAATCGAAGGCAGCGCTTTCTGATGGAGGGGCGTAGAGCCCCTGCGAGTAACATTGCAGGGGCTTGCTGACTGCTTCTTGGGCAGCAGCTGGCTACACCGCGGGCAGAGATGGGTGGTTCGGGGAAGACAGGAATTGATTGATGGGAATCCATCCTGGCTTTTGATCAGGGAAAATATATTCACCCTTCTCCCTAGAGAGAATGAGAAAGCAAGCCAGTGAGTTGGTGGGTGCGCCATGTGTGTGCCCACGTGTGCTTATCCACACTCCATCTGCACCATTAGGGAACCCCCCTGCAGACACATCTCGACCTTTGACTTACACTGAGCTGCTGCAGCGATGACTAATAGTGTGTGAGCAGTCAAGGGATATGCAGGGGTAGATTTGAAAAAGGCATCTCTGATGCCATCTGGGGATGCTCTCGGAGGAGCTGACTTGCTAATGCTGTCAGAAGCAAGTCCGGGGGAAGGAAAGCCCCAGCGCTTGGTGGATCATCATGAACCTCACACTGGCTCTGTATATAGGTCTGAATCAGCCGGGACTTTGGTTTCCAGAAAATTAGCACCATTAAAGCCACCATTTGTCCTTAGACCAGCTGCCAGAATAGACACTACAGCTAAAAATCTGGTGGGTTCCTGCCTTTGAATTTTCACTCGCCATATGTTTCCTTTGGAAAGCTGTATGAGGAGCACTTAAAGATCCCATAGTCATTCAAAGGAAGGACAAAATAAAGATGAAGTCTTTTCAAGATTATCTCAAGGTTTTGATATCAAATTGGATTTCTCTTGGTCTTTGTTATTGTATTTTCAGTTAATGCCTAAATGCACTGCAGTAAGTTATGCATTTCACCTGGAGGTTACATATTGCTTTCTAAATGAGATGTGATGTCGGGCCCTGTTCATCTGATTAACAAATGGGGAAACTGTCAGGGTAAGTGATGTGCTCCTCAAAAGATTGGTGACAGATTTGGGTTGTGGAGACTAGTGAAATGGGGATTTGGCAATTATCTGGGTCATTTCATCAACACAGACAAGCCCAACTTGATAATTCAGACAAAAAAAATAATCTACCTTGGCCACTTTCATTGAACAGATGAACTGAACAATCGCCAAATCTCTGCTTCCTGATGCTCTGTTCAAACCAGCCTTCTCTGCACCAGGGCCAGGCCGGCAGGCTGCCTCCCATGGCCGGCTCCGTTCTACTTAGCTTAATTAAATGTACCAGCACCCAAAGAGATGGACTTGCCCAAGGGAGTACTTGAGGCCTATATTGATCTAAAGGAGGCATGCTGTTGAAGTGGGCGGTGCCATTTCTTGGTGTTCACCCCCTCCCTATAGGAGCTGGGTCTTGGCACATCAGTGCCCTCAGTTTTTACAAACCCTGCTCCCCTGCCTCTCTCTTGGAGTTAGCTCTTCTGATCTTGGCCTTTGCTGATGCTTCCAGAAAGAGGAAGCTCCTAACGGGTGTTTCAGACTATAATTGGGGGAAAAAAAAAACTTAAAAAAATATTTTTGTGTTGTTTAGAAAGAACATCTGTGGACTCAATTATTTTTCAAGATTCTAATTTAGTGCTGTGCAAACAACAGGCCAATTATATTATCTGTACTTAGCCCTACTCTGTTGCTGTACTCCTGAGGATTTCATTGGCAAGCGACTGACTTGTCGAAATGCTTCTGTGGCTGGAAGTCTTTCTAGTGCTGGGAGATTAGAAGACTCACAATTAACTAGAATTCCCTAATAAATTTTCAGTTTGTCATCCAGGCACTTTGCCCTTTGTATTCCGTGGAAACCTTTCTTTTGTAGGCATGATAATAGGGAGTGTGTGTGTGTGTGTGTGTGTGTGTGTTTTGTGCTCGTGAGCCCACGCCATTATAGCAAATTGCCTTGGTGGATTCCATTCAGCTGCGCAAAAATCTGTAATGTTGGCAGGAGCAATTATATCATATCCATAATATTGAAATAGACCTCCTAGGTTTAAGGAAAAAGTTGTTTGAATGGGCAGACAAAATTGAGTTCTAAGTGATGTGTTGGTGGGCATTGTGATGAGCATGAGCTTAAGTGTGTTAACGGTCGACCTGTCTCTAGATGCCTGGCTGACCACTGGCCAGTTTTAATATTTAACTTGTTTTTGCACAAGATTTCAAGACCTATATAGGGCCTTGCATCTGTTCTGATATCCATCCATTTGTGGATAAGAAAAGTGTGTTCATTGTCCTATTATTGGCATGACAAATAAATGCCAAAATTTCCAGGGAAATCATATAAATTCCAAGTGATGAAAGCAAGTCCAAGGAGAGACTACATTTCAGACACGACGCATTTGTGATGATCACCACGGTTTTGGATTCTCAAAGATAGCAGCTGTGACCTGAAAATTATTTGACTACTTCTATAGAAAGCACTATTTTCCTTGATGAATTTTCCCAGGCCTGTTGCTATAGAAAGTAGCTTTCTGTGTTTCTTATGGAAATACTCAGTAGCAAACTCATGTTCTCATTTTTTAACTCTGAAGAGTAATTTACTTAGCAGTTAAACTGATCTTATTTGTGGTTGTGTGTCTGTACATTAGCCTGTGGCTTACTGTGAAATCTGCCATCTTTGCCATGACCAACCATGAAATTTATCGTCTGTCTTTCTGATTTACATCCAACTCCATTTCTAATCACCCAACGCCATTCATAAGTGAAAACCGTTAGATGAAAATTCTCAACACGTGAGCACGTCGACTTTGTGTTTGGTGTGCAGTGAAAAGGAGAATTGTGAGTGTGACCCATATATGGCTATTTTGCCATTTATATTTTTAGGTTTCCTTTGATCTTAAGTGTGCCATCGTTATGAATTCATGTGCTATTACTGGAAAAGCGCTTAGCATAATGGCTCCATTTGGTATCCATGTGGACGTTCCATGTTCTTTTATACATGTACTATTATAATTTTATTTCAGTACCACTTTAATTTAGAATTGATTAATGGGCTCTATCATAACTGCAGTTCATTTTTTAACATCCAAACTTCCTAACTAAATTTTCTCATATTTAAAAACTGTTGAATGATATGGCTTGGAAATAGGCTATTTTACTTGGGCCTTGTCAGGAATAATGAATAACAGCAAGTCCATTTTAATGGTGTCCATTTTATAACTGGGCATGAGCTAGAAGTATGAAGACTGTTCCAGAAACATGGATGAGGGGAAAGTTCTTTGATAGTTGATATTTTGCCCATACACTGTGGTTTGCCAGTAATTCATGTATTCTCTCTCCCCGTTATCTTGCTGCTCTGGCTGTCCCAGGGGGCAGAGGGCTCTTTTTCACTGGGGAGTGCATATTTATGATTGTCGCCTGAAGTCCTTCCCAATGGCTACAACCCAGGTGGTTGGTCATTCTCTCGCAGGGGATTCTGAATGACACCAAAATAGCTGCTCTACACATTCCAGCCCAAGCCCCTTGGACTAATGGCATACTGTTTTAGGGCATTTTAAACAAAAATGGCTTCCAATCCAATGCTAGGAGAAAAGATTCTACATCAGAGCTCTGGATTGTTGAGAAACAATAGCATAAGCTGGTCACTTTAGCTTGTTTGTAGAGTGGTGGGGGACTGTTTGCCCAAGATTCCACCTCGGGTAAACAAGCCCCTCCAGGCCTACTTTGGAAAAGCAAGCAGGCTCATGGAAGCTCGTGGCCTATTAGACTCGGGATGAAAGGCAAGCCGGAGAGCTGCCAATGTTTATATACGGTATTGATTCGGTTGTTTTATGTTATAGTAAAACCAGTCAAGGGAAGACAAAGACTTGGAAGGACCAGAACAAACAAGTACTCATGAAAAGGGTTTAATCAAGGCCTCCAGCCCCCTCCATCCCACTGTCAGCTTTCCTTGGTGGCGTTAACATACCGTTTTTCTACTGTAATATCCAGTGTCATCTACCAGTTCGGAGGTGAATTATGTGCTAAAGTCCTTTTACCACTCCAGGGCCATGAAGACAGAGTTAGGCCAACCCTCATTCAGGGTATTTTAGATTTCAAGGTGTTTCCCCCCCACCATCACTAAAGATGAACTGCTTTTTCATTCAAAACCAGTCTAAATATCAAAATGATAGTTCACGAATAGAAAGATGTAAGATTAGCTATCAAAAATATAAAGTGTCGTGGGAGGGAGTTGAAACTGTAACTTCTTGGAATGTGTTCAGCATTGGGGAGTCACCTACCCTGAGGTGCATCATACACACACAGATTGCTTTAGGGGACATAACCTGTCAGGCAGAGAAAGCGAAATGGTGCATGGTCTCACTCATATGTGAAGAGGAGCAGAACCAAACTCCTAGAAATACATATGATGTTGCCAAAGGTGGGGGTGGGGTGGCAAAACTTGGTCAAGGGGGTCAAAGGGCACAAATTTCCAGTTAAAAGATGAATGAGGGCCCTCCCTGGTGGCGCAGCGGGTTAAAGCACAGCACTGAGAATCTAAAGCTGCTTCCTCATGAGTTCAATTCCCGCCTGCCCCGGAGGTGACCACATGGTGTGGCAGACCTCTCCTGGCCCACCCCTCAGCAGTGTACTTCGTCTATCTGCCTGTTCTGTTCCCCACTCTGTCTCTGGTGAAGCCTCTCACCACCCCTGAGCCTCTGGCCTGTACCCCAGTTCTATATGCACAAATAAATAAATCTTAAAAAAAAAGAAAAAGGTGAATGAGTTCTGGGGATGGTGACTGTAATTACTGGCACTGTTGGGCAGATCTGGAAGCTACAAAGAGAGTAGATTTTTTTTAAAGATTTATTTATGCATACAGAATTGGGGTACAGGCCAGAGGTGCAGGGGCAGTGAGAGGATTCACCAGAGACAGGGTGGGGAGCAGAACAGGATGATGGATGAAATACACTGCTGAGGGGAGCAGTGGGTGGGCTAGGAGAGGTCTGCCGCACCATGTGGGTCATTTCCAGGGCTTGGGATCGAACTTTCACTGAGGCTGCTGTGGCCAGTTTGCAGTGCTTCATCGGAGGGCCCAAGAGTACATTTTCAAAGATCTCATCACAAGAAAAATAATTGTAATGATGAGAGTTGATGGATGTTCCCTGAGCTTATTGTGGGGATCATTTCTCAACAGACAAAAACATCAAATCATGTTGTCGATCCTACACTAATAGAATGCTACATGTTGAGTGAAATTCATAATACCGGGGGGAAAGAATGGTCACATGCAGTGCAATATGTACAACTGGAGTTAAAAACTGAAAGACAGTGTTCACACTGAAAACAAAATGAAATAGTGTTTTGAAAAAATCTGATGTTTTCCCAAGTGTGGCTAGATACATAGTCTAGGAAAAAAGATTCTCATGACTTGTATTCAAGTTAGAAAGTCAAGGAGTAGGTTTATTCTGGGTGGGCCTTAGATTCTAAGATTTCGTTTCTGTCCCATAGGTCATGGAGGGTAAATTGCTTGCTTTGTAGTTCCCAGGCCAGTGAGACCACCAATGGTGGTCTCCAACATGATCAAACCTACTTGGATTAATGATGGTTCTCACCTTTTCTGCCACCAATGCTGATGGCACCTGAATCATCTCTTCTGTTCACATTCAAATTTTCAGCATCACATTGTGTTTTTTTATGGATGCTTGATATATAGATCACCTAGTTTATGCCTAAGCATTGCATTTATAACATGAATTATAAATAATAGGAACCAGACATGCACTCAAAGCAAAGAGCTCCTGCTTCTCTTGCTACATGCTGCTCCACTTTGGGCTGCTGGACACCACTGTGCATGCAGCACACAGGCCCAAGCCCCACTCCAGCATGCACACACATCCCCCTGTGAGTTTGCACCATGGCTTCCCCCACGGCAGCCCTCTTCACTCTTCGGCTCAGCTTCTCATCTCTTGCCCAAGTAAATACAACTAACTGGAGGTGCTGTTGAAATTCTACCTTCTCTCCTGTGTAGCTCATTTACCATGTTCTTGGCCAAGTGCTTTGTCAAAAACACATCTCTCATCATATATTTCTCTGCTCAAAACCCTGGATGCGATGGTCTCTCCCACAGCTCCTGATGGCTCAGCCCCTCATGAGCTGTGTGCTCCAATCTCCAGTGTCCTCAGTGCACAGGTGTACTTGGGTAAGACTCAATTCTCTGGCCACCTACCCTTTAAAGATCCATCTTGCAGCTAAGTGGACTATGTGATGTGCTCTTCTTTGGATATTTTAATATGTTTTAATCACAGCACATAGATATCATACTTTAACCTTTTAGGATGGCACCTCTGTCTTTCCCACTAGAGTGTGTGTTCCCTGAGGAGAGCCTTTTGCTGTCCTTGCAGTGCATTGTGAGGAGGGTGGTGGCTGGCGACCACTGTGTTGGCTCTGTGCTGTGAAGACTCTGCCATGGGAGTTGCACTGTGGGCTGAGGGTGCCTCAGTGAAAGAGCCCATAGCTGGAATGATTTGGGGTGAAGGGGCAGGGAGGATGCCTCACAGTGGCATATGAAATGTAGAGAACTTAGGACAAGAGAAGGAATTTCATTGTATTTCTGACAGTCTGCTGAATACAAAAAAAAAAAAAAAAAAAAAAAAAAAAAACCAGAATTAATCCTGTTCCACTTAGCTCTGAGGAATCGAGCCCATCCCCCTGGCTGAATGCTTCAGGGAAGCTGGTTTTGACTGTTCAACAATGTACAGCCCCCTGACCCATAATTCCCTGTCACAGAAAGTATGTTGTGAGAGGTGAGTGGGCTCCTTGAGAAGAGAGGCTGCCTAGAGTAGCCCAGGGCCTGAGGAGGGTTTCTACCAGATGAGACACTTCCAAGAGCCTTCCAGGCCTGCCATCCTGTGCACCTTCACACTGGCAAGGGGCCTTCCTTGTAGCTCATGCCAGGTTGATGGACTCAAGTTTAGAAGTCCACTGTGACCCTCTGTCAAGCCCCTGGCTTCCTCAGGCCCCTCCACTGGCTCGCTCTGTCTATCTAGCTTCTGATGTCACTCTTGGCCCCTCGGGGTAGGAAACACCTGCGCCCTCCAGGGAGCTCCCATACCTTGTCTCTTAGAGCCCAGCACTGCACTGACATTTCAGCAGCCAGGGCTTGTTGTGGTCACACTAGCAACTGCTCTACCTCGGACAGCTTATGGGTCGGATGTCATTTGGACACTGCCCATCTAGCAAGGAAACTGGTACTTAACCTTGGCATTTGGATCAGATGTGTAGGTGAGAAGGAAATGCTTATGGCTTCTGAAATGGGTGGCCCTCTGCTGAACCCTCCAGCGGTATTAGCATAACAGCTCTGAGGCCTTGTGAGCTCAGTGATGTAAAACTTTGGGAAGACTCACACATTAATGGTTCATCCATGACAGGAACCCCTACTTCTGTCATGCCTGTACTTTCACTGAGTTGTCATATAGCTGAACACACATGTGCACTCCTAAAGCAGACACAGTGTTGTCACAATAAAATATGATACAACTTTAGAAATAAAAGATTTACAGCCACCTGTGTTTTCTTTCCCCAGACCAGGGACATTCAGGTTAGGGCCATGGGTGTGTTGATGTCCTATCTGACCTGGAGGGCAAGGGTGTTCTTCCTTTAAGGCGCAGGGGCAGTAAAATGGTAGGGCCCATTTGAGAACAACGTGGCACGCTCTTTTCAGTTCTGCTTCACTGGCCATTCGCACAGCTATGTCGTAGTGCATGGGTGAAGCTCACTTTTGAGTGTGGTGTGGAAAAAAAATCATCAGCTGATTTTCATAGTAACTGTCTAGAAATGTGTGGTCTGGTTAATGCATAAACAGAAGAGTCTTATTTTAGGATAGCTAACATTCATCCTGTCTGGTTTTAAGATCTGCTTCCTTCAGTCTATCCTCTTGAGACCATGTCTGTTTGTCCTGTGTCCAAGGGCTACCAGAATTACTAACTTTGGAACCATTTAGTGGATTGGATTGTTTTAATTTAATATGGAAAGTTTTGATCTGTTTTACCTTTTAATTCAGTTTTTTAAGTTTCCTTACAATAGGTCTGATTTGCAAATTGGAACTACCTAGACTGTTAGAAGAATCTTAAAATGTCCTATGAATATACAGAGAGACAATCTAATTCTAATTTCTAGGGATAATAAGGTGATCTCTAACCTTTCACTCAATACGTATCTTTGAGGAGAGTTGAATGCTTTGGCTTGTTGTATATGTACAAAGATACTTTTTATTAAGGTTTTATCTATCCATTGTAGAGATTAGTATCTGTGTATCATCATTAGCACATTAATCTTTTTAGATCTCCAAAATGGAATTGCTTTGGACTTTTATGTTTGGAAATTCCATCACATAATTAGGCATATTTATTGCTTTAGAAAGAGTATATGCTATTACAGAATTTAAGATAATAGATTGTTTTCTTTATCTTTTCAGTCATTTAGGAAAAGGATGGTAAATTACATTTCTTGATTGTCTCCTTGTATATGCCAGAAAGTATGGTAGGTTTTTGTGTGTGTCAGTTCATTTTGTTTTTCTGATTCTTTGAAATGGTGCTATCTTCATCCCAATATTATTATTGTAAAAATTGAGACTGCAAGTACTTAAGTACCTGGCCCTGGGGGCGGAGGGAGAGAGGTGTCACACAATAAAGAACTTGAGCCCAAATCTGTCCAGTGTCAAAACCAGTGTCACTTTTACTATAAGATGTCCATTCCGTGAGACTCGTGTCTTGTGGCTGGTATTTCATATTTGCGTTTTCGTCTTCATACAGTGTCACCATCCGAGCTGCCAATGCCTGGCATTTATTCCAAAGCCCGCTAACTATAAGGAAATGTGGAAAGAGTAGTCCAACTTTTAATAGGGGATAGGATTTCAAATATCAAAGTATTAAATAATTAAAATCCCAAAATGGATAGGATAAACATATCAAATCACGGTGCCACCCTGAGTCTTTTAAGCCCTATTAACTTATAGCTGAATTTACTGGCCTGATCATGTTACCACTCCTGTAATTCAGGGATTTTTTTTTTTTTTTAGGTTATCGCCCACTCATCGTTCCCATATGTTTTAGTAATTAGATATATTAAAAAAAATCTTCAGAATATTATAAATGACCTTTTCTGTAAATTTGATAGGATGAGAGCCTGAAATGTGTATTTTAACCACAATATGGAACTATAAATAACATCAAGTTCCCTGTGGAATAAAAATGGGTTAAATTGAGGGTTTAAGTTGCCTTAAGTCACTCTGTTGGAGACAGCTACTCACATGTGCTGCTGTCATCTAAGTGAGAGTGAGTTTTATAATAATCTCCCTTTTTTTGTATTCCATCAACTGAAGTTGGTTAAAAACATACAAGCAAAACACTAATTCTCTAGCAAGTTAATTATCTGCCTGTCTTCTAATTTAACTGAAAATTTTACAGACAAATGTAGGAATAGGGTCATATAATGTACAATGGACCATTTCTGACCAAGATTTTAAGGATTGACAGATGCTTAAATGTTAGGTTAATCAAATTTTGGATGAAGTTGACTGCCCTCCCTAGCCAAATGTGGCAGAGTCACGTGACTGCCACCCTAAGCATGGAGAAGGCGAATGTGGAAAGCTAGGGCTGGAATGGGCACAAGGACTGGTTTCAAAAGATGACTTCATGTGTCATCAACACTCATAAAATGGTAGGCAGTCAAGAAATATCTATTTATTGAACATATGAAGTAGTATCTTTAAAGTGAATACCCAACTCAGCACTATGTATAGCACTTTCACAAAATTATGACTGTACCTATCTTACGCAGTGGTGTAAAGTCAAAAGGATAGGATCATGTAAAGTTCCATGACCAGTATGTGCATATAGTCATCACTCAATCACTATTGGAGTACCAAGTGTATACGTTCTTGCAATGACTCTGCTGCAGGAACTAACAGAATCACACACACGAAGCCATTGTGGCATTGTAAGGAGAATTGCATATCATAGTGGCCAGAAGTGGATTCTGATACCCACTGAACAGTTTACATGTTCTCTGACCCCAGAAAGTCATCATCACCAGTCTCACTTCCATTGTTCCTTATCTATAAAATGGGAATTATGAACTGCTTCAAAGCAGGGTTTGAGGACATATTCTCTCTAGATGACTTTGCTAAAATATGTAATGGTCATGAGTCAGTGAGAAGTTTAATAGAAATTGTGGAAGTCTGATATGAAAGCGGGTTTATGCTCCATGGATATTACTCTAACTTTTTTCAGGGACTCTAGGCACTTATTGGCTACTTCAGCTGGAAGTTCTGTACAAGACACATTTGGAAATGGTGAGGCAGTTAATTAAGGAAAATTCCCTAAAGCCAACTACTGTTTCTGAGGGGAAGTTTCCAGATTAGAAATAGGCGATCAACTGGTGATGAACTTGATCAAGTTATTCTCATTGCATCAGTGACTTGGATGAAAAAATAGCACAACAGAATGGAAGACAAATAAGGCTCTTAAAACATATGCAGTGATAAAATGGATCTTTGTGAAAATGGATGATTCCCTGTCCTCTTCCTCTCTGCCTCCCTTGATAGCAGTCTCCATCCATCATGGAGGCAATATAGATCAGAGAGCAACATTTATAATTTTCCTAAGGTTCTGTTCCATCCTTCAGCTTAGACAAATGGAAACATTTAAATTCTCACAATTTTATAAATAACGTAGAATTAAAAAAAAATAGTGGCAAAGTTATATAACACCAAGTTTACCATTTTAGCCATTTTAAATGTACAATTCTATAACCTCAAGGACATTTGCAGCGTTGTGGAACCAGGGCACTATTTACAGAGCGTTTCTTTGCCAAAACAAAAATGCTGTAATGTAGCATTTCGTGAAATCGAACACATCTTGATTTTCGGAAACCTACCTTGGGATAGTGCATTATCTCCAAATAGATAACTTTGCAGAGTGGCTTTATCATTTTCCCCTATTAAATCTGATCTGAACAGTTGGATTTTTCTTCAAGATGTGTGCCACGTTCCTTGGAGGCAATCTTCACATTCTGCATCTGTGAAATCTTAACTCTTCCATCGACGGGGTGAGGCATTGGTTTCAGGTCAATCGGCTGGGTGACCTGTAATTATTATCTGGTTTAAAAATAATGACAAGGCTCATTTTAGCATTCTTCATACTGATTACTGTTTTACATGTGGTTTAATTATTTAGGAACCTCTTTTTCCCAGCAATGAATTACACCTGATGAAGGTGCTAATGTTAATGTGTGTTTAGATATGCCAGCCATAGTCAGCCATAATCACTGAAACGCATATTGTGTTGGGTGTAGACAGCAAAGTTGAAAGCAGCTGAGTAAACAAGGAATGGCCACAGTGCTCCTAGGTTTTTTCCCCCCATGTGCTAATATATCATATAGCTTTAAAAATTGTGCACGGGAACAAAGTCTTCAAGCCAGTTTGGCTCTGGGAAAAAAAAATCATTCTGCAAAATAGATAAACTGCCATTTCCTTTACCCAGTGATTCATCACGTGTTTCTAAATTCTTATAAGAACTGTTACAAGTCTTTTCTGTAGCATTATTTGAAAACCTACATTACTGTGTATGACAGACCATGTCAAAATAATTGTGTGGGGGACTAGTCTGGGTTAAGGAGAATCATATTTGATGTTACTAATTTTCACATTATTTCACCCATAAAAATTCTTCTAGCAGCAAAAGTTTTATTGTACTGTATTTCAGAGTCTCTAATTTATTCATGGGATAAATGTTTCATATAATGAATTTTCAAGTAAATGTATTCTGAAATTCATGCATAACCACTGCTGCTGTAAAACCATAAAATTTTGGTTAAAATTGAGGCATCTCCCCATTCTCCTTGGAAAGTGTAGTGGGGAACCTGGAGGATTTTATGCTAATGAAGACAATATTGTTTAGCTTTCCTCTTTACCCAATATATATCCCTTTTATTGCATTGCAACCATTATAGCAATTAATAACGCTAAATGGAAACGCTTCATCAATTGTATTGACCCACTATGACTGCTTAGCAGGTAGCACATGCCAGGTCCATTTCATGTCATTTAACACCTCCCTTTTGCTAGAGATACTCTTTATGTTACCTTCTGATTTTGTTCTGTGGTACGAATCAAGAGCCCTTTAGTTCATTCTTGTATCTGCTTTTCTCCCCTCACTCCCTCCTTGTCCTGTCTACACCTTTTGATTTTGGCGGCAGTGGTAGTGGTGGTGATGGTGGTGCTGGCTGGCGCTCAGCAATCCACATACAGTCAGCATCCACAAAGAAAATAAAGGCTCCAAGCACTCAGTCACACCGTCTTCATCTCACCTAGACAAGCAGGCTCTGATAATGGCAGGGTTTGAGTCCAGTATTTCTCAACTTGCAGTTGTAAGAAGTAGTCATAGGACTTGGAAGAATGGAATCTGTGTGGAATGTGAAGACCGGGAACCCTTGTGACGTGGGAATGTTGTTGTGGCAAGCGAACCCATGGGATTATGTTTGAACGTTAAGTTCCTAGAAATAACTCTGATCTTGAAAGCCTAAAATGACATGGCATGTGAAGAGCTTTAAAGTTGAATTCCATGTTTCACAAAGTCTGGGGTTCACGCTCCTCTTGACAGCGAAGGAGGTTGCTTTTCTCTAGGGACAGAGACAACATGAACCTTAAAAGATCACATACTTCCTCTGTCTAGACAGCGTCTTGGGTTTCAAAGCCTTTTTTGAAAGATGAACAATGATCAAAATGTGATGGGCAACCCTCCCCCTTAATAAAAAAGAAAAACCTGCTATTAAATACAGTTTTTAATGAACATAATCAGATATTCAATGCATGATTTGTGAGGAGAGGAAGTGCTGTGCATTCATACTCATTCGCTCATTTGCTGAGACGTGCCCTGCGGGTGCCAGTCCTACATGCCCAGTGCCTCACAGCCCATGTCAGGCTGACAGAGGGGGGGGTAAGTCCACAACACTAATATGGAATATGAAGAAAATGCAGGGCAATAATAAATGCTATGCAGAGTCATGGGGCATGGCTTATGGGCCCAAGTTTTGAACGCCCCATTTGGCAAGATGACATTTGACACAGACTTGAAATTGGTGAGGAAGTGTGCCTGTGTGAGAAGAGCCCTCTAGACAATGAGAGCAGCGACTCAAGGGGCTAGATGAAGCAGGCCAGTGAGGCTGGAACAGAGTATGTGAGGGGAGAGTGCAGGAGATGAGGTAGGAAGTGGAGGGCATGTGTGGAGGTCACGGAGCATCTTGCAGGCCATCTGTGAAGACGCTGAATTGTTCTCTAACCCACATTTTGAGCAGCATGAACTAGGAGTCCTTTTCTTTAATTTAGCACAAACTTTGGTAAGAGGCTTTGAGATACCCATGTCTCCTGGGACCAGAACATTCAGTGGTAGGTTGGCCTGGTGGTGCAGGCTGCCCCAGATGTCCTGATGTGAAGTAGTTGATAGTAGATTTCACAGGAAATGCCTCCAGTACATAATTCTCAGTGCTTCCTATTCCACCCAACATGAAACTTTCCCCTCACATAGTCTGTTCCAGCCTCACTGGCCTGCTTCATCTAGCCCCTTGAGTCGCTGCTCTCATTGTCTAGAAACAGTACGTGAAACAGTACGTGATATTACCAAACTGCTAGTAGCCAGCCGAATTATAGGCATCTAAACAATCCCTTCTATCAATTGGCAGAAATAAACTTGAAAATGCTGCCCAGTTATTGACTCTGACTCCAGAAATCAATGTGAGGTCATTAGTTCTCACATAGAAGAGATGAGAAGGATCCAAAAATTAGCATCCTCAGAAATGCAAGAAGGAGACAGTTACCATCTTGGGGGTGGGAGGCATAGTTCCCAGTAGCTTGCCTTGCCATGCCTTCTCAGGAAGATGAGTTTGTCTTCATCTGTCTGCTATAATGACTCTTGCAGGGTATAAAAATGCAAAGAGGCTGTTCTCCTCTCCAACCCCATAGAATGTCTCTGGTTTCTAGTTGTTTGTTGATTTTAGCATTTACTATATTACTTTTTTTTTTTTCCTGACCCCTTACACTCCTGCTATGAGTGAAACTATCCGGTATTTTTCTTTTTTCTTTCTGGCTTATTTCACTAAGCATGATCCCTTCCAGCTTGCCACAAGACAGGGGTGGGAAGAGCACACAGGACTGTGTTGATAGCTCATGGGTGAATTGGTGGTGGGAAGTCCACGGGGATTACAACCGAGATGAAAAAGCAGACATTGTCCAAAAATTAAGAATGATATTAAAAAAAAATGCATTTCAGGCCCTCCCTGGTGGCACAGCGGGTTAAAGCACAGCATTAAGAAGCTAAAACCACTTCCTCATGGGTACGATTCCCGCCTGCCCCAGAGGTGACCCCATGGCGTGGCAGACTCTCCTGACCCGCCCGCTACTCCCCTCAGCAGTGTACTTCGTCGATCTGCTCCCCACTCTGTCTCTTGTGAAGCCTCTCACCACCCCTGAGCCTCTGACCTGTACCCCAGCTCTGTATGCACAAATAAATCTTTAAAAAAATGCATTTCAAAAAAGAAGGAAAAAATGTAAGTACAATAAAGTAAAAATCAAAATTATCAGGCAGCTATAGAGCAGAGACATTGTGTAGGGGAGGAGGAGGAAAAAGGACCGGGACAGGGGTGGGGAGAGCACAAGGGACTATGGGTGAGCTGGTGGTGGGAATTTCACGGGGAAACCTTGCATGGTACAAAAACAAAGGAAGATAGAATAAATATATTTTTTAATTAAAAAATATATATGCAAAGACAGCGAAGCGCTGGATGGCCAGGTACACAGAAGTGTGTTTCAAATGACCACATCGTAATTGACCTATGCTGCCATCAGTTGTGACCCAGGTAGTGGTGGAGTTAAAACGATTTCAAGTGGGTCAAGACATCCCAGGAGAACTTGCTGCAGTGATAGAAAAATGTCCCAGCAATGTGTCATAAGTCCTGTAACTCGTGTGAGATTTAGTGCAGTCTTCTGCAAGAGCATTCCATTTCTATGATGCATTTGACCGTGGTCTTTCACATGTTGTAGCTGGATGGAAGAATGTAAGCCTTTGGTTCATTGCTGTGGTTCTAGAAAGAGACAGCATGTGGCCCATTAATATATTTTTTTCCCATTAATATTTTTAATTGTGAGATTCAGTGTATGTGTATAATTACTCCCTGCATCAAACATGTTTGTGTGGGGTTTGTCTTCCTTATCAGAGCAATATTTGCATTTCTACTTCATGAATTTGCTTGATCATGCTTAATTTTTAAGATAAAAAACTCTGAAACTCTTGTCTGAACTTGGGTATGGTTATCAAGCTTGCTTTTGTTGCGTAGCACATCGAGTTTGGTTTTAAAGCAGCTCCATGCTGGGGACGCAGGCACTGGTCTAGCCCATGGCCCTAACACCAGGAGGTCAGTTACGTAAGGCCCAAATTTCATGCCAATGACCCATTTATAGTCTCCAACCCTCTTAGAACGCCACCCTCTATTCCAAGCGTACACATGAACAGCTATTGACAGTGACTAACCCTCAGAGTCTCTTTGACCATATGCATTCAGAAAGCAACACTGACTTGCCCATCCCCATCTAACGAGCCACACTGACATAAAGTGAACCGTCACAGTGCCTGATGCCGGTAAGAGCTTGAGAAAATAAAGGCATGCAAGAACAAACATTTACTAAGCTCTATACTGGGGTTGGGGGCAAGAAAGTCACAGCTCCTGCTCTCAAGTACCTCATAGTCTTCTGGAGTAAGAAAGGGGGCTAGAAGCAGAGCAGGGAAACAGAGACAGTGAGGGAAGGGCAGAGCATGCTTGCCTCGAGAAGTCTAGAATGCCCTCACCTGAGTGGTGGCCTTCAGGGAGCGTGGCACTGATTGAAGTTCCAAGATGGGGAAGGACAGAGTTTATTTGATGAGTGGCCAGGGGTCTGGGCGCTTAGTACGTGATGTGTACAAATGGATTTAGTTGCCCTGTTATTCTGGCATCTTTTACACCACTGGGTTCGGTTTCTGCAGAGGCATCCAAGCCATTGTCCAGTTGCATCCTTCTACTGCTGCTGCCCAACTTGGCCTCTTCTGATGATGAGCAGAAGAGGTTATTGCACATACCCCAGCAAGGTCTCACGTGGGTTAGGGCGGCAGAGTTCATTTGCAGCTCTGTGGCCAAAGAGAATCTGTGAGTTTCATCGTGTTGGGTAGCTTCCCATGCATACACTTTGCAGTCTGCATGTGTAGGTTCGCTGGCCGGAAGGAGGCCTGCTGTTGTCCAGTGAGCTCCCTGAGTGTCAACATTAACGGTGGCCGCCCCACCCCTGGCTGGGCTCATCTAGGTTTGTTCCTATCCATGCAGGGCTTCTGCTGTGGCAGCCTGTGCACAGCTTTCGTCGCCGACATCCTCTGTGGAGGATGGTGCCAAGGCTTCCTGGGGTCCAGGTTCCAGTAGCTCGGACTCCCTCCAGGGGTTCTCACACAGTATGTGCTCTGGGGGTGCAGGCTGGTGCTTCAGTTGAACCTGAGCACCTTTCTCTTGGGCTTCCTCCTTCCAGTCATTTCCGTTCACACTTTTCAGGAAGCCATCTCGGCCCTTGGAGTGCTTCCTCTGCTCATCACCGGCATTAATTCTCTTGGCTACAATTACGTGAAGTGACTTCAATTTTGAAGTGTTCAGCAGGGCGGGGCGATCTGCTGTGTGGTCAGTATGCATGCGAAGCAGGCTCTCACTGCGAAGGCGACACCTGCACCGGAAGCTAATGCCAAGGGCATTGCAGGTAGAGGGGAGGACACGAGAGCCCTTAGGCATTGGACTTCCGTGCCCGGGAGTGAACGAGGGCAGGGTGATGGAAGTGAGGGCCCTGGCTTCTGCCTTCCTCCTGCAGCTGCTGGTTCCCTGCTCAAGGCTGGGAGCGGGGACAGAGCTGGCCATCCAGCCAGAGGGGGCTGGAAGAAGGGTGATCGCATTCCCTCGGTGGATTTTGAAATTCTTCCATGTGACCTACGACCTTAGTTCTTTGAACAGATAATGAGTTGGATAGTTTAAGGTTTACACTTTTATTAAATAGAGGGCAGTACACTTACCTTTTGTAGCGCCAGTGGGGGAAAAGCTAATGTTGCCCAACCATTTGCAAGAATTTTATTTTATTGCATCTCTATCAGAACAAGTAGATAGACATAGAAAGGGATAAATAGAGGCATATCCCTCTGCGCCATGACGCTTTGGGAGAAAACATAATGAGGGGTGATTGTCACTCTTGCCATCTCAGTCCTCCCCTGACTCCATAAGGTGTCTCAGGGTTCATTGTCGCCTCCTTGGAGACCCTTACAAAGCCAGGTAAAGCAGTGGCTGGGACCGGAAAAGCAGGACATCTAGAAAGGGAGGCCTTGTGCTGGTCATCTCTGCGGCCTTGGCCAAGAGCCCGCTGCCTGCTGGCTGTTGCTGCTGCCCCTGCGAGCTGCGGGCGAGATCCTACCCTCCTTAGCCCACAGGCTCATGTTAGGGTTCCAAAGGTGTGAAAATAGGCTTAAAGCACAACCAGCTTTCGCAGATGGCAAGTTTTGTATTCGTTATTGAATATAAAAGCTGTCATGCTCACACCTAAACCCTTCTAACCTTTCTCTGGGGCCTCTGGGTGTTTCCTCTGACATAGATGTTTTAGGTTAGGAGAATGCCCAGACTCGGAGCCGTTTGCACTGCTGCTCCCTGGCAGAGGGCAGGGCAGTGTTTGAAGAGGAGTGTGGGCACAAGGTCTGATAAGCACAGCTATGTTTACTCACACTCTCCAGCAGCTGTGTGCCGGGCCCTGGAATGGAGCAAGCACACCCTCCAGGATAGAGGCTGGGCGATGCTGGAGCAAAGACGCAATGTTGGGGCCAGGAAGCCTTGGACGGTGGCAGCCAAGGGTGGCGACAGCGGCCTGTCCCTCTGCAATAGCTGCAAGGGCCACTTCGCCTCTCTTCATTGACTCTCAGGGTCCTGAACGCAAGGTCAAGTGCTCCAGTCCTTCCAGAGAGGACAGTGGCAGGAGTGAGCTGCGGCCAGCTAGCAACTGGGTGCTCAGATCTTGTCGCTATTTAGACAAAATAACAAGCGCGTAGCACTGTGAGATGCTCCGTTTGGCCCAGAGGTATCCAGAGCACAGGCTTCTGCTCAGTTCCTCATTGGTCCGCTTTGTGGAGCCCCCTGCCTACCAGGCTAGCAAACTCTGCCATGCCCCAATCCAGACCCCGGAAGGTGAGGAAACTTCGTCAAACTGGGGTCTTCCAGAGTGCATGAGATACTCAAGTTGTGCCACTGCAGACTCGCTCTGAGGGGCATTGCAACCTCTGTCTGCTCACCTGTCGGATCAGGCTAAGTAGCCCCTATTCACGAAACAGAAGCCAACACCTACTGGTGGGGAGGCACCATGATCACAAAGCTGACTTCCCCAGATGAGGCCCCCCCATTGTACTTGGGGTGTGCCAACCCCTTGGATCTCCTCAGATGTGGGCCACTCCATGCATCCTTTGTGATGTGACTGCATCTGTGCTCCCCTGGAAATAAAAGGAGAAAATAAAGACTAAGACAAACAGCCCGTTTAGCTACTCTGTAAGTACTCACTCATGGGAGATTCCATGGAGCCTTTTGACTTCTTGGGGTTGAAATTGAGGTCACGGTAGGTCAGCATTATCAAGTAGATTTGCTGCTTTTTAAATAGCAAGGCGGGAAGCTCGTCGATGGGTGTGGCCAGCCAAGTTCCCAGCGTGTAGTAGGTGGTTGAAGGTTGCTTTGTAGATGAAGCACAGAACGCTGCTTCGCTGCTTCGACTGTGACCTCGCTGAAGTGGCTGCTGAGTTGTGCTTTGAAGTTGAGTTGTGGCTTGGATGGGGAGATGTTTCTGGGAAAGTTGTGTCCCCCCACCACCCCCACCCCTGGACCCCCGGTGCTTGTGATTGCTGATCCATAAATGCTTAGTATGGGGACCAGTGATGACGGTGGTAGGAAAAGCAAGACTGCTCTTCCTCGGTACTTTCTGTCTCATGTACCAAATCACACATTAATGTTGCCATCAGTTACTCCCCAAAAGATGGTGGAAGCATATTTGTTAGGAATATTTTGATAATAACTATGTAAACAGATATTTGTCATGCTATTCTGACTCTTACATCTTCATTCACAGAAGAACATTTTATTTACATTGTCAAGTAAGAAGGGTGGCAGTTTAAGTGAGACTTGCAATTTATCACTTGCTTTGCTTTCCAAGGCAAGGCCTGGAAGTGGCATTTTTTTCCCTCTGAAATGGATCTAGGTTCATTCTTTTGAAATGTAGGTTTGTTTCTACTCAGAAGGAAACAGGCCTTTATAGCTGCGTATTCGTATTGATACCCATCTCTCTATGCCCTCTTTCTGCACCCCAGTTCCAATTCAGCAGGGTTCACAGATCTATCTGCCTCCTGACCATACTGGCTCAGAACCTGTGTGCATGGAGCTCCTCTCACTTGGTCAGGGCGGATTTCCTTGGAGCATGTATTTCATATGCAGAGCAAGACGTTCCCCAGTGGAAGGGCCTTTAAACATAGGATGTAGCATACAGCACAACTAATTAGGCCCACTGCAAAACATCGGCACTACTGTTTCTCACCTGTAAAACAGACATGATAAGGGGTCCAGCGCCAGGGCATCAATATTAAGCTAATGGAGTACATGCATTTAAAATCACCTGTGAGGATAACATGAGATTGTGTCCACTGAATGACTATCATGTGGAATCCTGTCACGAGTGAGCAGTTATTGTGATTGTCCTACCAGATGGACAGCACCCATCTGGGGCTGGCAGTGCAGAGCAGAGAAGGATTATGGGCCAATGATTGTTTTCTGACTGTTCGGGATGGTAATTTTAGGCTTGAAGAGAAAGATAAGCTCCTTGGAGAAAGCACAATGCTATTTGATTGCTTCCCTTCACAGGTATAGTCGTCCACTAGTGCTGCTAGGAAAAGGCATCACAGAGCAGGTGGCACTGATGACAGAAATGTAGCATTTCAGTTCTGGAAGCCAGAAGTATGAGGTCAAGATGATGGCAAAGCCACAGTCCCTGATGCAGAGAGGACCCTTCCTTGTTTCGGCTTCTGGTGGGGCCAGGTGTCCTTGGCTTGCCAATGCAGCACTTCAGTCTGACCCCAGCCAACTTCTGGAGGCAGTTATATGACATTCTCTACATTCATGCCTGTGTCCACATGTTTCCCGTCTTCTAAGGACACTTGGTCATGTTGGCTTATGGCCCTGCCTCACACCAGTGTGACTTTATCTTAACCTTACTAATTTTATCTGCAATGACCTAACCCCATTCCCAGATGCAGTCACATTCACAGCTACCAGGACCAACAGATTCAGTATATCTTTTTGTGGAGGACACTGTTTGACCCTTAATAGACTCTACTAAAGCCCTACTCTGTGCCTCCTGTGTCTTCTCCCTGCTTGATCCACCAACCCCTGCTGAAAACCCCTTCAGAAAATAGAATTCCAGCTCCTTCATTCCCATCATGCCAAGCTACCACCTGTAGCTCCTCAGCTACCCATATACTTTCATGCCAAGTGCCTTACTACACACTGTCTTGTTAACACCCTCTCTCAACCGTCAACAAAAATTCGAGTATCTCCCTCCTTCAGAAGGCTTCCCTGCCTTTCTGGCCTGTGATAGATGCTCCTTCTCATTTCTCTTGGTACAGGGCTGTTACAGGGCTGCTGAAAATTCTCTGCCCATTCATACAGCACAGAATCCCTCAGGCTCTGGCCAGCTAGGTTTTCCACTCCACCACAGGGTGAGTCTTTGAGTGGGGCCCCTCTGTGACATGCATGCCTAGTGCTGGAGAGCCACTGAAGGTGACCAGGAAGTGTTGATGGGCTAGAGAGTGGAAAGGCAGGCAGGCTAATGTCATGACCTCCTAAGTTACCCTGAGGTGAGCAGGTAGATGCATCTTCTGCAGCACCTACAAACTCTGTGACAGGGGAGAATTTAATGCCACCTGGAGGGAAGAGGGAAAACTTTCTAATTATACAGCCCAAGGGTCTTGGCATTTGGCAGGGTTCACATAGAGCAATCACTTTTCTCTGTTTTAATTCGCCATTTCCCAAAGTCTAATCATTGAGAGCACATTAGGCAGAAGATGTGGAGTGACAAAAAATACTCGAGTTGACAATCACCTTGCAAACATCTTGTGATGGGATGGCCGTTAAACAGGATCGCTCAGCCCCCACCGTAGCTCAGGCGAGTCTAGCCAAGCACATCAATGCAAGTTAATCTTTCAGTGTCAGCTGGCTGAGTTTTGGACGAGTGATGAATGCCTTGACTGGAAAGATGGAATGCTGGAATGCCAGGCAGTGCTCTGACAGCTACAGATGGTGCCAATTACTGCCAGTGGAGCCTGTCCTGCTGGGAGCCCAAGATGTCTGATTTGTGACCACAGGAAAATGAAAAAGAGGCCTTCCAGCTGGGCCTGTCACCTGTCCTTTATTGTCCTGTAACCAAAATTGTATTCAGGTGTGAACACCTTGGTGCGCTTGGGATGGGGGTATCGAGCATGGGGAGGGGACACGTGCCCTGTGTTAATGGCACGGCCGTGCTAATTGCCGAGCATATGCCAGAGGAGAGTGGGCATGCCACTGTCCAGGTGGACTACTTCAGCCCATCCCATTCCCAGCCAACGCAAGAGTTATTGTAAGCCTTTCTGGAACAGGGGTGAAGGCACACAGGAGTGCCCCACAAACTCATGAATTGCACGGAGCTTTATCTGCGCATGAATCTTTGAGCACATCATTTGATCTGAGCGCCCTAGAAGGTCACTGTGCTCTGTCCTCTGGTGGACTCTGCGGTCAGGTTCTCACTGTGTCCAGGCCATGGTGCGCGGGAGGTCTAAGGCATAAAGGCACACTGCCTTGTGTCACCTCTGAGACAGCTGCTCCAAGACAGCAGGCATAAATGGTAAACTGTGTCATTACCACGAAAGGAGAAAAAATGAATAACAATGACACTGTCAACAATAATATGTGCGACCACTTTTGTTTTTCGCAAGACTTTGATGCACTTACGTTATTGTTGCTTTTACTGATTTCACATTGGTTTACATGGTTATTTGAGTTTCAGGGTACAGCGCCTCCCCGTGAGGTCTTGCTACCACACCATGCCCCACCCACCAAAACGCCCACAGTCCCTCCCCACAGTCCACTCCCCATTCTGTGCTCGCCCCTCCCAGTCCGGTAGCCTCCATTCTATAGGCAGCTTTCTAGGTCTGTTGTTGGTTTGGTGCTAACCTTTTGTTTGCCCGCATGAAAGTGAATTTCTATTCCACATGAAAGTGAATTTCTTCAACATATCAGAGAAGAGCACATATTTGGAGTGACATTTGGCATCTGGTATTTGTCTTTTTTCTTTTTTAAAAAAAGATTTATTTATGCATACAGAACTGGGGTGCAGGCCAGAGGTGCAGGTGCGGTAAGAGGCTTCACCAGAGACAGAGCAGGGAGCAGAACAAGCAGATCGACAAAGTACACTGCTGAGGGGAGCAGCAGACGAGACAGGAGAGGCCCGCTATGCCATGTGGGGTTCTCCCTGGCCGGGAATTGAACTTGAGCTGAAGTTGCTATGGCTAGCTTCATAGTGCTGTGCTTTAACCTGTTGTGCCACCAGGGAAGGCCCTGCCTTCTTGTTACTCACTTCCACTTTGATCCATGTTGCAGCAAATGGCAAGAGTTTTAGCTTTTTGATAGGTGAATGGTATTCCATTGTGTGTACAGACCACATTTTCCTGATCTACTCATCTTTATCTGGGCACTTAGGCTGTTTCCGTAGTTTGGCTATCATAAATAATGCTGCAGTGTTTGCCTTGCCTCATATAGTGAAGAGAGTCTAACATAACAGAGAGGGTGAATGACTTGCCCAAGGCCACATAATGACTGAGGTCACCTACCTTTGAATGTAGTTCACTAAACCCTGAGAATTAATGTGACCAAGAACAGAAAAGAACTTTCAGGCCATAAATTTCAAGAGTGAGGTTCTCAGTAAATGTTGAAAGGAGCAGTGATGGGGCTAATATTGAACTGGCTAGTTGTGGTGAAATGTCAGTGGTCTAAGACAGAGAGGAGACATTGGAACAGTGATACACTGTGTTCGTTGTTACTATTTTGGTAGTTTGTTTCTAACAGCCTGCAACTGTGACAGTTCTGGGCCTTGGTCAGGGTAGGTGGGTGGATGATTATTCATGAAACAGACAAGGGGATCAGGTCAGCTGCTACCCAGTAGCATGCGCCCAGGGGAAATGCCAGTCTACTGCATCGGCTGTGCCTTGGGGTAGCATTGGGCTCTTCTGGGGCAGCTGCCAGAGCCACAGTAGACATTTCCACCGGTGGTTCCATCCATCCCTGGAAAATCCTTTAGATGCATTGCAAGGAACAGAGAAACCAGTTCCTAGGCCCTACCTCGGGGATGGGGTGTAAGAAAGTCACCTTCACACGGCTTGGTCTCCCCCACTAGCTCAACTCTGTTCTCCTGGACAGCCTCCATGCAGCGTGGACTCCCTGGTGACTGAGAGCCATGTGACAGCTGAGGTCCTTTCCACAGGCTTTGGGGGCTTGGGTCTGGAATACAGGCATTCCATTATGAGATTGTTCCCTTTCGATCACACATGAAACAAAAAGTGAGACTCCAGTGACCTATGGGAAAACCTCAAAGACTCAACACAGCCACTTTAAAACTGTCCTCTTCCTCGTTGTTGGCAAGCAGAAATGGCTCCAGGGCCCTAAGAACACTTGGCAGACTGAGAAATGGCTGACATCTTTCTAACATTTCCACTTTTCTGGCATGCTCACTGTGGATAAGCCTGGTCCATTTCTCCCTTCTCCTACTTTCTTTTGTTTTTCTTATTGAACACAAATCATTATTTACCACACTCCCACATTTTTCTCTTTGTGATATTTAATGGAATTAGTTCAGACATCTATGATCTCTAATTGATTCCCCCCCAAAAGGCAATTTTTTATAAGAACTTCAGCAACTTAGAATGATTTTATTTGTGATACTGAAACCACTTCTGACAGGATATCTGGGCCACTTTAGTGCCTCCCTGTCTTTTCACAAGGGTCAAAGGTGTCCACTCAACTGTGAAGAACTTGTAGCAAATCATTTGGAGAAATTTTACATAAAAATAATAGTGTCGTGGCCCTCCCTGGTGGCGCAGCGGGTTAGAGCATTGCACTGAGAGAATAAAGCCATTTCCGCATGAGTTCGATCCCCGCCTGCCCCGGAGGTGACCACATGGTGCGGCTGACCTCTCCTGACCCACCCGCTGCTCCCCTCAGCAGTGTACTTGGTCGATCTGCCTGTTCTGCTCCCCACTCTGTCTCTGGTGAAGCCTCTCGCCATCCCTCAGCCTCTGGCCTGTACCCCAGTTCTGTATTTGCAAATAAATAAATCTTTATAAAAATAAAAAAAAATAATAATAGTGTCCAAAGGGCAGCCGACCATCATCAGAAAACAGCAACATAGCCGTTGTGTCAGATGGTTGTGATCCCCCCAGAGTTCAGTCATTTGCTAGGAGGATTCATAGGACTTAACATAGAGCCGGGCTCCCCGCTCAGGTTTAAAAATAGAAGCATAGCAAGGCACTCCAGCCATGTTTGTACAGAAGAATACTGATTTGGGAGAGTCAAAAGCATCTTTTGGAAGCCATAGCTAGGTCTCTGCTCTGTCCCTCCCAGAAAGGGCCACACAGAATGTTCTCTGCCCAGCAGCCAAAATGCACCACCTGTGAGATGCATCTTCCAGCCAAACCCAAAGAGAATTGTGCCCAGGGTTTTACTGGGGTCTGGTCATGTAGGCCCACTTGCGCCAGCAATGACCACCATTTCAGCATCCCAGAATCTGAAGGTGTTGACTGCCCCTAGTGGACAACCCTGGCTTATCACTGATGGTCTATTCTAGAAGCTTACATGGCTTCCTCTTGGAGTGTCTGTACGAATCTTCTCCTCCCTGCCTGGGATATCAATTCAGGTGCAGGAGATCTTGTTGCTGACACCAAAATCATCCATGCCGAGTCCACACATGCCCCCCCAGGCCACAAAATTTACAGTGACTAGGCACCCCGACACAGGTTACAGAAGCCCCAGGGAGGCTTCCCACTGACAGTGGAAGTGGTAGGCCTCAAGGTAGGAGTAATGCTTTCTAGTCAGATTTAGATATTTATTTGTTTACGTGCTTAGCACTAATAACTACCCAGTGATTCACTCTCTTTAAGGATAATAATATGGAGAGATGCCTCTTTCTCCATGGAAGGATCTGGCTAGAATGACCTAATTGCTACTTGCTTGTCAAATGACATAGAGAGTGAAACATTTCGTTCTCCTTTCATTTCAGTCTGATACAGGAATTGAGCTGTTGTGCCCTCAACCTCAAACACACATTTTCAGTAGATTGAAGGGTCCACATCACAACAGACAAATGGCCCCTAGATGTGATCTTCGAGCACCAGGGGAGCAGGTCAGGCTTCTGGATCAGCCTCTGGCTGCCAGGGGCCCACATTGGACTTTCGAGAATTGGTAGTTTCTGCTCCAAAGGCTGAACCAGTCTCCCAAATGGGAAACTGGTTTTTACATAGAATATTTGGGGATGCAGATGAGTGCAGGCAATGGGAAGGGGCCACAGCGACACAACGCAGGATCGTTTGCATGACACTGTCCCATAGATTCGCACAACTGTCCTCTGAGGTTGTCATTTCGGGGGGGGGGGGGGGGGGGGCGCAAACAGATAGACAAACAAGGAATTTGGAATGTGTTGAAAGTCAGAACAAATAGCCCCGGTTGATGTGAACCCAGATATTCTGACTCCCACCTCTGCTCTTTTCACTCTTAAAATCAGATAGCCCTGGGTCCCTCGGCCTCTCACGTAGCTGACTCTCACATAGCTGAGCTTACACGACAGCTGATGTAGGAGAAACCCAGGCCGATGATTTGCAGCCTTCTGCAGGGGCTCATCGTGTCTTAAGGTTGGTTGTTTGGTCGTGAACGTCCCTCTTGGAGGAGGTGGTCTTCATATGGTTCTGGTAGTTGATGGTGCTGAGGATTGACGTGTGCCAGCTAGTCCGCCCGTCGAAGAGCCTCAGGACCAGAAAGGCACTTGGAAAGACTTCCCCAATCTGATTCAGTGGAAGGAGCTCGTGCTGGAAGGCACCTCTGGGTGTCAGATGGGCTGAAGAACTTTGCTTGGCGAATGCTCTTGCTAGCAGAGGTGACCATCTCGAAGGCTCAGGGCTTGTTTGCCTCACTGGTAATAACTGCCAAGGTGCTGCATGTTGCAAACACAGAGGAGGCTAAAGCCAGTGCCCTCTGAATCATCTGACTGCACGGCAAGGTGGGCACGGGCGCCCTGCTCACAGCCTCGTGGGTAGACAGCCCATTTTCCTTTGTCCTGGGCTATGTAAGGGCGTGACTGTAGGCTTAGCCTTCTGGGGCTGGCTGCTGTCTCCGAACCCATTTCATTTTCTGCCGGCAAGAAGAGCGCAGCTGAAAGTGCTGCACCCCCAGGCACCCAGCCTCTGTGCACAGTTTGCCGCAGAGCTGAGGACAGTGGGCGGGTTCGGGTAACATGAAACCCAGACGGGCACTTGCCCCCTCCGCCTTGGTGTGGCCTGTCTAGAACTTGGCACCATGAGTGTTTACATTTCATTCCACTTGGCCCTGGGCCAGCAGGGACGGTCAGTTTTCATTTTGAAATTTACTTGGCAGCTCCTTAAATGTCACTGGAGAACTTTTCCTGAGTAATAAAAAGCAACTTTTATTGAAAGCTAATTATTTTTTCAGATGACTATGCCTGCTGTTGGAAAATGATTCTCTCTGGTCACGTGAACACATATTTTAATAGTGTGCTTACAGGCGCAGACCCAGTTGTGAAATCCTTTCTGACAGTAACTTTTATAAGCACCTTACTCCAAAAGGCATGCAAGTCTGCTTCCCTGCCCATCTCACTACCCATGGGCTTGGTCAGTCAATCATCTGGGGACCAGGCGAACAGCGGATGGCCCAACATGTGGCTGACATGTAGCTGACAAAAGCAAGGCCAATGTAGGCTTCATCCACTGGGCACTTTTAGACTTTTAGGAAAACTAGGATGCAATGAGTTGGGAAGGTCTGGGTTACGGGGAGTGGGGCGACCTGCTTCTTTCAGCTGTGGCCATACACGCGACTCCAGTGTGGCCCCTGCATTCTGGGGTCCGTAATATGAATGGGGATGAGGGGGGGACCCTAAGCCTGGGCTAGGGTTATTCTGAGCAGACTCAGTGCCGGTGCACATTCTGACTTGAGGAGACAAAGAACAGGGACCTTTTAGAGTGAGGCCATGGACAGTGGGGATATGATCGTGAGTGGGACGTGGAGAGGAGCCACTTCTCACAAGCTTGGATGGAGCAGATCAGAGAAGTCTCACTGTCGTATTTAAAGAGGTCTGCTCACCTCTGAGGACAGGCTAGCATGCTGAGGCCTTGTTTGAAATCTGGTGCAATGTAGAGAGTGGGTCCGAGGGGCGCAGGGCTGGAGCGGGGGAGCAGGAGAAGAGGGGCGCTCCTAGCACAGGGAAGGGCCGATGAGAGCTTCAAGTGGCACATTAACACAATTATGCAGTGAATTTAATCAACGCAGAGAGTGATCTGGCTAATGCAGGGGTGGGGGCGGAGGCACTTGACGCTCAATCACTTGTTTTTATTGCCTTGACTAGGCCACGTAATTGTCTTGACGCTCCACTGTGCTTGGCCTGGGTAGCAGCCGTTGTGTGGTTCGGACAAATTGCTTAGAGCCTCTCGCTTTCGTTTTCACTAGCTGTAAAATAGGGCTAATAATTCTTGCCACCGATGGTAATTGCTTCATCGGGGTAGCCCAGCATTTGCGTGAGTGCTAGCATATTCTTGGCATGAAATAGTCATTAATACTGTTGCTGAAACTTCTACTAATGTGCTTCAAGATCTTTAGCAACCACCCCCAATGGTAAATATTTTAAATATGAGGAAACATTTGGGAGGGATGAAAAGTTGTTCAGCAATAATCCCTGATGGCCTCCCTTTATTTGCAAATCCTCTCTGACCGTTTTCATGTAATTCACAGAACATTGTTTTATCAAACACATGTCTCTGTCAAGGTTGTCTTGAACTTTCTGGGGGTTTGCAACAGGTAGGATTCTTCCGTCCAACAGTTCAAAGAATTCTCCAAACACCCCAGACTACTGGGGGACATTTGTGTCTTAGTTTGTCCATGACCCAAGGACCTGGAGATGGACACATGCTTTGCAGTGTTTCAAAATGGTGATGGCAACTGTAAGAGAAAATATCTTTGTTAACTGCTCTCAGGCTATGTAGAGTGTTACGGAGGCATACTAGCAGAATTAGGGCATGGTTTCAAGGACATTTCCTTTCAAGAAGCTAGCCTACTCTTCCCGTCCGCCCGACAAAGCCGTGTCCAGTCAGGGTGCACTTGTGTTGTGATCCATGGACATGGGCAGAATTCTCTTTGGTAAGACCTGTGGGCTTGTGTGCTGAGACTTCCAGCTGCTCACTAGGAAACTACACAGGTGAAAGAGAATGCCACCTTGTCAGGAGCCGTGGCTTTCTGGGGTGGCGTGACCATGGGAATCAGCTGCAGAAAAGGGAAACTGCATTGGCACCACCATACCCAGAATGAGAGGGATTCTACGCCTTCTGGGGGGCAGGAACCAGAGGTCGCTGTCCCAGACATCCGCACTTTCTGTCACCTTGTTTTGTGTGACAGTTCCTCGATGGAGCGGCCTGCATCTCCCTTCTGCTCCTACCCGCCAAAGGCCCCAAAGGATTTGCCTCTGGTTTTATCAGGTACTTCAGGTCAACAGGTAACACATGGGCATGCCTGGGACATGGCAGTGTCGAGGCAAGTGGCACGTGTCCTTTCCCAGTTGGCCTCAGGGAGGACCCCCCACCAAGAACCTCACCACAGGCGCCACATCTCGGTCCCCCTGAACAGACCGTCTACTGAGAATGGTGAGGTTTAGTGTGAGGGGTCACACGGGGCATGAATGCTGTCTGGCTGCTACTTCACCTTGTCCACCCCACCCCTGCACATAATGAGTAGCACTTTCCTTAATGTGCGACCTCCCCACCTTTTTTTAGAAGTCACAGAAGAAAGGAAACATTTGGCACATCGCAGTTACTGTGAACAAGATAGAATGCCCTGCAGATTTAGGAAGCTTTGCAGGAAGACAAGGCCCGGGGCCCCAGGGGAGAGGATGAACATGCTGTGACTCTGGCAGGGCCTTTGGCACCCTGGGGGGCACTTCCCTTTGCCTGCAGTGGGACTGCCTCTGCCCGCTGCCCTGGCTGTTCAGCACCATTACAGGGCTGAGGAGACGCTCCTTCTCCTCGCTCTAGAAAACCCTCAGGGATTGTTCATTGGGAAGTTTCTGTTTGGGTTGGGGGTGTTATCATAAACAGGGGGTGCCTGACTGGCCATCACCGAGTCGGGTCCACCCATTCATGTATTCAAACAGCACTGAGGGCCACACGCGGCTTCCATTCTCCTGGTGAGGAAATACCACCGGCTTAGAAATGATTTGATCTTTGGTCAAGAAGCTATCACTGGCTCTGATTTAGAGCTGCAGTTCATTTCCCATCACTGACTGTGGTCAACCTCAGGCAATTAGAAGGCTGCTCCCTGCAGGGCTTTGTGTGGAGGTGGACTTCCCCTTCCCTGCTTCCCCACCCTCCACCCCTGCAAGGAGCTATTGAGAATCAAGGCAAGAAATAGCAGTTTCTTTTGACCTCGGGCAACATACTGCCCACGTGGTTAAGTTACTGCTCAGGATGTCTCATTATGGATGGTGGAGTTGCATGTGTCAGTCATTAAAATATTTGCAACACAATAGCTGTGCGCCTGGCTCTGTCACCTTTGGTATTAACCACTGCAGTTACTGTTTTATTTGGGGGCATAAAACATTGTCTCTTAAGACTACAGTATTTTCTTTTGTACTTTCATTCATCCACTTGATGAACATCGAAACGGCCGCTGTTTGTCTTGGGGCTGTGCTGGCGCTCCAGACGCAGTTCAGCAACTTATCCTGATTCCTGGCTTGCAGGAATCCAGAAAGTGTTTTTTAGGTTGTATGTATTTTACATCATTGTTCATTTGGGAGTGAGAGGGTGTGGCAAGACTACTTTCGTTTTGTTTTGTTTTGTTTTGTTTTGTTTTGTTTTAAAGATTGATTTATTTGTGCACACAGAACTGGGGTACAGGCCAGAGATGTGGAGGGTGAGAGGCTTCACCAGAGACAGAGTGGGGAGCAGAACAGGCAGATCGACGAAGTCCACTGCTGAGGGGAGCAGCGGGCGGGTCAGGAGAGTTCTGCCGTGCTATGGGGTCACCTCCGGGGCAGGCGGGGATCGAACTCATGTGGAAGTGGCTTTAGATTCTCAGTGCTGTGCTTTAACCCGCTGCGCCACCAGGGAGGGCCAAGACTACTTTTGTTTTTAAAATATATTCTTTATATCATCCTGCATTTTTTGCAGCGTACAGTTTCCCCTGAAATCCCCACCACCCATTCGCCTGTGTGTTCATTTTTATACCAGTAAGCTTTTCCCCCTCGGGTGTAGTCCCCGTAAAACTCCCACCACGGAGCCACCCGTGCCCCATCGCCATAGTCCCTGGTGCTCTTCCTGCCCCCTGTTTTGATCCCCCTGCCTCGTCCCCGAAATTAACAGATAACTAGAAAGAGATTTTTATGAAAATGATAAAATTAAAACTACTGATTAGCAAAAACATACTTTTATTGAAACCCCAAAGCTACAGCCCCTGCAACTCCATAATTTGTGTTCCTCTTTTTCTACCTCTAGCTTCTTTTTCTTTCTGTGGAGCACTGCCCCTGGGCTACCATTATCAGTAGATGCTCAGCCCCCCTGGATATAATTAATGCAGGAAAATTGTGACTTTCAGTCTCACCAAGCATGGAAAAACGTCTTAATTTGACAGTGGGCCGACCAAATGCTAATTTGTGCAGGAAGACAACACTAGCCAGTTATGTGGTTCTGCGTATATGGTCTGTAATCTGAGGGGGAAAGAGGCCAAAATTGGCCTGGTTATTTCTAGGTGGTGGCCTCAGAGCCCACATGGGTGCCATTTTCAGTCAGATGGGGAAGTAGCCTCTCATGACATCGCGCCATGGAAACATGGAGCTCTGGGGTCACAAGCCTGGGGACTGAAAGTGTGGCACTTGGCCATCTCTCCACCCAGTAGGGACCCCTGGCACCAGTCCAGTCATCCAGGAAGGGTGGCGACATGTTTGCTGTGCACTTTGCCTGTCTCCAGTAGCTTCTGTGGATTCCGTTTCTGTAATAGAGCCTTCTCTGCCTCTTGAGCACTCAGCTCAGGGGTTTGGTCCACTTTTAAGTGAAGGGAGCAGACCATGGGATCAACTGTTGCAAATGGAACAGGGAAGGAAAAAAGCTACTAAGCACATGCAGTATCTCCTGGAAACCCCCCGCTAGCCCACAAAGTCGGGGTAGTGTCGTGTCCCCGTACAGCACAGAGCCATCAGGCCATCTTCCTAAACCCGTGAGAAGCACTGAAGCAGGATTGCAAGCCTTGTCCGTGTGGACTCCACACCTGCTTTCCTGTCCAATTAGACCACATTCAGTCTTTCCGGCTTGAATCCAGAAATGATGCGGGATGGCTACTGCATAGGCCATTCTGGTGGCGCAGCGGGTTAAAGCACTGCACTGAGAATCTAAAGCTGCTTCCGCATGAGTTCAATTCCCACCTGCCCCGGAGGAGATCACATGGCGAGGCAGACCTCTCCTGACCCGCCCGCTGCTCCCCTCAGCAGTGTACTTTGTCGATCTGCCTGTTCTGCTCCCCACTCTGCCTCTGGTGAAGCCTCTCACCGCCCCTGAGCCTCTGGCCTGTACCCCAGTTCTGTATGTACAAATAAATAAATCTTTAAAAAAAAAACATTTAAGGAATTAAGAAAGTTTTTAAAGGGCCAGCTCAATACTTGCCAGTGGGACATCACCTTCCCCACTGGTAACCCGAAGTCTCGCAGGCAGTGAAACCCAATGAGGCCACAGTAGTCCACTGCCAACTCCATGGCCGACTCCCTGGCTTTCTGTTATGTGTCTTCAGTGGGTTTGATTATCCAGAGAAACTGCTGTGAGAACTGAGAAAACCACTGGTATATTTGAGATATGAGCACACTAGACCCAGAGAAAGAGACCATTATTTCATCCAAAGTCACACAGAAAATAAGTGGCAGTGCAAGAGCCTGACCTTGAAGAAAATGTCACTGGGTGCTCACAGCTAGAAACTAGGTCTCCAGGATTCCTGGGCTGGCAGAGGCCTAACAGGGTTGCACAAGTGGCTTGCATGGGGATCATGCACCTTAGACATTAAAGCAAGAAACAGCAGAGTTTTGTTGATGCCAGAAAAAACAAACCCCTAGTAAAGTAATCATTCCCCTGAGACCATGTAGAGCAATAATCTGTTTGAGGGAATGTATTTATGTAGATACCCACTCTTAATTTAGTGATTCTGTCTTTCAGTGCTATGTTTAGCTCTTGGGCATTTAAACAAAGATTATGTTTTTTGTCTTGCTTTGTTTCTCATTTTGTTATGTGGCATGAAGACTGTGTTGGAGGGGGACACAGTGTAGGAGTGGCTCAACCATAGAGTTTGTTACTTTTAAGTAGGTAAAGGACTGATACATGTTAGATTATTATTTTTTTCTTCCAGTATCTCCACCTTTTCTTGCTTACTTAAAGAAATGAATATTATTCATTGCAAACTTTTTTTATTGTAAAAATAAGCAAGCAGGGCAGATAAATTACTATTAGCTCAAGATTATGACTCCATGTTTCAGTCTGCCAAATCTAAAACTTCTGTTATCAATCTTATATGCATTAAAATACAAATTATTATTTGATAGTGCTTACTAGGCAAATTTCTTGAACAACAAACCTGTCATTAGTTTCTGGATGACAATTTTGCTCCATTCACCATTTCCTTTCAAAACTTGGACATGTGTTTGTTAAAATTGGGAGGAAGAAAGTAAGATTTCATTTGGTAATGTTGTTTTGTATGCCTCTGTAGGAGGCACTAGAAATCATCAATTGCAGGGTCAGAAAGTATATTAAAAAGCTCTGAAAGAAATGTAAGCATTTAATTGTCAGTTTTGTGAGCCCACAAGCCTGTTACAGTGACGTCACTACTACATTGAACTTGGAATCAAGCCTTCTGTTTTTCTGTCCATAAAACGTAAATGAAACTGAAGCTATCTTTAAGATCTCTAAACATTCAAAGCTGTGGTTGGCAAAGTCGCATCTCTCTAAAGAATGGACATTGACTACATTAGTTGTTACAAAAAGTGCGAGCTGATTGGTTTAAGGCACAGGAATGTCGTGTCTCATTCAGCCTCCGTGGGCCGGGACAGCTGGTCTCCCTGCACCAACTCCCGTGCTCACACTTCCTTGGAGTCAGAAGTTGCATTTGGCTACCGTTCGAGCCTACATTTTATCTCTTTGTCCAGAAATGGCTTCTTCTGATCTTGTTTTCCACTTAGCTTTGTAACTTGGCCCTCTTGTGCATTCCCAGGAGAAGTACATAGTACCTGGTTCTTTTCCCAGCTGGGTGTCTAGCCTCCTCTCAAACTTCACCTCACTTTCTCACTATCGTCTAACCATGAAATTCCCATTTTCTTTTCAGCTTAGCAGCAATTTGTCTGTAAAGCTTTTATGATATCGTTGCCTTATGGACTTAAGATAAAAAGAAATGTCATTATTTTATAATGACCTAATGCAATCAACTGTTGCATGAATGAGGGTGTCTTGAAAGGTGTAACAGTTTTGTCATGCAGTTATGCCTCCATTTTGAACAATAGGAAGTATTTGGTGTCCTTTTAGTGACAACAGATCAAAGTGAAAACTTTGCATATTAAAGTGTATATGTTCTTACGTGAATATTGAGAAAATAGTGTTTTTTCAAGTGTTTCAAAGGAATGTCTTTAAGAAATTCACATGAGTACTTTTCCTCACTATGTACAAGTATTTTGTCATATCTTGGTAAACTATAAAACTTAATGTTCAGTGATGAACCTTTGACCTGTGGGTGCAGGAGTTGGCATGTTTGTAAGTGTGCTTCGATGTGGGTGTTGTGTTGGGAGCTCATGAGGGTTACCCTATTTTCTTCCTCTTTCTGTGCCTTGCCTTTTACTGGACATCCCTGATTTCTACATTCTCCTAAGTGTGTCTGCTCACCTAACAACAAAGAACATGGCTGAAGAAGTACACAGCAGAAAAGGTGAAACCCCTCGTGCCAGCTAGAGAAAGATCAGAGTGGGACAAACTTATATTTGCTTCAGCAGGACATCTCCAGGCTACAGTGTTATTCCTCTGTGGTGCTGGCGAAGAAGGCCAACTTCAGAATAGGTTTGTTTGAGAGACTTCCAAAAGACATTTTAAAATTTTTGTTTAAAATTTGAGATGTACATTTTTATATCTTGTGAATCCAAACAAAAGGGAAACAGTGGTGCTAAGAACCCCAGAAGTAGCTGCCCTGGCATATTCTGTGGGTGTGATGGGGCCTCAGTGCTGACTCACCACTAAGCGCCCCGCCCATTTTTCCTTTAACTTATTTGCTGTATGTCCGCTTTCCAATTCTGTGACTCCCTAATGGTGAGAATGTTGCATGTATGAAGTATAGAGAAGAATGGCAAGTTGAGGCATAGTAGCACTAGCACTTCAAAATATGGAATCGGGTGCTTCACTTTGATCCCATGCTTGTGTGTTTAGAGAAGACCAGGGCTGAGGTGACCAGTGCTAGAAAGCTTTGTGCCTGTTCTCACACCACTAAGCACATCGCGGGCCTTTCCCTGGGCCCTGGAAGAGTGTCAGCAATTGTAATATTAAACCCTCATACCTTTCCCCAGCTCGTGCCCCTGCTTGCAAGGTGACAGTGTTTACGATACAAACATGGCCAGGAGCTGATGTTCTAAGAGCCTTCCAGCACTTACTGTGGATGGTCATGTGGGAACCTCAGTCTGCGTTTTTTCCTCTTTTGTCTTTTGCATCAGGTCGAAGGAAGGAAGGTGGGGCGAGAGGCCTTTCTTTTCCCCTAGACTTGTCACGATGATTCTGGTACCGGTGCACCGGGAGCATCCCTCACTGATGAGGCGAGAGTCCAGGACACTCAACGTGTGGGACTCTGAGGAAATACAGGCATGCATGATTTCCCCAGTAGGCTCTACTGTGGGCCCTGCAGGAAGGGCTAGCTTTATGCCCCTCCCCCTGCTTTTCTCCAATGGCCCTGTCTGTAGATCCAATGGCCCTGTCTGTAGATCATTGTTCTTGTAAATATCAGTCCCCTGATTATTATTCTTTGGTAAATCTATGTGTGGCTTGAATTGCTAGGTTTCCTGGCCCTCATCCCCAGGTCGTCTGTCTGATTGCAGCATGACTGGCTGAGGCTTCATCTGCAAAATGGAGGGTTGGGCTAGCGGCCCTCCCCAACCTGTGACTTCTAGAATGGTACATAGTGTGTGCCCCGTTCTGTCAGAGCAGCTCCCTGGCAGGAATGGGGAGAAGGAGGACATTTCCATGGAGCCTGCACCTCAAACCCCTCCTCAAGACTTCCTTTAGAAGTCAAGCGCTTGTTAACTTTTGGCAAAATGGATCAGCCGCATATGGACTCCATTTTACGTGAAATGTCCATTGATTTAACAATGAAACGGCAACAACAAAGACTGTGGCAGATGTTTTTTAAAGCATCTTGAAACTAACCCACACTTCCTGTACCTGCGCCTTTGCACGAACGGGTAATTATGGTTCCCACCTCTTCCAGTCATGTGGGCGTCCAGGAACCAGTAGGCATGAGCTGACAATCACGCTGCAGCCTGGCACAGGGGAATATCAAGCCCAAGCACACGCCGTGTAGCTCATCAATGCCAAAAGCATAGTAGCCAGGAGCAAAAAAGAACTAGCAGCCAGAGTGGTGATTTTCCTCGTGTGTGATGGGGTTCTAGGCAGAAAAGGAGCAACAGTCTCCTTGTTTCCTCAATTCTTAATTAATCTTCAATCCCCAGCAGGCTTTTCATTAAAAATTCTGTTCTCCTCCTCTGGCTATTGGCCTTGTTTGTAAGCCCTTGCTCTTTTCCTTCTAGCTATGCCCTCACCTTTTCTTTCTTGAACCTTTAAAAAAGTATGTGCCCCTGCGTCATTTGCCTCCTTCATGCCTGGAGTGTTCTGGAAGACTCGCAATAAGAGAACACAGGTTGCATGGCTCGGTGGCATCCTCCCTCTTTCACTGTCGCCTTCAGGGAAATGGCTTTCTGGCATGGCTCAGGGTCCAGGGTCGCGTCTCCGGGCACCTGTCACAGCCACGCTGCAGGGTTTGGGCCAGTGCTTTCTTTTCAGGAGGGAACTGCTCCAACAGTCCGAGGTTGAAGGCAGCTTACGGTTTCACTTGTTCGGTCACCCCCTCATTCGCCCTTTCTGCACTCCCTGCCACTCGCTGTCCTGTGCAGCAACAGATGAGTGAGTGGCAGCGGCAGTACCGTGTCTTCTAGAGAAATGACTGGCCGCAGAACGTAAGCCAAGGGGAACTCACCACTCTGAGGGAGCACTTCTTGACCTCAGAAAGACAAATCCCTGGCAGAAATTCATTGAAAATGGCATTCCAGAAAGTAGAAAGAGATTGTAGCAAAGCAGGAAACTCTGAAAGAGTCTGGGCGATGCTGAAAAGGAGGGAATTCAGCCTGGCCACCCCTGGCGGATGGGTGGGCCCGCGCCTCTAAACACAAGAGACGCAATGGATCTTCAATTTTTTCTCAAAAAGGAACAAATCTTTTGCAAGTACCTTTTTCACTATGACCTTCTGACTCCTCCATGCAGCCTTCCTGCCTCACACACCGAGAACTAGGCACCATGGCAGTGCCTGTTGGGGTAGGGCCAACTATTCCTCACAGTCTCCTGTTCACCCTTCAAGACCTCACTGAATTTCTCTCTTCCTATTGACTGCTGGTCCTGTCACATAAAGTACTTCTCACACATGATAGTCCTAGAAAGAACTCCCTAGGTCATGTTTGCAGGAACAAAAGAATATACAGGAAACCCACTGAACTCTGTGGGATACAAAGAATCAGGTTGAGCAAACGGACAAAATAGCTCTCCTCTGGCTTGCAAGAAGGAACTCAGCTTGACTCTTCACCACAAGGTATTTACTGCCAGGCACCACAACGGAACGTTTTTGATTGTCCAAGTACCTGTTCTGTCCAGGGTCGCTTCCCAAATAACTCTGCCTAGGACACCTAGGACTATTTTGTTGTTTACAGATCTCTCTCTCTCTCTCTCTCTCTCCTTGTTCTTATTTTCATGAACAACAAATACTTTAATATGATGCTAAACTGAGCTATATTAGATCAGCTAGAGATCTTTTGGGCTCTCGGAGCTTGGGCATTACATATTCAAAACAGGACCTAATGTCTCAGAGCTTCATATTCTACTATAATTATATGGTTCAATGCAAGTGATTATATCTCTTCTTCAGTAACGGGCTGAAAAGTTTTGGTTTGCTGGTTCCCTCATAATTTACTGCCTAGGTATAATAGGCCAGTCTTGCGGAAAAAAAGATGATAAATGATGCTGGCTAGGATTCATAGATTTATTAAATTTCTATCAAACAGTGCAACAAAAAAAATCTGCTTAAGTTAGAAATGGGCTCAAATTTTTTAATCAAAATTCATGAGTCCTGATGCTTGGTTCAGTAGGCCCAAGGAAGGCTTGAATTGAAGACTGATTAAAGAAAATAAAAGGCTTATTTGAAGTAATTTTTCAATGACGGCTTTTAATTGGATGTTAAATCAAATTCTTATCTGCCTTTTTGCAGATAGCACATTATATAAAATACAGTTAGCAGCACCACCACTGTAACGGATACACTGAATAACAATTGACTTCTCACTTTACACTGAGGGGGGAGAAGGGTTGTGGTTGTCAGCCTGTCAGAAATTAAGTATGTAAATTAATGCTTAAGTGTATGAATATGAATATGATTTACAAGAGTCTGGGAGTGTTGCTGGGGGAAAATACTGAGGGTTTTTATTTCCCCTTCAAGGTTAACAAGTGCTCAGTGACCTTCACACATGGGGCGTGGGCCCTGGCGCATTGGCAGGAGTGCCCACATGTGCATTTTGCCACTGAGGCCTGGCTGGGACCTTAAATACTCCCGAAGAGCAAATATCAGACTCATTCTCTGGCGTCCCTTTCTGCCATCCATGAATGTCAGCCCATAAAAGCAATGTCATTAGCATTTCCTCATTTCCCAATATAAGCAGTTAGCGTGACCTAATAATGGGCCCTTGCCCATCCTTCGCAAGGCACGGTGTTGTGTCTGACAGATGGAAGAGCTGTCTGGGCTGGGGTGGCTCCAAGCCCACCCTCGGTTAGCAGACAGTGACCCTTGGGGCCCTCATTGAGGAACAAGTGGGCATTGCTAGAAAAGCATGTTTCTTTCGGGGAGCCCTTTGGTGGGGTGGGGTGTGGAACAAACACCCATCCCAGAGCTAAATGAGATGGTGGTGGTTTGCAAGAGTTAATGGAACTTTCCTTTCAGTGCTGAGTTAACTCCCAGGGTAGTGCTTACTGATGGAGGGAATGGAGTTTGCATAGACCGGTTTTCTCATATACATTTTTAATGGTAGGTCTTTAGTAGACAGCTCATTAATTTCATGGTTCTTTATTGCCAAGAATAATATCCTTTAAGCTTGGGAAAAGGTTCTCCCATTTTTGTTTTAATTTTTGAGGAGCTGTGGGAGCTGTTCTTCGTAGAATTTTAAGAGGGAACCCTTAGACATAGTTCAGATGCCAGTGCATCAGGCTCCCCTGTCAGCCGCAACAGCATTGCATCTGCACTGGCCCCATGCTGGAAATCACCCACGATGTAATCGTTTTCCTGCTTGAGAATTATTTAACCTAGTGAAATTTATGTTGCCTGACCAGATAGCCTGTTTTTATTGCATATTTTGTTGACCCTTAAGGAGTAGACCTTAGTTTAATTGCTAGAGTCTGAGTTGCCTTTTCCAGTAATACAGCTGCTACATAATGAGCACCTACTTTGGACCATATGAGTCACAATAACCTGTGGTGAAAACTTGAGTCCCATGGGAATGGCCGAAGGCCACCTAGCTGGAGATATGCATGCCAACACTGCACCCCCACTTGAGCTGACCCCAGACCCAGACCCAACGTGCTGCCCCAAAGTGCAGTCTGCTTTTCTCCCTCAAATCTTCACAGCACCTGAGAGGTAGGGAACAGCATTGAGCCCACTTTACAGATGAGGAGCCTGAGGCTCAGAAGGTTTAACTTACTAGGATAATGGCAGTGAAGAGGCTGTTGTGGAGTTGAAGCCAGGCTCACCCCATCTCCTGCCTTCACCCCTCCTCCCCTCCATGCACTCCGGGCACTTTCTTCACCATGATACTGCACCCCACATGTTCAGTTCATCTAAGCACTGCTCCCTTATCAGACCTCATCTTTCTTGATGTTAGTATTGGGGAAACACTTGCCTGTGTTCTCCATCCTTGTGAAAAGTCCTTCCATGGCCCTGGATTCGGCGCGTTCTCCTTCCCCATGTGTGTTTGGTGTCTTTGCTTTCGGTCCTCCAGCATGGAAGTCAATTCAGAGCTTGGACCTTCAGGAAGTCCAGGTATCAGACTCATTCAATCCCAAAGCTTCAATTCTCGTAACAAGGTGATAATAGTTCTCAGAAATTTTGCGAGGATTACAAATAAGATAAGAAGATATGTTCAATTGCATAATGGAGTATTACTACATAGTCACAAAGGAAAGGATGAAAAGTTCTCATTTATGAGCACATGGCTGGACCTGGTGGGGTGATGCTAAATGAATTCAGTCAGAAGGAGAGAGGCAAACACCATATGGTCTCAGCATTTGTGGAACATCCAGGGGGGAAAGTGAATGAAAAAAAAAAAAAAGAACAGAAACAAGCCCTTAGACTCTGGCAACCGAATGGTAGTAACCCTGGGAAGGAGAGGAACAAGCTGGTTAGAGGGGCTGACAAGTGGGAGATGGGTATGGTGTGACACACAGATGCTGAGGTGTGACCGTGCATACCTGAAAGCTGTATAGTGTTGTGAACTGGCATTATCATATGGGCAAGAAAATGAGATTGTGGAGGTAGAGGCCCATGCACAAGGCCTGGCATATGAAAATGTAGGCACTGAAGCATTGTTACTCTGAGTAGAGCTCCCTGTTAGATCTCGTGGCTCAGCCTGCCCGGGTACTGGCTTTATGGTCTCTCCCAGACACCTTATACATCTTGAACTACGGATCCCTGTGTTTCAGGACATATCTTGACTCCTCTCTCAGTGACAAGCTTTTCCAGTAATTTATTTCCAGTTTGTGAACTGGGAATATTTATCAAGAAAAAATTATGCTTATATCCAAATTCGCCAGCATTTGCAGGCTATAACTGAAACCACATAAAGTTGCAAGACAGAACTAATAATGCTGTACTAACAAAAGTGTCTAATATTTCAAGGAAAGAATCTGTTTCTGTGGTGAATCGCCAGTCTCATCAACACTCACAACGGGGTTACTGACTTAGTGTGCTGGATTTGAACTGCTGTGGGCAAGAGAGAAGGACTGAAAAACCTAGGATCAGCAAGTTCATTGACTTCATTCTGACTCATGTGAGCATTCTCCTGCCATTGTGGTGTTTCCCAGTATGAGAGTTGCCTCAGGACAAAAGGGAGTGTGGTGCTTTCAAAGCATTCCAAGAGCCTGAGATTCCTGAAGCCATCTGCACAACCAAGTCAGAGCCTATTGACCATGGGGGACAACTGACTTACGGCCAGGTTGCCTTTTACTCCGGGAGAAGCATTTCAGGCTCGAGCAGGTCGTCAGCAGGTTCTAGGAGACAGGACATGTGTTCCGGGCTGTGAGTGTCCGTCAGTGTGTGCGTGTGTGTGTGTGTGAGAGCTATGCTGGAGTTTCTGAATGCACACCCCATCTTGTCTTTTGTTGCCAGATGTCAGGCATGTAAAGAACTGTGCTATGGACAGCACTCGCCATTCCATCGCCAGGCCTCTTGGGCTCTGCCTGTTCACCAGCCTGCGTCCCCCGCGGTGCCCTGCTGGCCCCCTGTCCACGCCTCTGTGTGAGCTAGTCCTGTGCAAACGACACCACCTTCCTACTTTGCACACATCACCCCATCCCTTTCTGAAGACAATTTGGGAGGCCTCCATTCTCTCCACTGTTAGGTGTCACCTCACTCTGCATGTCCAGTGCTCAGCATCATGTCTCGGCCCTGGGGAGGAAGGGAGAGAGTAGTAGCGGCGAAGGAAGGCAGGGGGCGTGTAGGCAGGAGGGGCCAGTTGGTCAAACCACTGGGGAATCAAACAACTTGTTAACAGTCCAGCTATGGAGTTTGCATACCTACTTTTATTCCATAGCATCCCAATTAAAAAAAAATTTGGATTTCGAGTGAGAGAGTGTCATGGCCACATTAGTATTGAGCGAGCCACAGCATGTCCCTGATTTAATTATGTTATGTGAAAATCTAAATAGTGATGTAAGCACAGATCCCTGTTGGGACATTGGCTGTTTTTTAATTTAACCTTTGTGGCAGCTGAAACCACCTCCTCCGTCATGCAGTATTATCTGGTGAAGACCCTAATGAACACGGGCAGGAATTCATGTTTTTCGTTTAACTGCATTGCAAAAAAAAACAGTATGTCACTTGCACAGATATGTTTCCAATTATAGCTTTTGCATGATACGGTTTTAATTGTCTTCTTAAATGCAGTCGTTGACATGCTGCCAAGAACTTCTCAATAATTTCCTCATCGAGCAGGGGATTTTTCAGACATCGAGTACATTTCTTAAAACTACATGTTAGCAACTTTAAAATCCCTTCATCCTTCCCAGAGTCACGTTGCAGCTTGCACTGCCCTTTCCCAGGGCCAGCACCTGGTGCCCACTTGCAAAGGCCAGAGCCAGAGAGCCCCAGCAGCCATGGGGAAGCAGCTCACTTCTCCTCCTGTCTAAGACCTTGGGGAGGTCGTGATGATACGGCTGTTTGTCTGCGGGGGAGCTGATAAGATGAAATGAAATGAAACCATAGCAAATCACTCCGGTCCACATGTTTATAGTATGCGGGAGCTGCTTTTTTTTTTTTTTTTAATCCTGTAAGTCATGAGAGATGTTCTTTATTTCTTGTTTGACAAAAATAGCTGCCCCCGAGTGTTGATAATGCAAGTTTAAATTCCTCCCCAAAATCCGTGAATTATAACTGCTCTGATAGTTCTGCGGCTATTTTTAAGTTTGTGTTTTTGCTCAGAAAATTATACACTGTGGGCTAAATTTTATGCACAATTATATCTCGCTGCAGGGAACTTGGGAGGCGAGGCGGTAGCATGCGTGGATTTCTGAGGCCCCTCCCAAGGATCTGGCCCAGCTGAGTCTGTAACGTGGGCATCTGGTCTCAGAGGCCTGCCACGTCTTTCTTTATCTCATTAAACTTAATTCGGACACATTTTTCCCATAATAGCTTCTCTGATTTCTTTGGTTGGCAAAACAGCAGCAGCACGATGACTTTAAGCTAACGCGATCTCTGTTGTCGTCTCCTGCAGTTCTGCTGTGTAGCTCACATTTGTACCAAGGGACAGAGGGCTGATTGTCCCTGCTGATTATTCCAGGCCATGTTGTGGATGTGGAGATACTGCCTCACGCCCTAAACTAAAATGCTCTCCCCAGATCAACAACCGAAGGCAGGTGCGTGGTGTCCAAGCCTCTCAGTGTAGCTCAGGGTTCCGCGGCAGCCTCTGCTCCCTGACCTGCTCCTTCCCCTCCCCTGCAGCCATCCAGCTCCTGGATAAATCAGCTCCTTCCTGTCTTCCAACATGTGTCTGGCTAAGACGGACCCAATACCTATATTCAAGCATACCCTTTGACTCCAAAATCACTGACCCCCAGTACGAGGAAGTTGCAAATCATATTAAAAGAACACTAATGTACACTACACTTTGATTGGCCCAGAGACCTCATTACGCCACATGTAAGATGCAACACACATGAACAAGCAGACTACGAAGACTTTGTCAGTCTAATAAGCTAAGTCTAACCAGCGTTAATTCAGCATTTAATTACCAATAATTGTGTTTGGCTTCTTAGAATCCTAAAGAACTTGGAGGATTGATTTGGCCCTCCATGTCTCATCAAAGAGTTTTTCTGGGAAACGTGAGCTGATAACTGTAGCAAAGACCATCAGGACCGCTCTCTTGACCTTGGTACTGCAGGCATGTGTGTACGCCCAGGCTTCAGAAACGCCATTGTAGTATCTGGACTCCTGCAGGCCTCACACGGAGCTTCATGCTTCATGATAACAGTCTGGGGACCCAAACCCTGGTTCCTCCTGTTGTCTGAGTTTGTTAGCTCCTCTCCCAAAAAAAGAAAAACAACTCCCTAGTGAAATCAACATAGCTCGGAAGCAGCCAGAAACCACAAAATATGAAATGACTGTAGAAAAAGTACAAAAAGGAGAACGATTTAGTCATTTGTCTTGGAGCAGCCAAGGACCATCTCTGGGTTTCCTCTAGAGGATCCGAAAATCTGAAGGTTCTTAATGCCCACTCAGGGAGAGAGCTCCCTTTGACCTCTCTTGCAACCCTGCCCCTCCTCCATTTCCTTTCCCAGCCTCAGCAGGGTAGAGCCCTGGCAGAGAATCCATTCAGTGTCCGGTACTGATGATACATCGTTGAGGGGACAGTTAGCCATTGTCAGAAGGAGGATGTGTGATATGATTAAAAGTGGTCACTTCATGTACAGAGACCCCCCTTTCACATTGATACCCCGAGCATATCCATTCTCTCACAGGTGCGGTTTTTCTTGTTTGTGGGGTCAGGTTGATGGGCCATGTGCGCTCATACCAGACGCCTGCGTTCAGTCCGTCCTCCCCATGTTCTAGCTTTAGCTCCGTGTTGATCATGAAACTGCTTTTGTCACATTTGTTTCCAAATCATTGTGGCTCTGAAGCTGTTCTATGCTTTGTGCTTAGTTATCATTTAATTTAGTGACAGCAAAATGTCTTCATTTTTTTCCAGTCGACCTCAATCAGAGCCATTGGGAGGACGTCCTCGCGGCTCCCCAACAAAGTAGCTGAGGGTTCCTGTGCAAGTCACACTAAATCTCCAACTGATGAGAGGCAGCAGCTTTGGCTGTGGGTTGGAATTGTGGGGTGCTTGATTGTTTTCTCTATGGGCCACATTCTGACAGGAAAAAAGTGAGGTTCACTGAGAGTCTGAAACAAGATCACAACTCCAAGTGACAACAACTTCTTTTTTAGTTAAGGGCAGTAGCTAAAATTTCTAGCAACAAAACCCCCCAATATCCAAGCATTACAAAATGACCATTCAGTAAAATACCCATGTATATATTTATATTTCTACATGTATGCATCTATATAATCGTCACGTATATGATTATTTCATAAGTTCATTGCATTGGTGGATCTAGATGTCTCAAGTTGAAATGTTAAATTTTAATGTATATGATCCACAAGTTTGATACTCTGGGCTTGACCCACAAAATATTTAAGGAGCTATCCATGAAGGCCTGTATAGGCTAGAGGGCTAGCATAGAATATGCTTTATTTTTGTGAGAATAAATAGTTAATACATTGAAAAACTGGTGTCCAAGTGTAAGGAAGCAGAAGGTTCTAGAATACAACAGACACACTGACTTTAGAACATAACAGCCTGTGTTTATGTCTAGGAGCCATCTCCTACTAAATATGGGCAAAATATTTAACTGACTTGAGCCTAGCTTTCATTATCTATACCTTGGATAAATTATGTGTGTGTGTGTGTGTGTGTGTAATGTATAAAATTATGAAGTAGAATCGTAAGGATCACATGAACTAAACCACATGATGTGCTTAACACAAAAGATTGCTCTGTTGTACATGGGTTACCATTTAAATATTGCTGTCTTGGTCAAAGAACAGAGCTGGATATAGTTGGCAGAAGGGAAGAGCAACGAGCAGTGAATGCAATATTTAGCTCTCCTCACTCTGCGTGTGCCTTGGACGAGGATGGTCTGATGGGAAAGAGTTAGCTGTGCTTGCTTCTTAGCTGGAGCAATGTAAAAATCCTGAATTTCATGCCTTTGAGATGGGAACATTTCACTTGGAACTGTTTGTTTGTGTCCTTTATAATTCATAAACAATCTATTTATTGGAACTAAAAAAGAAGACAAGTCAAGAAATGGCTTTTTCCCCTGTGTTATTTCAATATTAGTAAACTAGGGACTGTATTTGCCACCTCTCAATAGCATTGAAACCTGCCCAGGCAAGATGACCCAGAGCATAGCTTGGCATTTTCAAAGTAAAGTAAATGAAACAGCTGTCCTCCAGTGAAAGCGTCCTCACTCTGGCTGGCTGGCTGCATTTGGGTGGCACAGAATGAATGAAGATTTTGAGGGCTCATGTGGCAGCTTAGCACATTGTGTGTTCCCAGAAGTTTTGTTTCCTAAATCAGCTAGTGTGTAGGACCTGAGACCTGCAAGCATGAGGCAACTGCCAGAAGCTGCTACTCTTGCTTCCTCGAGTCCTTACATTGGGCCTGTTCCCCCGGTCAGCGTGGGTGTCCAGCATTCTCAGGGAGCAAACTGTGACCTGCGTTCACAGAGACCAACCAAAGGATGAGAAGACCTGAGTTCTTGTCCTCCAAAGAGGAACTTACTAGGCAGACACTGACCTTTAAAAGCAGATCTAGTGAAATTCTGGTTCATTTTAGAAACTTTTCACTCTAGCCATTGTCTGTCGCTGCATCTAACCTTCTGGTTGTGACCAATGGTATATCAAATTTCATCAGATATAGAACAGGGCTTGCGACCCACTGATCCCTGCTTTTGTTTTATCAGCACACAGCCATGCCATTCATCACTTGGTGTCGGTGATGGCTTCTGTGCCATGGGAGGGGTGTTAATTGTTGTGGCAGAGACCAGGTGGGCTGCGAGCTAAAAATATATTACTACCTGGTCTATCACAGGAACAGTTTGCTACCTCCTGCTGTAGATAAACAAACAAAAAAGCTATAGATTTTGGAGTCGCACACATACCGTTAACTAGAGAAAGTAGACGATAGTGACTATGCCCTGCTCCCATTAGTTGCCCAGTAAATGAGTTTCAAGTATTAAAAATAGGCTGCATTGAGAAGAGGCTACAAGAGATTTGCTTGAAGTGTTTTCGACCAACAAGAGCTACCTTCTTTTTTTTTTTAAGATTTATTTATTTATGCATACAGAACTGGGGTACAGGCCAGAGGTACATAGGGGTGAGAGGCTTCACCAGAGACAGATCAGGGATACAGCTAGATGGATGAAGTGCACTGCTGAGGTGAGCAGTGGGCAAGACAGGAGAGGTCTGCTGAGCCATATGGGTCAGCTCCAGGGCCGGGGATCAAACTGGCGTTGAAGTGGCTGTGGCTGACTTCGCAGTGCTGTGTTTTAACTTATTGCACCACCAGGGAGGGCCCCAAGAGCTACCTTCTAAAAGTACTGAGTTAAATGAGAGCTGAGGCTAACTTTCTCGCCCTCTACCAAATGGATGATGACCACTGTCAAAATAGGAGTTCCAACCCTTTGAAAATTGCAGTTTTCTGTGTCATCCTTGCTATTTTCCTTATTCTTAGTAATCATTTGAAAATGTAAATTCTTATCCATGGCTGTACTGTCAAGCAGTATCAGAACACGGAAGCCTGTTCCCATAATAACTGGTGAGATCAGGGGACACTGATAATTCACCCCCTGCAATTATTCAAAATGCACATTTGCATCAGTATTGCCTGCAGAGGGCAGAGTCCACACGGAGGCAGTGAGGGTCTCCAGCGCATCAGTAAGATTTGGGCAAGGGCCTCGAATGCAAGGAAGCAGTGTGTGAGATCATAGTACAGAGAACAAGACTTTCTGAGATGCTGTCTGGGACTAATTTCACTGTCAATCTAAAGGCATGTACTTCGCAACAGCATGATTCTTAAGACATGGAGACACTCCTCAAATATTTGACAGCTGTTCTTGTGGTTTGGCTGCTTGTTTGGTGGGCTGACTTTGGGCGGACATTTCCGGTGACTTGATTTCGTAAAAGTGATGGCAGTAGAGTGGGGAAAGTGCTGACAAGTGTAAAGAACAGCATGAAAGTGACCCCCAGTGTCAGTAACCAGCATTGGCTACGCAGTCATATCGGTGACATCCGTCTCTCCATCTGGTTATCTACCCCCAACATATGATTTCTGCCATGCATGTTTGAGCATTCTCAATTATCATTAATTATTTTAAACTTTAAGGTCAAATAGTGTAAGATTACAGTGTATTTGTTTAAACTAGTGTCCCTTTGTCGCACATTTAAAACTTCAATAATGAACACAATGCCTGGCTCATTCTGTGCAAGTCTGCCTTTTTTCCCCTCAGGAAGACATTGTAGAAGTGAAATTCTTGGATTAGAGATGATGTTCCATCCCTGGCTGCCAGGGACAGAGAAGGTTCTAACTGAAAGCCTGATGTCTGGTTTTCATGCTAACCGGGCAGACCTGGGTGACCTGGGACATTCACTCACTCTCTTTTGCTTAGTGTCACTGGGATGTGGAGCTAAACTCCGTGCGAGGTAGGAACAGGGTCATGAGTTGAGGGACTTCTTACAAGAACCGTTTCATGCAAGTCATTCATTTGGCTAAACATGATCCCTGAAGATCTTTACAAAATTAGAAACCATTCTACTTTTGGAACTTTAAAAAGTTTCAGTACTGGGCTTAATTATTTGCATAACTTTATGGTTTGTGAGGTGTATTTTTTTTCTTTTGAATTGGGAGAAAAACCACATTTACCCCAAACCACTAAGAATGAAGGGTTTTACTCCTCGAGAAATGGGACATGAATTCAGGATTGTCACTGAGCTAGGAAGGTCTGAACGCAGTGTGACAGTGAGGGCATGATGACGTCAGGAGCAAAGTGGTTCTTAAAGTTACATTTTATGACATAGTTCCCACTGACGTTATTGTGACTGCAGGGTGTGCTGTGCACGGTGTTGATTCCGAATCGCAGTAGGGGAAATAGCGGGGAGAGACATTTTCATCCTATGTGGAGGATGGAAGGGTTGTTATGTTATCCGCTGGGTAGTTTTCTTAGTGGAAATGCCTCTGATCCACCCCGCATCCACCATAAAGAGATTCAAGTAGCTTCGGGGACACTGATCCTGCAACTCACCTCACTTCACTTACTCTCCTGGGATTATGGAATGTCCGGTCTGTGTCTGAGACACCCAGGCCGCCTCAGCCCGCAATGACAGGTCTCTGTGACAGCGAGGACCTGCGGGCATGGCCATCACCCTTGGGCACACTGTGAAGGAGGCAGCGAGCCGCTGACTTGCTGGTGCTTGCAGACTGCTGGTACTCACGAGCGAAGTTTCTAGGACACTTTGGCTTTGAGCCACAGGGAGTCTGGGGAGAGGTGGGGATGTTCACCTGAAAGAGCGCATTCATTTTTCTAGCAAATGATTTCTGCCTAAAGGCCAATTTGACCCTTTCTGTTATAATGAATAGCGTTTTAGAGTCAAAAACATATATAGAAACTCAGCCATTTGTTATTTTCTTTGTTGCAAAGTGCCGTGGTTGGCATTTTCATGGGACTGGCAAAGTAATTCTCTCCCAGGCTGAGACCAAAAGGCTTCCCCCTGCCAGGACCAGGAGCTGCTCGGAACCCGCAGTTTCGGCGGGCCTCCCTTCAAGGAGCCCCCACACCTTCTCAGTGAAGTGGCAGGAAGAAGAGCCAGCAGTGCCGCCTTCGCCCTCTCTCAGAATTCCCAAAGATTGTTTAGGCTTTGAACAGTCTCTCTTAGAGGTTCCTCGGGAGAAAACTGGAGTCCAGGAATGGCCTCATGGCGTTGTGCAGTAACTCCAGGGAGAGAGGCTGTGAGGCTCGCTGGGCCCATTGCTGCCCCCTCTGGCCTGACTCAGCCGTGGCTGGGCAGCAGAAAGGCACACTCCCAGGGCTAGGAAGATGTGAAATCACTGAAGACAAATTGGAAATGTTCCCTGTGTAAAGGAATGAAATCACTGAAACAGAGACATGCATCTAGTTCCTATCTTCACCTACATAAATACAGCGCCTTCCCAGTGCCGTAAGCAAGGTGTTGTTGGGTGCTTTGTCAGTGCAGCCAGATCAACAACACACAGCTCTATGAAAGCTTGAAGTCATTTCTGCAGGATGAGCATGTGCAGGGGTTTCAGATGCCGCTGATAGCCCTACATCCACGACCTGACCGCAGGCAGGGCCACACTCTGGCTGCCATTGCAGGCTAAGTGTGCGTGTTCTGGTTCAGGCTTTGCCAAGTTTCCCTCGAAGGGAAATGACGCGGTTCCCTCATGCTTTCACTTGCTTCCTTCTGTGCTAAACAGAAGTCCTTACGACTTCCTAGGTGCTTCTCAGGAGGGAGTCACCGTATTGTGGCTTAGCGCCACTCGAGTTGTGGGTGGGGCATTTGCACACTGAGCAGGACCAGGGCGGGGTGGGGGGTTTCATACCACTCAGCTGTCCTTCCAAAGTAAGTTTCAAACCCTTTTCCTTATTTCCTCCATTGAAATCACCCTGCCTGGTGGTGCAGCATGTTGGGACGCAGTGCTGCAAGCTAGCTGCAGCCGCTTCAGTGCAAGTTCAATCCCCACCCCGGAGGTGACCCACATGGCGCACAGACCTCTCCTGACCCGCCCACTGCTCCCCTCAGCAGTGTACTTTGTTAGTCGGCCTGTTCTGCTCCCCACTCTCTCTGGTGAGTCCTCTCACCACCCTTGCCCCTCTGGCCTGTACCCCAGTTCTGTATGCATAAATAAATAAATCTTAAAAAAAATAAATCATTTGCCGACCAGTCAACCTCCAGTTCCTGTTCCATTCAAGCCCTGATGCTAGTTAGGTCAACTCCCCAGGATTCACCGGCTCTTCAGACCAAAGACTTGCTTTTGTTGCCTTACTCAAAACTATGTGTGGAACCCTGATTCTAGGCCAGGCTTTGGGCCGGTGTTGGTCATGTTGTGGTGTTCACAGCAGACTCTGTCAGTGTCCTCATAGAGTGTGGCCTTGCTGTCTGTCTTCCCTTGGGTCTTCCCAAGGGAAGACTTAGGTCAGTGCATTACAGTGAACCTTGGTGAGGTGCTTGACTGTAGGTGTTAGGTGAGGGAATGAATTGGTAGCCACTGAGGAAGTGAGTGATAGGACTCTCTGCAGGTGTAGACCTTCTTAGCTCCAAGCATCTGTCTCTGCCAATTCTGAAACTTACTGCTGACTTAGTTAAGATGCTGCTCAGCCATGATCCCTAGTGACATTCAGGGTCCATGAAAGATTCAGAAGAGCAAGTTCCCTGGGATGTGAGGAGAAGCACTCCGTCAGCAGCTAGCCGGCCTGTTCTCTGAATCTCCTTCCCTCTCAGGAGTCCCTCTTTGCTCTGGCTGCCAGGAAACTGGACTTCTCTGCATATTGACACACCAGGAGCAAAATAGCTTGGCTTTTGTAGAAAACCTTTCAGTTACTTGCATTTAGCCCAATCCCACCATCCTTCCTCTATCTATCTTTCCATGTATGCATGTACCTGTCTGTCACTGTATTGTGTTTATGTACACAAGCTGCCTCACATGTGTTTTGTAACAGAACAAGATTGAACTGGTAAAATAGAACTAAAAGTGCATATGATATGAGGTCACTGACTTCCCCAGCCCAGACTGATGAGGTCTTTTCTGGATAACTCACTTCCGGAACTGCAGGTCTGCTTTGCCAGATTGTTTTAGACTTCCCAACGTGTGTACCGTAGCCTTTCTCCAAATGATAACTGTTGATTTAAAAAAAAAATCAGTGAGTGGGACCCTCCCCGGTGGCACAGTGGGTTAAAGCACAGCACTAAGAAGCTAAAGTCACTTCAGCATGAGTTTGATCCCTGGCCTCAGAGGTGACCCATATGGCTCGGCAGACCTCTCCTGACTGCCCGCTGCTCCCCTCAGCACTGTACTTATTCAGTCGGCCTGTTCTGATCCCTACTCTGTCTCTGATGAAACCTCTCACCACCCTTGCATCTCTGGCCTGTATCCCAGTTCTGTATGCATAAATAAATAAATTTTTTAAAATAATCAGTGAGTATTGGGAATCCCAAAGCACATTACTGCAGACTTGACCATACTCTGCTGATAAAAATTTTTCCAGTACCTGACATCATTCTGCACATGCAACATGTGTTTGCTGAATTGTATTATAATGCATGACTTACTTCCGGGCTCTTCCACACCAGTAAAAGTGAAACTCCAAAGTCTTTGTTAGACTTGTGCAAAACTTGCTCCCTGCGTGTTAACCTCCAGACTGGTTTTCAGAACTGGATTCCAAACCCCTTCTCCTTTGAAAGCAGGGCACCTTATTGTAGGGTTTATTTGCTCTTTCCTATTTCTGTTCACCTAGAAATAGAAAGTCAGATCAGAGTGAGGGAAATGAAGGCTGGGCTCAGGGCTACACAGGTCCCAACCTCCCAACCTACAACTTTGGTTCCCAGGAATTCGTGTCTCTTCTTACCATGACCTTTTGAGGGGTGCCAGTGGGAAGAATTGCATGCTAGGTATCACCCAATAGAGGAATTTGCCCAGGGAATCCACTTAACACCCATAAGGTTTTCCTGGTTGCTAAGGGAGTAATTACAGCAATAAGTTTTAGAGACTTCATTTCAGAAAAGTTCACGCTTTAATATTCAAATAATAATTACATTAATCTGTAGATCAGTCAGATGAAATATGAAATCTTTTGGCACAGGCTTAATGAAAACTGTCAGAACGGTGCCAAAAAGAAATCTTATGGTTGCCTTTTAAATACCAAAGAAATTCCCATTGTTGTGATAAAATACAGATGTGGCTTCGAAAGAAACTTGCATGGTGAGCAGAAATAGAATATATAATTAGAACAAAGAGGACTTAAATCAAATTAATCTTCATCTGACAGGAACAGTTACATTTACATCATTGAGTGCAAGTCATAGCCAAAATTGAAATTAGAAACAGATAATTATGATAAGAGAGGACACTTATGCTGACTTTTCTCATGCATAATTGGAAAGCCTAGAGAATGCAATGCTTGTTCTAATTAGAATTAACATTAAAAGATGCCAGTTTTGATGAATTCTGGGTTTTGCCATAAAATAAGTTGTTTAAATCATTGAAATATGGACATGCAGATTTATTTTTGTATTTGTTCAAAAGCAGAATGGGAAGTGAGTGTCGGGTTACAACTGTAATATGCAGTGATAGGAATCATGTTCATTTCCTTCGTTAATGGTGTATTATACGCTCCTTGGCTTTGTTTGGCAAATCTGATTTTATTCTTAAAATCTGCTTTTAGTTTCCTTTTGAGGCATCTCTTTCCGCATGTCTAGCTACGTATACACATGCCTTGTGAAAAGTTTCCAGCCATTCACCTAGAGTGTAGAAAAGGTGTTTCAGACATGCAGATGATGAAAGACCTGGGGAGAAGATCTTGAGAGCTGGCCTTGCAGGTCCGACTGTTGCACTCAAAGGGAAGACCTGGCCCCGTTCCCATTGGTAGCTCCTTTAGAAAGTGTTTCTGAACTCCTTCCTAGAAGCCATCTCTCTGACCCGGTGACCTTGGCAGTGGCCCTGGCTCCTCTACAGGGGCTAATGGCGTCATCCCTCAATGATACAGTATTTACCACTTTGTATCCTTTGCTTTTTTTCCGCCTCATATCCGGTTTCTCTTCTTTCCTTTTTGTTTCCTCTCTTCCCTCGGGGAGCTCTGGTCTCTTCAGGAGCAGCAGTGGGCTACCTGCCTAAGTACGTGTCAAGGCCCCCGAGAGGATCACTGCATTCTGTTCCACTGGATTCGGTGTCTTATTGTGATGTGTGTGAGTGTGCATCCAGAACCCCTAATTCCATCTTTGTTGGAAATGTGGGGGTTTTCGGCTGCAGCACTGGACCCAGACACACTAGGGGAAAGTTTGTTCTGAAGCTCTTTACTTCCCAGCAGTGGGGTAACCGGTTATCTCTTTATGAAAAAGGCACGCCTTAGTTGCTTGTTGAAAACCAATGGATCCCGGTTGATGGAACTGATGTTTGCATGCTAAGTAGTTTTCCTTCTGGACTGCACTGCACAGTCTTACATCCAGGCCCTTCACAACAATGCGGGTGTTACCAAGTGAGATGGCGCACGTGCCGCCTAAGAAAGTCTTTCTACACGAGGACGACTCCGACTCCGACCTGAGGCCCTCTAACTCCGTGACCCTGATCATCGTTCAGCCTCTTGACTGACTCTTCTCTCAGAATGTGCCACAGATCAGAAGTGCCGAAAGTAGTAAAGTGTAGAATTTCTCTTGAACATGAACAGCAGCGTCTTTTGTTGGCCTTCGAGTCTTCATTCGTCATCTGGAGTATGTTCTTCTGTTTGCTTGGCTGGTTCTGGTCTGAGGACAAAGGACAAAGTAACCAGCATGTGGTCTTCGGACACATGGCAATCAGGACACAGGAAATGACAACTGAGAAGAACTTCTCAGGTGGCTATTGTTGGTGATTCAGTTCTTACCAACATGAATGGCAGACTGATTTCTTAATTGTATTAAAGAAAGGCAATTGGAAGGCAGGACTTCCAGTGGCAAAATTTTTAAAAATGATAATTTGCCATAAGGTCCAACTTGTAGTGTAATATAGTCAGATGACTTGGCTAGATGATCACAGTCAATTAAAAGATAGTTGTAATTTTTTAACGATTATTCATGCACACAGAACTGGGATACAGGCCAGCGGTGCAGGGGTGGTGAGAGGATTCACCAGAGACAGAGTGGGGAGCAGAGCAGGCAGACTGACAAAATCCACTGCTGAGGGGAGCAGCGGGTGGGTCAGGAGAGGTCTGCTGCGCCATGTGGGTCAGCTCCAGGGCCTGGGAACAAACTCGCACTGAAGCAGCTGTGGCTCGCTTGCAGTGCCATTTTAACCTGCTGTGTGTGCCACCAGGGAGGGCCCAGTTGTAAAATCTTAACACAAACAGCTTCTTAAATAGAAAGGCATCGTGGGAGGAAGTGTGATGAGTGGCCTAGGGGCAGCATCTCCAGCACCCTGAAGCTCAGTCTTGAGGGAGAAAGTCACTCCCAGGCCACGTCTTCACAATACCTTTACAGCCACTTGCCCAACAAGCTGATCTGCTAAGAACTGACAGATCACAGCCACCTTGATAGTGGGTGATTGTTGGCATTACCGACTGTTAAAGAAGTAAGACAACTTTATTTTCACACCTTGGCTTGTACTGTAGGTGACATACTGAATATTTTTTACTGAGCAGAATTCTGCAGCTATATGGCGTTTTACATTTGCAGACTCTGTTGAAGTCAGTTGTATTTCTTTTTCTAGCTGAGGTTTCTGTGCAGAAGAGGGTCAGGACAGCCACGCCCGCTCTGTAGGAAGGGAAGTGGCAAGATGCAGCTCCAGTGTGACGAGACTGGACAGTGGAATGCACACGCTGACTTCCTGACGTCCGGCCCTGGGAGGCCAGCGGGAACGGCCACTGACTGATTCCCATGCGGCTCCCAGGCCTCCATTGTGCCGCTCCTTCTGTCGGCATCTTCGGCTGCTTCTGCTTTCTCTGCCCGGGAAACTTCTATTCATACTGCAGGCTCTGCTCCCTCCTAGCCCGTTCTTGCGGTCTGAGCCTGTGTCCCCAATCTCACCACCCTCCGTGCCTACCGCCACAAGAGAATCCATCAGCCTGTCCTGGACTAGACTGGGGAAGCCTATGGCACCTGCCTCTGGGACATGGGTCCCCATTACCTGCAGCTTGAGAATCAGGAGCTGAGAAAGAAAGTATTCCCTACACGTCCAGGTCTCCAGAGGCGCTACCTGCTGTGGCCGCCCTGGTGCCCATCCTGGCAGTTTTATGGAGTGCCCTTCAGGAGTTGTTTCTCAAAGTAGAGCAACAGTGTGCGCAGCTTTTGTGTGTGCTCACACGTGCACACGCACCACGCTGGCCAGCCATGCACACCGTAGGACCAGGGCTGTCGAGCAGACTTTCCGGCTGACATCATATGGAGAACAAACAAAGAAAAGGAAAGAAAGATATTAAAGGAAAGTTGTCTTCTTGGGTAGAGATTGGACAAGAAGCTTCTCCAAAGATTTTTGCTTTGGCAGAGCTGCAAGGCTGTGCTTGTGCTGGCTGAGCAGCTCGAGTTAAATGGCCCGTGGTCCGTGGCTCCCCGCCCCCTCCACACACTCGGGCTTCAAATTAGACCTCCCTTATCCTGACCTTTTGGTTTCATTCCCCGAGACAGCCCTTTGAGGTGGCGTGCGTCTGGCCCAACAGAGGGGAGCCGCTTCAGGGCAGCTTGATAGGTGACAGATCCCATCACACAGTCAATATATTTCTTATGGTGAACAGTTCCTGCAAAAGTCTGTAAAATTTGGGCTTGCGTGGTGGAAGGCAGATGTACCTTCCTCATGATGGAATTCTTTTGGATTTGTGGGATGAAAGGAATCTCTGGCCGCACGAAGGCTGCCAACGAGCATGCAGCGCAAGTGGCCTGCGCACACACCTGTAAATCAGGCAACAGGGTGACGGGAATGCTGGTAGTGATGCGTGTGTATTCCCACTTGATAAGCTGTTGGACAGTTCTCGAACACATTGTGCCTCGAGGCCAGCCTTGCCTTGGGGCTGCTGAGGCAGATGGTAGTCAGTTCTTTGTCACACAGGGGACGGAGACTTCGGTCCTGCCCTTCCACCCTGACCTTGACCTGTGTTTTCCTTGGGGGTGTATTTTCGGTGACAATCCAGACAGACCTCTTGAACAGCTTGGAAACAGCATGGAAAACAATGTGCCTTGGACTCAAAGGGCTGAATGAGCCAGACAGATGCCCAGCCCAGACCCTTCGTCATCCACTCAGTGCCCACTGTGTTGAGTGAGGGGTACCAGGTAGGGGAGGCTGGCGCACTCAGACTTCAAGGCCTTCGTGACACGTGCAGGAAGTAGTATTTGAGTTCAGCACTGAAATATCGGGGGTGAATAATTGTGGGAGTGGTAGGAGGCTTCCAGGGCAGGATGAGAGGGTAGGGTCTCAGGTGAGTCCACCATGCCTAGCAAGGTAGACCATGGGCCAGAGAACCCGAGGGGCTGCCCTGGCTCCTACGACCCAGGGAGAGGCCCTCCTTGTGCATGTTGGGTGACTTCTCAGTTGCACACTGGAATGACTGCCAGTTTAAAGAGTATGAAATATACTTCACTGCGAGCTTTCTGCAAAAAAGGACTTAAATGGCACTATTGGAACTGTGATCTTTACAGCGGCCTCTGGGACGTGACTTTGAAGACATCTTGTTCCTGATCTAGGCTCACTGGGCCCAGATCCTATCCAGTCACGTCTTTGTGCTATATGCCGAGCACTGGCTTTCTTGCTGGGAATCTGGAATGTTGACGCCTGCTGGGCAGGGAACTTCCAATGGGTGGCTGCAAGTGCCAACCTTGAGTGCTGCATCTCATGGGCTGCCCGGGACAGAAGCATCACTTGCGTGGCATGGTTTTTGCACAGTTGGGGCAGCCTGTGCTCCAGGAGGCCCTTTGCAGCCTAGGAGAACAGAAGAAGCCTGCAAGAGGGATCCTGTACCCCGCAGCCACCCCTGCGCCATGTGCCACAATGACCCTGTCCTTTTACTGTCAGTCACCCACGAACACAGGACGTGGTAGTCCCTTGGATTTCCTAAATGTGTGGATGATATTCTGAGCCCAACAAAATAGGCCAAAGGGTACCTAGGATGAAAAGAAAGTACCAGCTTTCAATGCACTATGAGCAGGTATAGAAAGAACTGATGCATGCCACAGACAGGGCCATGATCTGAATTTCCTGCTACCGTGTTCTCTTCTTTTCCATCTGTAATTTCAAGAAGATGGCTCTGAGTCCCATTGCGCTCTGTGTGCTCCGGAACATCCCTCCCACCCACTGAAGTCCCAGATCGGAAGCCACCTTTTCACCCCGCTATACTTTGTGCTGTAGCAGGCGGTAAAGGCAGCTAAACATTTTCTCCTTTTCACACAAGGCGATTCTCAGTCGTTCTGATTGGAGAGGCACTTGCTCTCTCACCTAACAGATGTTGTATTTGCAGATGGAAATCAGTGTTACAAACTGGTAGCAAGAGGACTTTCGCAAACATGAACCCAAAGCCGGTTGCTTACTTCAGGGTGATGTTGGCCTATTGTTAGGTCTGGTGTTGCCACTAGATTTCCAGGGATGCTATTTTAAGTAGGCAATTAGTTCTGTGAAGTGAGTACACACATCCCGGATACCTCAGAGTAGCAAAGATAGGAAGACAAGTCCCCAATTTGAAATGAAAGAACAAATCGAAAGTTTACCTGCAGAAGACACCTACAGAATTCATGCAAGACTGGATGTAGGCAGGAGACTGCTGGCCCCGCCCTTGTTTTGCGCAACCCATAATAGGTCACAGCCTGATTTAATAGGTCACATTTCACTGCCTTCATGTGCATCGTTACATCTTCTTCCCAGGGTAATTATCTCAACACGCATCTGACGCGGCGCTGTAATTGACTCTGCTTTGGTACAGTTCAAGGCTAATGAACCCGACTGACTTTTTTTGACTAAATCACTCATGTTTTGTTTTTGAAATGAAATAGAAATGTATTTAGAAAGTGATGTTTGATACATTAAAAATTCTCAGATGGCTGACAACTTTGATTTCTCATCCTTTCTGCATCGCAGTGTGTAGCCATGAAGAAAGGATTAGCGAGACTTCTGAAAGCAGCGTGGGTGTTGGAAATTTAGAAACCAAGAGGGAAGAACAGCAAAGTGATGCTTCTGATGAGTTGAACATTGGCTGCATGAAATCCACGTGGTTATTATAGAAAAGTGCTTTGTGTTTTCAAGTTGTTGTTGTTGTTGTTTTTCCCTACTCCTCACCTAAACCCCCTATGTTTCCAGGTACTTTAAGTTAGCTACTTGAAACCTTTCCAAAGGTGTCTTTTGAGATTTAAACCTTTTACCCTGTAAGGAAACTTGGTGATAACTTCTTTATTGTTAATCTCCAAATAATTGAAGATGATGGAAGAGATAAGAGATACAAAAGGTTAGAAATGTGACTATGAAAACAGATGCTGACAGCATTTTATTTTGTATTTGTAGATCTGTCCCAGTATTATAGTGCTGAGGAATCAAAACATAAGATGCAAAGACAAAGTATAATGATAACTGTAATCATCCATCCATTGGTCAATAAGCGATTGGTTATGTATGGTAAAATATTTACTGTAAAACAGAAACAAAAACAGAAAACACACATGTAAACAAAAAAGCCTAGGAAACTATACACCAAGATGTTCATTCTAGTAATTTCCAGGTGGGGGACTATAAAGTTTTTTATTTTGCTGTTACCTAATTTTTATGTAACACCCTACTTTTTTGTTATAAAGTAAAATTATGTATCTTTAAAAGTAGTGTGGGAAGCTATGAAAGTAATAGTGATGATACATTTGATCGTGGTAACATCCCCCCCCCCGAAACCTTTGTATAGAGAGCAGTATCCCCCAACGAAGGCTGCTTCCATCTTTCATTAGCCAGCCTTGTAGGACCAAAGTGAGGGCCAGGGCAATTTCACAAGCACTTGTGAAGAAGGCAGCTTCCTCCGGAGTAAATGAGATTCATCCTGGAAATAGGCAAAGTTGGGCAGAGGGTTAATCAGAATGACATGACAGATGCAAATGTGTATGCTATAGGGATATAAAGCTGCTGCTGCAAACAATGGCTCACACTTCTGGAGCCCTCGAAGCAGGGAGACTGCTGTTTAGCACTCTGAAGAGGGCTGCATGGAAACCCTCCAGGGAAGCATGTTGGTGCTCAAAGTCCCTCAATGTTCAAAATAGAGTAAAAAGCAGGGAAGAAGTCAGCCACCGTGCCTGAAACGAGGCTGTGAGAAGTGTGTCCCATCAGCGTCCCTCTTGCAAAGGGCTGGCGTGGGGAGCTGTGTGCTCAAGATGCTCCGACAAGGTCTTCCATATAGACCATGTTGAGCTGTTGGGAGAAAACCTACCTTTTAGAGTTTCCTCCTTGAGGGAAGATGTAGCACTCACCCTGAGTTACTGCAACTTCAGCTCATAGATTTTACCCATTTACTATTATTGTTATATATTCCAACTTTTTGCAAAAACAGATCAAAGCTGTCCAAAAAGTTAAAGCTCTTAGCAAAGACAATTCAAAGTACGCAGCAAAAGTTACGAAATGTGTTTAGAAGGAGGAAAAGACATGCCATAAGCCTCCCAGGGGGCCCCCATCTGCAGTTGAGTGCATCTTTTAACTCTGGCCATGAACTTCTCAGCTTCCTGCAAGCACAGACTGACAAGGAGGGAAACAGCATTATCTTGTCTTCTCTCCTCACTCACTACCTTCTTGTCACATCCCTCCCTTCTTTACCAACCTTTCTTGTGTGCCTCCTAGCTATGTGTCTGGCTACTTCGTGCCTGCCTTAAGCTGCTTTAATACTGCTGGTCACTGCTTAAGAAAATCAGACAGCCTAAGGGCAAGCTGGACAATCCGGGACGCTCCCATTGTCTCCCTGTTAGTTATGGAGATGCCTTAGTACTGCTTGAGGGACATTTTGTTTCACTGGTCTCAGACCAGTTGGTGGAGATTTAGAGTGAGTGGACAGGTTGCTCTCTGCTCTTCTATGTTCCTCGGCCCAACAGCTGGGGGTTGGGGGTTACTTAAAGTGGCATCACGTCATGAACTTTGGGGGTCTTTGAAGTAATCAGAAAGCTGAGTTGGACTTTATTGGACTAGAACCTGCAGGGTAATTTTTATGGTTTGGGTAGTTCAGCTCTCTTGCTTGATTCATTCTAATTACACACAAACAACACTTCCTTATTTGAATGATTATTCATGCAAGTGGATAGATGTTAGAGAAAAGCTCCATAGTGCAAGGTATCCCCATTGTTCACTTGGAAATGATGGCTACCAAGGTAGGCATTTATTACAAAAATTGATTATGTATCGAGGAAAGAGTTGTCCATTTCTGTTGGTTCACAAAATCTAGCAGGTTGTACCTCTGAGATCTATTTAAGATGAGTTTTCTGTCGTGGTCCTGAAAGTAGTTTATCAGATTGGAACTATGAAACTGACAAGCTCAACTACTAATGACCTCTGTGTAGTGTGCACTTTGCCTTCCAGAGAGCATGTGGTGAGTGCTATATAAGCACCAGACTCTTATTCTTGCTTATTTGCAGGTTTATTATGCTGAATCTGTGAGGTAAACATTGTAAGCCCCATTTTCTAGCCAAATTGAGGCCTGATGTTGTTAGTTTCTTTTTTAAAAAAGATTTCTTTATGCATACAAGAGTTGAGGTACAGGTCAGAGGTGCACAGGGTGAGTGGATTCACCAGGGGCAAAGTAGGGAGCAGAATAGGCAGATGGACCAAGTACATTGCTGAGGGGAGCAGCTGAAGGGTCAGGAGAGGTCTGCCGCGCCATGTGGGTCAGCTTGATGGCTGGGATCGAACTCATGCTGTTGTGGCTGCGGAAAGCTCATAGTGCTGTGACCAAACCCCTTGCGCCACCAGAGAGGCCCCGTATTAGCTTCTTATGGCTCTTGTGAAAAGTTCCCACAGACTGAGGGACTCCAGGCAACGGCAATTTATTATCCAATAATTTTAGAGGCGATAAGTCAAAAATGAAGTTATATGCAGGGCCCCTGGGAGGCTCTAGGGAGAATACTGCCTTGTGCCTTCCACTGTTCTGGGAGAGCCAGCAGTCTTTGGCTTATGGCTCCCATTGCAGCCTCCACCTCCACATCAGGTCTCCTCTGTGTGTTGCTGTGACCCCTGTATTCGTCCCCAAACTGCCTCTTGTCATAGAAGATGATGTTCTTTGTTGTGGGATATACCTTTGAGATCATTTTTGTTTTACCACAGAGGTTACCAAACTGTAAGTGGCAGCACTGGGACCACCTGGAATCTAGGTGTCTGGGTGTCTGCATGCTAAAGCCCAGGAGTTGTCTAGTAAAGGCTGTAAACTACACCTAATCTCTGCTCTGAGGCCAATTTAGAGCTCACTCAATGTTATCTCTTTTTAGAGGTTTGGAAATTGGGTTCCCCTGCAGAGAAATGTCTTAGAAATATTGTTAAATCATGTTTTAAAACAAAAATAAATCAGAACCACAATTAATACTACAGAATATTGGATTCCCATTTCTCAATAAGGAAGTAAGGGTTTTGCTTGTGTTATTTAATACTAAACATTTGGATATTATTTGAACTAAACAAAACTGAAAAGAATATTTTATTTCAGTATTTATTTTAGTGAGCTTATTATCAGTAATATGGTTAGCATAAAATTTATTAGTGACATGGCCTTTAATTTAGCCTGTCTAATTGGTGCTAATTTAGTTAGATTGCATTAAATTACACCATTTAATATAGCTATACGTGGGTCAAGAAATCTATTTCAACAAGTTAGGTAATTTTTCATGCAGACGAACAGCAAAAAAAATGGCATTGAGGTAGCTGAGAAATGCAATATTCCAGAATGTTTTTTCTAGAGTTTTACTGGGAGGAACTTATCTTCCACCTCCACTCATTTCCTAGATCCATAGTGTTACAGGGCAGGGAGGGGGCACCCCTGAACCCCCAACGTGCCTGCTCTAAATAGATTCTGCCATCTGCCGCATCAAGACGAAACACATAGCCCTTTCGTGGAAAGGCACATCAATACAATGAGTGTGCAATACAGAAAAGACAAAGAATACAGTTTCCAAGTCCAGCACCCAAAGTTTTTACCCACTCGTGGCTAAAAGTTCAGCCAAATGGGATTGACCCAATGCAAGGCCTGAAAGCTCGCCCCACGTCTGGTGGGGACCCAGAGAAAAGGGTCAGCAATGGCCAGACAGGTCTGGGAGGGAGGAAGAGAGCAACATCAAACCAAGGCGAAAGGCGCCCCAGTCCCCTCCCCTCGAGGCTCCCCCACGTCTGCGCCCCCCAGGGCAGGCAGGGCCAAGGAACAGGAGCCGCTGCTCCGCTGCTGCTTCGCGTCTCTGCTCCCGGTGCCCCCTCGGGTCTCCTCCGGGCTCCATCCTGCCTCCTTCCTCCTCAGTCTCCTCTCCAGGTCTCCTCCCTGCTCAGCTCCGCCCTCCTCTGGGTGGGGCAGGGGACCCAGGGCCTCCCCTTTCTGGGGGGAAGGCCCTGTTACAGTAACAATTAGCCAAAGTGTAAATGAGGGCAGGGAATTGACACGTTTCAGCATGGCACTCTACCTTCCACTGTGCTATACTAACGAGCATACAACATTTCTAAAAAGGAAAAGACAAAGGTCATTCTCATCTTTCACTTCTACGTCTTCCTACTTTGAACCTTGCTGGTTAGATGATGGAAATATGAAGTTATTTATTGACATTCTTCCCTCGGTGGTAAAAAAAGAAGTCAAAACCGAATTGGCACACACACAAGACACAGACACAAGCAGGCACCTCCCAGGCTCTCTCCGTAGCGTGCGCTGCCAGACCGAGGAGGACGGGTGGTACCTTCTGACCGCAGCGGGCGCCACCCACTGTCCGCGGCCAAGCCTCCTGTCTGCTCTTCTCCAACATTCATCCACGTGTTTTGCCAGCTCCCACCGCTGACAAATGGCGGCCAGACATGACTGCAGCTCCTTCTAGCATGCAATCGCCATGTCTGTTTAACTTGAGAACGGAGGGCCACCTGGGTCTTTGGGGAGCTTCCAGTGATTCGGATTGGACCCTTAGGCGGCTCTTCTCTGTCAGCTGAAGTGCTGAGCAGAGCTGCTCCGCTGTGGACAGCCTTGACAGGGATGCCGCGGGGGTCTGCGAGGGTCACGGGAAGATTAGCTACTAGGTGCCTTGTAAACTGGACAGGCATCTGTGCAGGGCAGCAGCCGCCCTGAATCTCTGCCTGGGTTTCCACCACAATCCAACTTCTGCCTCTTCGTGAGCTCCCCACAGAAATGAACGCCAGTGGGTCCTACTGGTTTTGCCATGATGTGTATCAGAAAGTCCAGCCTTTGCTGAGAGCCTCTTCAGTGGCTGAAGAGACCGGGAGAACAACCAAGTAGGGGAGAGTGAGGAAAAGGGCCGTGGTGCTAGAGCCCGAGGGAAGCGCCAGGCCGTTACTGTCCGCACCGAACTCTGGGCTTGCCCAGTCGTCTTCCCAGGCTATGGGGAACATCTGGTCATGGCCACTCCGCTTCTGGCAATCTTCCTTGCAGGCAGTGATGGAGGGGCTGTTTTCCCAGGCAGTGCTTTTGGGGTGCCAAACCCAGGACAGAGACACACAGACAAGAGAGCTCAATTTGGAAAAGCTGCAGGGAGCCAGTGACTTTTTGGCAGCAGGCTTCAAAGGTGAGGCGAGAGTAAGTCGGAAGGGTACCCCATCCTCAGGAAGGCAGGCCTGGGTGGCACTGGCACGCAACATTCTAGCAGGGGCACCTGTGCTTGCTGAACCCCTGGCTAAATACCTTGAAGAGATGCACGACCCCAACACCTCACACTAGAGTGCTTACGGACTACAGAGCTCTCACTCAGTGCTGCTCCTCCTAATAATAAAATTAATTTGACCGTTTGGAACAAGATTTAGTAATGGGCCTCATCCAAGCCTCTACATATGCATATTCCACTTTGGAACTGTACATAATTGCTCAATTGCACCTGCAAATCATGTTGTTAGCTCACTAATTATTCAAATAGTGGGGGCAATTCCACAATTGTGTGTGTAATCGTGTTAATTGTTAATGCAGTTAGGTACAGGTGCACCGTGACTAATTACACATGCGGAAGCCGCTCGCACACAGCCCGTTGTCCCTGAGTCTGGCCGTCCTTCTCAGAGGCAGGCATAAGTGGGTGACACACACAAAGCCAGAGGCCATCGGTGGGGTCCATCTGGTGCGGCTTTCAGTCGGGAGCCTCAGCGTGTACATTTGGGAAACAATCAGGTCTTTGACTGAATTCAGCTGTTTTTGCTTTGGCTTCTCCTGGGCCTTCCTATCCACCCCCTTCTCCAGAGCAGTGAGTCCAGGGATGCACGTGTGCATCCATAAACACACACACAAAGGCCGATACAGCCACTCACACACTAGTGTGTGGGGCTCAGTCCACTCATATTTCCACTGGCGCTCCCTTGCCTGGCCAGATTAGCTTTTGATGGGCTTTTATTACTGTCTTTTTGTCACCCATATGGTTTCAGAAATTTCATTTATCTGGACCATATCAGGATATTTATGCCACTTCCAGGGTAGGATGCGGACAGGGAGTTGAGTGTCGGTGATTTCTGGGACATTCTGCTGGTTTATATCGATGGGACCGAACTAGGAACCTACCACCCATATGCTCTTCACCTTTCTGCCCAGCTCACTCTTCATCCAGGACAGTGTCATTTCACCTGGTGGGTTGGTGTGAGGCCCTGCGGCAACTTCCTGGCTATAAGACGAGTATGATAAATGCTGCCATCGCCTGTGGGGGGTGGGGGAATCCGAGTGCGGTGCACATCTCATTCTGTGGGAGCTACGCTGTGGACGTGTCCTCGATTTTTCTAACCAAGTTAATTTCACATAATCTGCCCAGCCATCCCCACAATTAACCTTTGATGTGCCTTGGGTATTTTAAAAAGTTTGATGTAAAATGATAGAACCTTGCGAGATGTGTGCTTGCGCGCACGCACGTGTGTGTGCACACACACACATACACACCATTGTGCAAATTAATTTAGATCCCCTTAAATGCATCCATGGATCCCAGGTGACAAAACCACATAAACCCCATGTCTTAACGAGGTGCCCAGTTTATAGAAAGGCTGTGATTGGACGAAGTGCATCCTGTCAAGGAACTCTCACTTTAGGTATTGGGTAACAAAATGAGGCTGGGAAGAATTGCAAATGCAAATATGCTGAAGTCTCTTTTTTTCTCTCTCTCTCTCACACACATACCTCCCCCACATAGACACACGCACACCTGATAAAGAAAGGTTACTTTTTGTTTGGAATGACCTGCTCAGTATCACTGTAGGTTCTCTTATTGTTACCACCATCTGTTAGTTTCAAAACACAGTTAGTCAATTTGAAAATGAGTATTCAGAGCCAAGTACACATCATTGATCTGGAGCTTGTGTGCTCAGCGGGAACAAGAGAGGAAGAGTCGGAGTGGCCCAGTGCTACAGCGTATGGACTCGGTGGCACCAGGGGTTGGTGAGCAGCAGGTGGGCTTCCCGGACCACCCAGGCCATGCGCCCACCGCACTGTGGCCCTTCCAGCCTCCACGTCTACTTCCTGCTTTGACTTGGTTCTCTGTGAGCCTGTAGCTGTAAGGAATGAGCCCTAGGGGCACCTGACATGTGCACCTTCAGCTCAAAGGCAGGCAGTCATCTGTAAAAACTCACTGGCACTGGCTGCTGAGCCCAAAGTGCACAGGGGAAATGGACCATACTGCAGACCAAGGAGTCTGGAGCAATGTGGGGAGCAATTTCAGTGAGCATTGAGGTGAGGGGCAGGGGACCCACCCTGAATGTGGACCTGGTCTGTGGGAGAGACCTCGGCTCTCTGATATATGGGCATAGAATGGACCTGCTCCAGGTCCAGTCTGTAGCCTGGCAGGTGCCCAGTGGAATGCAAGGAAAATGCTAGAACTCATGTCACAGGATTGCTGCGAGGATTAAATGAGATAATTCTTGTGGGGCATTTAGCATTGTGCCTCACGCGTACTAAGTACTCAGTAAATGTAGCTATAATTTGCATCATTATTATACTTATTATTGTGGTGACTATTTCCATTGTCGTCATTTCAATCTATAAATATGAGAAATTAAGCCCGTGGTGCTGCTGACTTCGCCCCCAGCTCCACCCATCCCCTCGCCCCAGCCCCTGGATACTTCCCACACCTCCCTGTTGTCATTTTCTGCCCTCCTCGTGTGGCCCAGGTTGTCATACCCAGCAAGCGGGCCATAGACTACATGGCTTAACCCACTGCACTTGCTGCTCCTCAGGGCTACATGCCAAATGTGCGCCAGGCCTCTTCTCGCCTTTGCGACGAGTGCCTCGCTCCGCTGCACTCTGGACTCACCTGCACCCACCTTCCCTCCGGTCAGGATACCTGTCGTACGAGAGGAGGGCCACATGTCAAAACTCACTCCGACAGACTCCCACGGCGGGCCTGACACTGGCGGTGCCCACAGCCACATAGCTGAGCTGGCCGGCATCGTGCCCATCGTGGGAATCTGTGAGGGCACACGATTCAGCCCGTGATATGACCGCTGACGCCAGGGCCTGTGCCGTGTATACCTTCGGGGCCCCTCCAGCGTCGGCCAGTATTGGGCCTGGACTGCGATGGAAGGAGCAAAGGCGAGAAGAGGCCTGGCGCACATTTTGCATGTAGCCCTGAGGTCCAGCGTCCCATAGGCAGACACCTGCGCCCGGTAGTTGCTTTTCACAAAGGTTTGCTGAGTGAACAGATGAAAGACAGGGATGGAGGAATGAGCCAAAGTGTCCAGGCAGAGGTCAGCTAGAGTTAGACTCCTTCACTTTGTTAAGGTGGCCTCTGCTTCGTCTCACCGTGGGGTCTTGCACTCACCTGTGTGTGATGGAAAGCCACTCGTGCAGTGCTTGGAAAGGAGCTAACAAGTCATTCAGCTTTTCCAGACTGAACCTTAGGACAACTATCAACATTGTGGCTGTGCAGTGTGTGTGTGTGTCCAAGTTGAAGTTGCCTCCTTGAGACATGATATCTGCGGATAAGCAATGCCTGCTTCATGACCACCCCAAGCTGAAGCATGAGTGAGTTTCATCAATGGGTGTCACTGACAGCAGCCTCTCCTGGATGACTGCGCAGGCCAGCAGTTGGGGAGATGGAAATGGGCGTCTGGGGCAGACACGGAAAATGGACAGTTTGCACTGACAGTACTCAGCATCATTCCAATTCACTAGCATTGCAGTGTCAAAATCGAACTCAGATTTCCTTTGGCCTGCTGGTCTCAACATTTACCCCAGTGGCTTAATGTGCATGACTTGCTTTTGGGTTGAAATAGAGCAGAAAATGAGTAACACCCAAAAGCCACCCTCAGAATCACTGATTTTTAACGCTGTGTCAATTGCTGTAAATCACAGATACAGGTACATGCAGTTGTCATGTTGAAGGTGATTAAAAGATGTGGACTCTAATCACTACCATGCAAGATGCTGTCATCGATAAAGAGACTCCCGAGCAGGGATGTTGCATTGATCCAAGCAGAGGAATTTGCAAACTCCCTTTCTCAGTTACCTTGTCCTTTTAGAGGACTGGAGCTGACACCTTTAAAGATCAAGTGGTACATTTCCTGGAAGAAGAAAGTGTGCATTTTAGTTAAGGCCACTTTGTTCATTTCCAGCTTTCCAGGTGCTGACGGGAGCTTCTTAGTGTGTGTCCACGGGCCTGCGTGTGCACATCCCTCTCCAAACCGAGTGCAGTGCCGCCCGCCCATCCTGAAGGCTTAGGATCATGGAAAAGCACCTGGGTTGGATGGAGAGGGGCTTTAGGGGTGCTTTATCTTTTGTTAGAAGCATCCCCAGGAGGCAATTGGCTTCCTCCTCTCTCTAAAGCAGTGTGGAATTGTGTGTAGAAATGCCGAATGCAATAAAAATGAAGCACGCACGCCATCCCTCCATTAAGTTTTCTGTTTTCAGCGGCTCCACTAAGCCACTTATGAAGACCTGTGTCTGCGCAGATCCCTGTTAATATAAAATCTGTGCAGTGGCAGGTCCAAGGGGCCGTGGCTTTTTACAGGGGCCACAGCCAGCGTTCTCTGCGCAGACGCACCCCGCCTCCTCGCCTGTCCCCACCACGCTCTTGTCTATGCTTGGGTGGTCATATTTTGAAATTTCCCCATGCCCGGGTTGTCAGGCAGGCACGTTCTCATCACACGAGAAGGCTGCTGTGCTCCGCATGGTAATGAGGCCTCTTTGTTGCCAGTCTCAGCTCTAGCAGCCTGGGGCGGCCAGGCCGGCGTGGGCTGGCGGGCTGTGAGGGCCTCTCCAAGGGAACACCTCACCTAGTCCACATTTGGGCGTCCAAGCCTGATTGGCCTCACTTTCAGGTTTTAGGCTGTTCTATTTACTCTGCTTTCTTAATACGTGAAAACAATTGATGAGCATCGTGGCCAGCCTGGCTGGTGTGCCCCACTCTGTTTGCCCAGATTAGTGTGCCCATGTATACAACTGCGTGCACATTCACAAAAGAGGCTGAGCTAAAGGATCTGTCCACTTGGATATGTCCGAAGAGAGACGGTGCTCCTGAAAGGTGTTTCTTTCTTTGAGAACTCAGTGGTCCTGATGGTATAGTTCCCACCCAAATGGCTGGAGAATATTATTTTCTGTCTTGTCTTGGAATGAGCCTCCTTGGGTTTCTAATTGCTTTAAAGAGTATCCTAAGAACATGTTGCCTCTAGAGTTGCACTCTCTTAGGTTTAGAAAATATTAGCCTGGGCTTTCTCCTAGCCAATTAAGAACCTAGCCTTGCAGTCCTTACCTGGGCCCCAGAAAATGAATGGGAGCCCGATGCAGGAAAAGGGTGAGCTTGCGCCTGCCGTGCACCGCGCATCATCCCACTAACTGATCAGACCAGCACTGCCGCAGGAGCAGTGTCCCCTGAATGAGCGCAGAAACGTTTATGGCTAAAGGTTATTTTATCAATGTGCAACCCCACGAGGTTTAAGAATCCTAATTATAGCAGCTCCCATGTCATCTAGACCATGCAAAGAATCATTTCACAGCGAGAATACTTTGGCCCAGAGAACAGAAGTGATTTTCCAAAGACACACACAGCTAGATAAATGAAATTTCATGAAAAGTGGCTTCCAACTGCCAGAATGAATAGGAGCCACGGTTCCAATGATGTATTTGAGGCCATCAGAACTTGTCTGGACAGAATGAAGAAGGATGGATACCCCAACCCCTCCCGAATGTTCTAGACAAAAGTGTAACACATCCCCCTAAAAGCAATCACTTGTAGATTACTATGAAATCATTTACTGACAGTCTTGTTGATTACTGGTTATCATCGCCTCATGTGACCCCAGTCACAGTCCTCAGGAGCGCTGTAAAATCTGGGGTAGCTGCTCCTCAGGCCTCTACACTTCTTAGATAAAGCACTTGGGAGAGAGCTGGAGGAAAGAAACCAATGATGGTTTCCCATGAGTCAACTCAGTTTTAAAGCACTGGAAATGATAATCCTGGATAAAGCAAGATACCCCTGTTTAGAACCACTAGAACAAACGAACCTATAGTGAAGCCATTAGAGGAAACTTGCAAAAAATGTAGCCTTTGCAAAATGAGCTTTGAAATGCCCTTCTGGAGGACTCATTTCGCTGTAGATTATCAGTCATGGGCCAATTTAGATTTTGTCTGTGTATGCTGGCACATACATAGCTCACGTGTGCAGAGAAAAACACTGACATTTCAAATACGAAGGGCATTGCAGTTCAATTCCAGCTTTTTAAAACTTTCACTCCTCCATTACTTGCTTTTATTTAGCAGGCTCAACAACATAATCTTACTTTCCAGCTTGATTTAATTTGTTATATACAGAGAAAAATGGCACCAAATCCTCTCTTGGTTATTTTAATCAGTTTCTCTTTGAGATCTTAAAAAATCACCCAATGAGTTCCACATTATACTCTGTATGGATTAATTCAAAGTGATTAGATTGGTGGGAATGCTGGCAAAGGCAAAGAAATAATCATGATATCTTGTTTATCCTACAGACACAGGTATCTATAACCTTCTGCTACTCGGAACAATGAGCAAAATTGGGCTTATTGAACAGCAACTTGTATTTTCACACTCACTACATTGTTATGTTGGCACAACAGAGGAGTCTTGCAAGGTGAATATATGACATGAGTCATATTTTTAATATGAGACACTACACATTTTATATTTGATAAAATATGATGCTTCAGAGCTTGCATTGATGTCATACAGCATGGGTCTCTATCTTGGATTTATCACATATTAACTGTGCAACCTTGAGAAAATAATTTAACTTCTCTGCACCTCACCTTCATTGTCTCTGAACTGGTAGTGCCTGTATCACAGTATTGATACAGGGATAAAGGAAGGTAAAGGTCAGGCCTGGGCGCTGTCAGTGTTCAAGTCATTCATGTAACCATCTGGGCCCAAGAGCTATCATGAGCAAAGGTTTTGTTAATACAGTTTTGATGTGGGCCGATACCTGCCTATTCTATGTACATAGTATACCTTCAGTTCATCCTACTTAAGGTGTTCAGCTATGAAAGTAATTATGAAAGGAACTGTGCCCCCACCCCCTCATGCCATGAAGGCTGCTGCCAGGGAGTCTAATAGACTAGAGCTGGGGTTGCTCTTAGACCCTGGTTCGGGGTGGGACATACATCTGGGCTTACTTAGGGAACCCCATTGAAATGGTTTGTTTCCCATTTTGGATTGCATTGGTAAAACTGGTCAGGCAAGGAAAAGAAAGGAAGGAGACAGGAAAATTGTCTAAACTTTCTGAAATCCCACTCAGACTGCCAGGTTTCATGTGCGCAATAAACACCTTTAGAAAGGAAGAAGTTGTTGAAATGCCTGTCTTTGCAGAAGTTAACAAGTGCTAATATTTTCTGCACTTTAATCAAAATTTACAAAATGGATTTATTCATCTAACCTTGAGCATCTTTCTGTTTGTTAGCTGCATGCTTCTCCATGTCTTTGCTTTCACTGCTTCTGGCATTTAGACTGAGCCCAGTGCGATGGCAGCCAAGGCTACAGCCACGTGTCCAGCGCAGGTGAAACTCTCTTGCTCCCTTGCTACAGTCTAAGGGGGAGCAGCAGCCTATTTCCCTCCACACCTGGTACCAGCAGAGTGTGATTCTGACTCCCTGATGGTCAGCCTTGGGTGCTGAGGGTCGGGAAGGCAGTTTCTACACAGCCGAATAACTGGAGAGCAAGAACATCAGAAAGGTGTCAGCTTGGCCTCCATTTTGTGGGTTTTCTGTTCTTGTGCTAACACTGCTGTCTCAGTCTTGACAAGCACTACAGGCCACTAACATTTTTTTTTTTTTCAAAGAGATGATGCATTTGGACTCTTGTTTGGGTACATGGGGCACAACTTCCCCCCAAAACACACACTTCCCAACTGAATAAATGCAAGTCTGTAGCAAGATCTAATGAGGATTCTTGAGTTGCTTAATTGAAACGAAATGAATTCAGTTGAATCGAATGGAACCCTGAAGTAGTTTTCTGTCATGGGAATGCTTTAAGCTATTGTTATATAGCACATGACTATGAAAACTTGGCCTTTTCAGTCAGATAGACCAGAGATGAGTTGCCATTTGTACATTCCCAGGGCTGTGTGAGCATGGTAATACAGTTTTCCTGTCTACACTTCATTTGTCCTCATCTGTAAGTTAGGCACGTTAGAAAGTTGGAGTATATAATTGTCAGGGTCCCTTTTCTGTCAGGAGCCTGTCTGTGAGGTGTGGTATTCCACTGAGAATGAACCCACCTTGCATGTGACAGCATGTGGCAAGCTCATGCTGCCTGGCCCTTCTCCTCCTTGTCTTCAGCAGATTTAGTGTATTATGGTGAGAAGTGCGAGGAATGACCCTTCATACGGTGCGCCTCTTACTCCAAGTCACCTCGCTTCTGAGGACGGGAGGCTTCAGCTATCCCCCCATTTTTTGAACGGAACAATGAAAGTGAGGGGAAGCTGTGTTGAGGGGGGAAGAGTCCTTCAAGACAGCTGCCATGGCATCAGCAAGCACCTTTCAACTGAGGTTCACATCTCAGGTTCACATCTCTGGTTTTTTTTTTTTTTTGCCTTTTTTGTCAGCAGTTTGGAAATGGCTATAAAAAATTTCCCTCTCCTGGAGCAATTTTCCCCTCTCAATGTAGAGGGGAACCCTCGGTGCATTCATGAACTTGGCTCCTGATTTTCTGAGGCTTTCACAGAAAGTATGCAGGGCTTAAAGGCCACGGTGTAAGACAGCAGAGGAAACCCTGCATCGTCTTCATCAGTAGGTCGCTGTAACATCTCAGGCAAGTCAGAGAACCTTCTGAAGCCTCCTGTTTTCACCTTTGGAATGAAGTACATTCTGTCTTCTTTGCTCACATCACAGGGTTGAACAAATATGTGGGGTGAGGGGAGTGGATTACAGAGTCTTCTCCCATCCTGTCTGCTCCCCACACCCCTCACACTGTATCTTCTGGCAATAACAGTGGAACGTGCTTGGAATTGCACCCCTATGTCAATGCCCTTTGCTTTTTGTTTTCATATGCCATCTGGGTGCTATTCTTGGAGTCTTGAATACCTTCATGTCAAGGCTTAGGACACTGCACATGGGGTTGAGTTTTCATTTATAGAGAGAAGAAACTGAGAATATTAATAATTCTAGTTGGGAAGCTTATCATCACAGAATAGATGTGAGATGCTCAAAAACTTTGTAGTAGGATTGCCAAACAAAGGCAAAACAGTTACAAATTAATGAAATGTACTCTCTAGGTATTCCTAAATGCTAGACAAGGTAATTTCAAGATTAGTGTGATCATAGTAAAATTTAGTTTACAGTACTCTCTCAGCCCCAGAGCCTTGTGGGTACTCAATCAAATGCACTCTAAGTATTACTAATGGCATCATTAAATGGGTACACTATGTTAGATTTCAGAAGTCCTCTTCTTTAGAGTAATCCCTTTGAATGAAGATTCTAGAGATCTTTAAACAACACTATACAGTGTAATATGCATTGGCGAGTTTATTTATCTTGAATTGGGAGCTTTTATAGATCCTCTGTATGTCTTCACCACAAATCTTGCTTTCGGTGCTCATGGCATCAGTAAGAATAAATGGAAGCTGTAGACTCTGTGAAGGCCACTGGAGGGAATTTCCCCTTCTCCTAATATATCAGTGTCTCTTCGTGTCTGCTCCCGATGGGGTCAACATCCTCAGGTAAAGAAAGCCTTCCTGAGAGTGAATCGCAGTCCTGGAATAAATTAATGAAAGTCAGCATCTGCTGATCTCTTTGACGAGAAGGAATTCTTGCTGCCAACACTTAGAAACCACTAGAAGCAGTCTCCATTGGAAACCAGGTTTCGACTTGCTGCCCTTGGCTGCCAAAAGTATTGCCAGAGAAAAGGCAAAAAAGTAAGTTGAACTTTGAAATATAATTTCAATACTGTCGAGTGAAATGGCTTCATGCTCTGGCACTGCACCTTTGAGGCTTTAGGTTGATTCGCATAAGATAAAAATCTGTCTGGTCTGGCACTTGAAAAGGTCGCAAGCACGATGGATGTCTGAGCATCTCAGTCCATCCCCAAATCTTGATTAAAAAGGGAAAAAGTGAAGCACTACGATGGGAGTTTTCAAAATAATCTTTGTAGACCGTGTCATGTGCACATGCTTTGGCTTCAGGTTTACTGACTTAGCTAAGTTTAGAGTAGCAGTCACCTCGAATTCCACTGGCAGCTCTCACGTGATCGAGGCACTTTGGCTTTGGGGTCAGCACATTATTTTTGAAAATGACATGTAATTGTCACTGTTGTCTCCCTGATATTAAATTTTTTGAACTATCCACGTTTGAATGCTTCTCCTGAAATGCTAGCGTGGGCTGCCTGTCTCTTCCCATCTGGGAAATGCTTGCTGGGCTGGCTTGGCATGGTTACGCAGCCCCAGCAGGCTCTGTACCTGTGAAATGTATAGGTCTCAAATTTGGATTGGCAACTTCTGCGAATTAGAGATGATCCATGGCGACCACAGGTTGGAGGCTTGAAAGCCATTCACTTTGGGCAGCAGGCTGCTTTGAACAGACTAGAGTTGCTTTGGAGACGGGGTCCGGCCATGGGATAGCTGTGGAGAGCGAGGGGCCCCGCGTCGTGCACGCCGGGGAGCTGGCTGGCAACATCTTTTCTCCTGTGCAAAGTTCAGAGCAATGTTTTTCTCTGTAATGTGTCCATATAATAAATTACATCATCTTATGTCTTGATCCAAATAAACTCTACATGATCACCCCAATCCCCTGCAACTTCTGCAACTTCTGCAACTTCTGATTAGGGTTACTGTCACTGCCACTCACGTGGCTTTTCAAGCGCAGGCTGCCCTCACAGCCTAGGACATTTATTCTTCACCTTTGCTGAATTTTCCATGATGCTCAGCACGGAGTACTGAGATAGTGGGAAGTTAATGTCTGTTTTCCTTTTTGGGGTGATTCCTGAACAATGAACCGCCTTTCCAGGTGTGCAGATGTACATGAGCCCAACACACTGACTGCAGTCAGGGGGAGAAAGAGGTGGTTTTGCTGAGTGTATTTGATTTGTACCAGTAATGTCTGGTGACCATGCCTGGAGTAAACACGTGTGGAGTGGGAGTGCTGTGTTTCTCCTGTGTCCGTTCACAGCTAAGAAATAAGTAATTGTTTTCTGGGGATGTGAAACAAGCTAGGTTCACCGCGCCTTTCACAGGTGTCCACTCCCCCTCACCTTCACCGCTGGGCTCTGCAAACCCCCGTGGGCCACAGATCACTCACGGTGCTCTGTAGCCGACGGTGCAGTGAGCTCAGGCTCCACACTTTACACTGCACACACCTTCTTTCTGACATGTGCCGTGTCAAGGTCTATGTTTGCAGAGTGATTTTTTGGAAAAGTGCCGTGTCCTTCTGTGAGCCAAGAGTTTCCGAGTGTCCCATAAATGCTGGGGCCACCTCAAGTTAAGTGGAGATACTAAGTAAGGCCCAGGGGATGTTTAATATATAGGAACTTCTTGTATTTGTTGTATGGATTTCTCTGCCAACCAAAAAATGTAACCCAGCGCGGTGTTTTCAAATAGAAGCATCAGGGATGAACTCCAATTTTAGAGAAAAATTTCCTAGACACACATGTGGGCACTCGGGGTGGCAGGAGATGGGTAATCATGCCAGGTTGTTTAGCAGAACAGGAGGGATAAGGGCCGCGGTTGGGAATCATTATTTATAATCGAGCCAAGCAGTAATTCAGCCAATTCTCCCTTCTCAGATATGGCCTGTCTTCATGGTAATCAAACTATTACTTGGATGGAGTTTACTTATCAGGAGGCCAATTTGAGATTGTGACCTGAAAATGGAGGTTGTCTTTCAATTCATTTGAAATGCAAAAAGGGGAGACAACCTAGAGCTAAGGGCATACTTTTTAAAGCAAAATCAGGCACCTACATTGACCTCCTATTTACATTTCTTTGAGAAGAAAAAAATCACATAAAAGCTATCAAGAAATACATTTCACAGCAGGCAAATTAATTGGTTTTACAGTATTTGAATGGAGGGTTTGTCAAGTAAAACATGCCGTGACAGTTAATAGTGTCATTTGGAGCCAGAAAATTATTGGCTTATTTGTTATTGGATAAAAGGAAGGCAAACATTTTGTATTAGGAAGTTTTAATGTGTTTAAAATCCTCATTAGGGATTAATGGACATGCTTGCTTAGCATAGCGCCTCATTAATTTGAGGCTAAACAGTTACTTCTGGGTTTCAATCTCAGTGTTGTTTCTTAACATTTTTTTTTTTTTACTTCTCTTTAATTAGATCTTGCATTTGAGTTTGGTCTCTACGCCATTGGAGATGTAGAATTAATTAATGAGATTTATAAATCTAATGGAAGAGAGTTATTCTTAGCTATCGTTTCATTTCAGTGAGCAGTTAAACCACAGTGTAAGTGGGGGCAGATCTAAGAGATTTTAGAAGTATAGAAAAAATGTGAATGTCCCTGAATATATTTAGCAGTGTCACTTGGCATTAATAGATAAAAGTGTTTTAATTAGAGTTATAAATAATAGGGGAGCTGGCGAGGGTTTGGTTCTTTAGGCTCGTCACTGTCAGAGAAGGAACAGTGGTGGTGGTTTCTGCAGAATCACAGTGTCATCCACTGGCAATTAAGACAATCCTAAGTGCAGGGTTTAGAGAGTCGAGAAGGTGCCAAGTTCGTTGGAGGTTACACTGAGGGTGGAGCCACTTTCTAGCAAGTATATTCTGTTGTCACGTTTTTATTGAGGGCACGTAGGAGTACAACTTGTAAAGTCTATTCCAATTACGTTGCTATAAGGAAAATTTAGCTAGGAGGAAATCAAACAAATCTGGGTTTCTCCTTTTCTAACAGACATTTAAATCATGAGCTATGTGTTAAGAAAAATGTGTTCATTTCTTTTTCTTTTTTTTTTTAAGATTTATTTATTTATGCATACAGAACTGGGGTATGGACCAGAGTAGTGAGAGGATTCACCAGAGGCAGAGCGGGAAGCAGAACAGGCAGATCGACCAAGTCCACTGCTGAGGGGAGCAGCGGGCGGGTCAGGAGAGGTCTGCTGTGCCATGTGGGTCAGTTCCCTGGCCAGGGATCGAACTCACACCACAGTGGCTGGCTGGCAATAGCTTGATAGTGCTAAGACTCTACCCCTGCACCACCAGGGAGGCCACCAAGTCCTTGTATCGCTAAAGTCCATAAGTTCTTTAAAGAACTTAAATGCAAGATCTTGCCAATGCAAGATCTATTATAAAAAAAAATAATATTTTGAAATGCTTTCTGCTAACAAAAGTATAGTAAGTGTAGAACATGTATATAAATACAAAATGTTTAAGTGATTAAAATACTTCTTAAGACAGTTCGGAAGTGCCTTCCAGTGTGATACAGAGGAAAGATCTCCCTCTGGAGAATTGGATTGTTTAGGTTGTTTGCTTCCCTAGAGACAAAGCTGAGTTCATTTAGCCCCAGAAAGGAGATCCCTTTCCCCCCGGGACCATATTTGGCCCTGTGCCTAATTTCATGTAGCCTCGGGGTAATTTTATGGGCTGCACCACTGTGGGATCCCAGAAAATCATTACTTCTGCTCCTGGGCTCTCTGCTTATTCTATTCCCAAGAAGACTCATCGATTCGAGCGGTTGGAGAACCAGGAACTGTGTAATGAGCTCATCAGTGTTGAAAAGGACAGTAGCTGATAGCAAGGAGCGAAGTGTCGCCAGAGCTGCTCGGCCTCTGGCTTCCGGCCTCCGGCCTCCGGCATTCTCCTGCCCTGGTCTCCCAGCTCCTTCTATCCGGGCTCGGGGTGGGGTGGGGGGTGGAGGGAGAGCCCGCTTCTGTGTTTCACTGTACTCTCTCTTTTCCTTAAACATTGCCAGAGAGCAGCAAATCCGTGTTCTTGTTCTCCAAGAAAACTGTCTCCCTCCTTCGCTTTCTCCTCCATTGCCAGGACCCATTTTCACCATTCTCAGCTGATGACCTTGCTACATGCTTCACAGAGAAAAATAGAATCGGACAAGTACCACCTCATCTTCTCGTCTTTAATTTCTCCAACTCAACTGCTTACGTTCCTAGGCATTCTGCTTTCTGTCTCATCACAATGGAAGAAGTGTCCAGAAGTGTCTGTGCCCCTATTACAGGCCCTCTTTTGCAATTGTGTCCTGATCCACTCTCTTTCTCAAGGCCTCTGTTTTATAATCATCCACTTTCTCTTCTGCAACTCCTTCCCCTTCTCCACTGAGTTCTGCCCGTTGGTATATGAATATGCTTTAATATCACCCCTCTCAAAAGACAAACAAGTAACCTCGACCCTCACACCACCATTCCCTATTGCCTTCTTGCTCTGCTCCCTTTCACAATAGGAATTCTCTACTCACTCTCCCTTTCTGCCCCTCCGCCCATCGATGTATTCTAGCAACTTGGCATCCCCATCAACCCACTGACATAGCTCTGACCCAGGTTGCCAGTACCCTGGACCTCGTCAGCGCCAGCAGCCAGTCTGCCTCTGGAACTGACTGACTGGCCTCTTCCTTTTGGGCAGCACATTTGCCCACTTTGGGGCGGCCCTAGCCACCCCAAAGGAGTCGCGTTTGCCTGTGGAGCACGTGCCATGTGCTGGGCAGTGTGCTCCGCTCTGTGGGCTGCAGGAGGGACTGTAGGCGCACTTTGTCTCACTTTCAGTTTAGGACATGAAGTGTGAAAGGAGTTGCACATGCTCGTGCTGACTAGGCCTTGTTACAAACAGGCTGCCGCGTCTTAACCATGGCTGTACTGATCGGCATGACAACTAATCTGCTTTCCCTACGCACTTAGAGAGTGTCCGCAGGGGTGGAGGGAATGCACTTGGGATGTTCACAGTTTACACTGGTAATCCACAGAGAAAATAATTCATGCAGCGCAAGAGAGAATTGAATGTTAAAAGTGGTATACTACACAGAGTAAACTATTTTAATAAAGTAGGTGAATAAAACAGAATTCAAAAGAGTGCATTTTACCTGGCGAACAGTACAAGGTACAGTTGCTATTACTCTGAGACAAAATGATAAACATAAGATCAGTGGCATGTGGGAGGATGTTAATTTTGGCATAAGTTGCCAACTGCCCTACGTTGCAAAGAAAATGTCCATTATCCACTTACAGTTTCCATGCACCCTGCACACCTTCTGGACACTGTCTGGTAGGCCCTTCCTTGACCAGATTAAAAGTTGGTCTTCTCTGCCTGCCTAGTCTTTGTTCTGTTGTGCCTGAGAGCTACTGACACCGGCCAGCCAGAGACAGAATTGTTCCCGGTCCCAAAGCTGCTGAGCATGAGAGCTGGGACTGTTCTCACACCTGTCACCCTGCTGTTCTTTTCATTCCATGATAATACTGTGGCTCCCTGAAGTGGGATGGCTGGCTGTTGTGCTCGTCTGCTTGTCAGCTGCGGTCATGGAGCAATCAGGAGCATGTGGAAACTCACAACTCAACGTTTACTCTTCAGTTGAGGCAGCTCAAATGTAAACTTGTTTTCTCGCATGTCTTTTTATATATGTCGCCTTGCATGTTGTCCTATTAACGGTGGCCACAGGAATCACTTACTTCTCTCCAGTTTGGACAGCCTCCTCTTTAGAGATTGGGTGCCCCACACCAGCCTCCTCTGACAGTGACAGACACGCAGTGAGCGGGGTCGAGCGCAGTCAAGCATCGGCTCTTATATGCTGCTTGCTTTTAGGACAAAGCTGTGCACATAACAGAAGTGGGGCTGTGTGCACCCCAAGTGCACACAGACACCCAGAAGAGCACAGCTGGAAAGGCCTGTGGGGGCCAGTGGGCATCTGGGAGGCTGGCAGAGAGAAGTGGGAGGATGTGGCGCAGGTCTGAGCCACAGGGTTCAGGCGTTTGGTTCCAAGACTGGGGAGGGTGTCAGTCGGGCCCCAAAGGGCCTGACACACAGCCGGCGCAGCTTTGGCTCAGGTATGGACAGCTGTGGTGGCCAGATGACCTCGCTGCCCAGCCCCAGGGACCGGAGGCCGGGAGTCCTTGGCACCCTTGGTGCAGCAGGCACCTCCAGATCAGCCCTTGGTTTCTTAGGGGAAGATTTCCAGATGTGTACCTTGTTTTTCTTTAAGGTTAGAAGCCCCTCTCCCCGCTCACTTTTCCATGGAAACTAGTTATTAGACCAAATAAACGAACAGTGAGCTAATGGCTATTCAGAGCCCACTGAATTAAGCACTCTTCACTTGAAATTCCATCTGCCATTAGGTACTCTCAACTGATGACGGCCCTTCCGCATCTGCATTCCTGCTGCCCATACCTAATGCAATCAGCGAGGAGATGGCTCATAATGAAGCGCAGTGCCCGCCCTCCTCCCCAGCCGCCCCCGCTTCCTGCCTCCCTCCCTTACTTTACCCCCTCAAGCCCATCTCCAGCCCCGCGTTTGCCTTCAGTAAGAGCCACCAGATGGAGCAGCAGCTTGAGGCACTTTGCAGCACCGAGTAATGAGAAATGCCCACAGGATGTCATGGGGGCCGATTTCCAAGGTGACCAAACCATCTCCTCGGTGGTCCCACAAGTCAGGGTGAGGACACCTTGCCATCGACCTTCCCAGCGACTTAGAGTAGAAGGGTGCCAAGGTAAGCTGTACCAGGTTCAAGTGCCAGGCCTCAGTTTATCCCAACCTCACCACAGTCAGAAAAATGGGCTTTTTTATTTGAAATATTTATTATGCATGCAAGAACTGGGGTACAGGCCAGAGGTGTGGGGGTGAGAGGATTTGCCAGAGACAGAGTGGGGAGCAGAACAGGCGGATCTACTGAAATCCACTGCGGAAGGCAGCAGCAGGGAGACAGGAGAGGTCTGCTGCATGGTGTGGATCACTCCCTGGCCGGGGATCAAACTTGTGCTGCATGCCTGAGATAGCTTCACAGTGCTCTGCTTTAACCCCTTGTGCCGCCTGGAAGGGCCCATGAGTGGGCTTTCTATCCCCCTTTTGTAGATGGAGAGACAGAGGCATGCCTGGGCTCACAATGCAAGTTAGCCACAGGACTGGAAGTGAAATGAAGTCTCTCTAGGTCAGACTTCATGCTCTGTCCATCACCCTGCTATGTGCCCCAAAGAGAGTGAATGCGCACCACTTCACCCAGATAATTGCCACTGGACTTTTGTGTCTCGTCTCCCTTTGTAGTTTGAGTTCCGTGTGACGGTCTAGAGGGAGGCTCACTCTCCGCACTGGACTTTCCCTTTCTTTTCTCTGAGGAACGATGAGTGTGAGCTTGTTACACACGGGGGTGGACGACTATGTGACTTCCCTTGAAAGTTGGCCAGAAGCAGTATTTTCAAATAAACACCAACTCGGCGGGACACCCAGGACTGAAGCTGCAGTAACATGAAATGTGAAGGTGAGGCAGCTGGCTGCACGATGTAACTGTTGTGAGATCTTTTTTTGTTGTTTTTGTTTTGATTAAAGTTCTATTACCTGAGGACTTCTGTCTGCAGCTTATGTAATATTAACTGTTCCCGTTTAATCACAGACTCATGAATACCAACTAGGGTAGGGAGAAGAGGGACAGGTTACGGCGAGGCTGGAAAAAAAGGCACAGAGTGATCCTCAAGTGAACTGGTGTGGAGATTTCTGATTTAGAAATCTGGAACTCCCTAGCTGGAGGGGAGGGAAGGGACCCCCCAGACACATGCAAATAAGAACTTCAGAGGCTGCTGCCCCTCACTTTTACAAATGACCAGCAAGAGAAAGTCAAAATTTTAAAAAGATGAAGCATTCACTTGGGGGTTCAGTACCACCGCCTGGGGTTCCTTTTTATTATTAGCGAAGCTGTGTCACGGGCACCGCCAATCAGTCGAGGGTATAATGTGGCAAACTGTTGGTGAAATGCAAGCCTAGGTGACTGTGCCAGTCGCTGTGGAGCGGTGCCTGTCCCATGGCGTCTGACACTGCTGTCACCCTGCCCACTGGCACTGGCTGGCAATTAGAATTTTGCTTTTTGAGTTTCCCTTGATGAAGTCTGTGTCAAGGTGGAATATGCCTACAATAGGGGGTTTGGATTGCCAGGAGGTATGAGACAAGCTCAGGCTGAATTTGGGGGGGAAATGACCTCTCTTTCTTGCCATCCCTTAATAATGTACTGAAAGGCACGCTGGGGGTCCCGCAGGTTAGCCACGTGATCATTATTCTTTTAATGTTTCACATTAATCTCTGTGTTTTCTGTTAGCACGAGCTGCTGCTTCTGTCTCTCAATGCCACAATCAGGGTATTTTTGATGTCTTGTATTACCCTAATCGCCAAGAAGTATGCTCCAACTGATTAATTCCCAAATGATTAAAACATCCTATGCAATTCATTTATTGTTGCTGCAGTTAATTGAATATTCGATGATTTAAAGGTACCCTGATTATTCCCTAAGATCTGGGTTTATCACTGGGCAGATGATCCGCGTGGTCTCTCTGTGACTGCAGGGGTGGTGGCCACACTGTCACAGGCGGAGAGGGCAGACACTTGGCAGGGTGAGGTGCCCTCACCACCTGCCTGACATGCACCTGCCACCCGAGGCCGGAAGACCCCATAAGCCTAGCACAAGAGGGTCATCTGGGGCCAGGAGTGAGAGCACAGCCCCCCTGGAGTGCAGCCTGCTCTCTGCTTCCAGGGGAGGGGCGCAGAGAGGGGTGGAGAGGCGCCGCGGCGCTGAGTGGCTACCTTGTGCTTTGTGGACTCTGTGAATACTCAAGAGTGGATTAAACAGAGGAGAAGGTGGCTCCGGCAGGACGCGCAGCTTGGCGCCTCGTGGGGCGGCAGTTCTAATCCCAGTGTCGTCCCTTTCACACCTGTCCAGAATTACTGCGAGAGGGGTGTGTGAGAGAAGAGAGAGAGGAGTGGGGGCGGGGGAGAGCGAGAGAGGGAGAGCAAATGCAACTGGGCAAACTCAGGCCAAAGCCCCAGCTTGCTCCCAGGTGCAGTGACCACGAGGTCAGAGACTGAAGTGACCTCAGGTGGCCCCGCCACTTCTCGGCCATGTCAGATGTGTGGCTTCTCACTCCCCTCTGGTGTGAGGACGACAGTGGCGACCTCAGCGGCTGGGAGCTTCTGTGGGACCTGGCTGTGCCCGTGAGCCCGGTAGGTACCCTTTCCCAGCCCCCAGTCAGATGTGCTGTTTGATATTGTCTGTGTCCCGTGTCACTGTTTGTCTTCCCAAGTTGCGTGGAGCCTCGAAGGCAGAAATTACACTGTCCTCAGTGTCTTTAAACCCTTCCCCCTGGCATCATCCTGAGCCCAGTGTGAGCTCAATCAGGATTTGCTGTCTAAAGAAATAAATGGGAAAACTGATGAACAGCGGACAGGCAGGCGGATGAATGCGATCCTATTACCCTTGTCACGACCACCTCGCAATGTATGTCCCAGTGGGTCTCGAATTGTTTGTTTTCCAGACATTTAGCTCCCGGAGAAAGAGGCCAAGTCTCAGAGGTATTTGGCGCCTCTGCCCCACCCCAACCTGGCACTCTGCTAGGCACAGAGGAAGCGCGGCTGGTTAATTAGAAAGCGCTCGCAGTGCGGACACTGAGGCTCCAGTAGTTTGTGCTGCAGGGCGAGCAGGTGTGGGGCAGGACTAGATGTGTGTGTGCACGAGACTCCACGTGCATGCTGGGCTGGGCGTTTTCTGAGGGAAAGAAACCAGAGCCCTCGTGTGAATGCACGATGATTTGAGTGGCCTCATCTGCAGGCTCTATATCAGGGCTGCGTACTGCCCAGCCCAGCAAGTCGGCGTTAGGTTTGCGGCAAAGCCCCAGAGCCCACAGCTCGTTGTGTGTTGACAGCATGCCCCCCATAAGGAAGGGGCTATTTGTAATACCAAGTGGAGAGACGATATTTGCAGTTGGGAGCAGTGAGTCAGATCTTACCTTGAGAAGGCGAGAAGACGAGGCTTAATGATAAATAGAGCTGTGATGAGATTGGGATGCAGGGCGGAAGCCTGCCTCATGGGCGGCCTCTGCGGCTACACATCACGTCGTTGACCTTGGCCTTGGCTCCCAGAAAGCCGGTGAGATTTCCGGGGAGCGGGTGTTATGATTATCAACACTATTTTTATGTTGGATTTTAATTGTACATTTGGGAAAACGGGCACTCACTCAGAACGGTACTAAATACTGGTCTCGGGAGCGCCAGCTCTCCCAGCCAACCTCTGACTCAGGGGTAAACGTTCTAGCTGCTGAATCCTCTTTAATCAAGACATTCACGTTGATGTGCTTGTGCAAGGAAAGGAACACAAAACCTTTTCACTGTTCAGGAGGGTGCAGAGTGGACTGTGTGTAGCCCGTCCCCGGGCAAGCGAGGCAAGGTAGCGATGATATGGCAGCTTCAGGCCCTGCTGCAGTCATGTGACCTTTGGTCAGGGGGAGGCATTTGTTCAGAGTTCAAGAATTCTCTTGGAAATGCAACTGCTGGGGCAGTGACTAATGGGACCCACTTTGTTTTTCATGGTCAGACTACTCACTCAAGTTCTGTAACCCCAACACAGGCTGGGCCAGCATCGCCCAGTGCATGGCTCACAGACACTCGCAAGGATTGATAAGCGGCAGTAGCTGATAATAGGGAATCACAAAAATTACAAAGCCAAGAAGTAAGTGATCAGAAAGTCAGGGACATTCAGCTTAAAGCAATCACGGACGTGTCGGCCCCTTCACTGGCGTCCCGGCTCTCCAGGTGGGCAGGGGGATGCACCATTTACCGCCCTTAATGCACAGAGAACCGCAGGTTCTGTGGGCCTAGTCAGTGTCAGTGTCCATGCTCAGGCTCCTCGCATCGGTTATGCCCACACGTTACCTGTAGGGTTGTTCATTAACCCTTCTCTGGCTCCCCACTCTGTCTGTGGTTAGCACAAGCCTGGCGGCACAGGCCCCGTTCCAAATATATTTGTTGAGTGAATGATGGAAGGAAGAGAGGGCGGGGGAAGTGGGGAGGGAAGGAATATGCCAGGCCCAATCGCCTGTGGTTCCCTGTCAGGGTTAAGGCTCTCATCTTTCTTCCACTGTCCTTTCTCCTGATAGTACAGTATCAGTGTTGTCAGACTGGTGGTGTATGTTTTTAATTATTGAGGTAGACTGGACATATCCCATGGTATCATTTCACATGGACAGCACGGTGCTTTGCTATTTGTATTTATCTGTTTGTATTTATTACCTCATAGTTACACTTTTGTGTGTGTGTGTTCTGACGAAAACTATTACTGTCTGCTCTCCTGTGGGTGACTGTATAATTTATCATTCCAACTGGGTCATTTCCGAGGGTGCAAGGGGAGTCTAATTCTCCCAGGATAACAGTATGAACTGGAGCCACCCAGGCTAAGTCAGATGGATGAGGCCATCATTACGAGGGACTGTGCTCCCAGAGCAGGGTTTGTATGCGGCGGACAGCAAGGTACTCAATAAATACCAGCTGGAGTCAATGGAGCACAGTAGTGACTTTACAGCTAATTTATGATTTGCTGATGTTTCCAGCACGAACACCATATTAAGGCGCCATATTCTGTTCCCCACTTTCCCAGGTACAGCTTCTCTCTCTACTCAATCTGTCAGGGTAACGGGGGCAATGACTGTGTTGGCCTTGTGGAAAGCCCAGAGCATTTAGCCTCTAGGGCCGTGCGGGTCTTGCAGGACTGGCCCTTCCCCTGCCAAGGCTGTGAATTAAAGCAACCAAATGTTCTCCTTGGCAGAATGGCAGGTGGGAGCGAGCACACTGCAATTCTGCAGAAGGTGAAGGTGTGAAGGACAGAGTTAGAAGCCTTGGGGAGGTGGTGGCCTCTGTCTGACAAGGTGACGTCACATGCAGCAGTCCTGGACTGCCCCGTGGCTCACCTTTTGTTTTCAGCTCTCACTGACTCCAGTGCCCTGGAGGAAAGGGCCACATGTGGGACTTGGAGGAAGTTTTCAGCGTGGTCCTGCCTGTTGCTTGGATTCTGATTGATCAGGAAGATGTCACACTCGGCAAGATGCTCCCAGGACTCACTTTGTGTATTTGTGAGACAAGTGTGCCGCCTGCACTGGAGGTTAGTCAGCCTTGGTGTTCTGACTAAGAGTGGTTGAGCACTGACTGAGCTCCCAAGTTCAAACAGAACTCCACTTAATCGTACACAGCTTTCAAAGGGGTGTCCTCTTTTCAAAATCTGTGGTTATCAATAATATACTAGGCGATGTCAGGGAAGCCTTAAAGATCCGGAAGTTGAGCCCCCTCTGGCTAGAAGAGCAAAGTGAAGTCCAGAGTGATGGGGGAGGATGACTCATTGTCCCTCAGCGAATCAGTGGAAGATGACTCACTCACTCTACACCTTCCACTGTGGTCTTAGTGCTTCATGAGAGTAAGACAAACCGGCCATTTGAAGATACTGAGTGCTTTGTATTTAACAGGAAGCAACCCACTGGAGTGCAAAATTTACCTTCTTTACAGTTTTTCTTACAGAGAAAGCCATTGTGCAGTAAGTTTCTGATAGAAAAAACAGATTGTTGATTTTTTTAAATTTATTTTGTTTTAGGTAAGCCTCCCCAGTGATCCAAGCTGTGTTGAAGAAATCTTGCGGGTGAGTTTAAATGTTTATTTCTGTGCTTTTTACTAATGAAGACTTCTACCTGCTGACGCTGGTGAACGTAGTTACTGCCCTGTTTCTGCCTGTGTTACGTACGTTGAGGAAGCTTTGCATTCTAGTTCTGGGTCCTTCTGCCTGTATCTCAATTCTTACCCATTGATTCGGCATCTCTAATCAAGCTGCTTCAAACTCAGTGAGTGTCTGTCCCATTGTTGTGTCTTTCTCGACCTTTTTTCTTGAGGTGTGAATGGAGATGCACACCCTTTTTTTAGTAATATAATAATTTATTTTTACATCATTTTGTGCATTTTTTCATCTCAGTTGTAATCCCCATGGGTTTCCCATCACCAGGTCACCCTGGTGCCATCACCACAGTCCAGCGCACTTCCCTCCCCACACTGGTTTTGATTCCAGTCCCCACTCCACACCTGTAAAATGTCTCTGGTATATGGTTGTTCATTATTATTGTTATTTTCTCGCCTGGTCTGTTATACTCCTGATATGAGTGAAACCATCCATCATTTTTCTTTTTCTTTCTGGCTTATCTCACTAAGCATGATCTTTCCCAGCTCCATCCATGTTGCTGCAAAAGGCATGAGTTTCTCTTTTTTGGTTGCTGAGTAATATTCCATTGTGTATATGTTCCACATCTTTTTAATCCAGTCATCCACTTTTGGGCATTGGGGCTGCTTCCATGTCTTTCCAATTGTAAAGAAAGCAGCAATAAACATGGGGGCATGCACACCCTTTTTAAGGAAACTTTGTTTCAAGCATCCCACTGAAATACTTGGCCTTCTTGCTCTCAGGGACCTCAAGTCAGCTCTCTGGCCTTCCCTGACATGTTTGATGGCACTCGGTTATAGGGTGGTGGCCCCTGTCATGAGGGATGAGAAGCGGGAGGGTGGAAGGGAAGGGGGGAGTTCCAGGAAGTGTCCCGACCAGAGTGCAGTCAGGCATGGGAATGGCATGCAGGCTGTGACGAGCAGCCAGAATGGGCATGACCTCTCCCAAAGTGAACAGTGACGCCAAAGCGAACAGTTAAAGTCAGGCCAGAAAAATGCATCTCTGGGGCTGGCTGTCAGCACAGAGACATTTCTGTCAAGGCAGACAGCTTGTATAAAGGCCTCCCGAGATTCATTTGCTCAGTGGGAGGCAGTGTAGGAGTGTCAGGAGGTTGAGGAGGACACAGCTCCTCTTCCAGGATGCCCTCTTGGCTTTCTGTGCCAGCCAAAGAGAGAATGACCCTCTAGAGAAGAACGTTGCCACCATGACACCATCACCTAAGGATATGTTCCCGAAAGGTTGCCCGTCTGTTAAGTGAGTGCTGACTTGATGTGTACAATAAAGTGTGGGAGTGAATTCCAGTCCCGGTGCTCCCATTTGTCACTCCTGTGATTTGGACAGATGACTTCCTCTTGCTGAATTTCCCTTCCTGCCTGTAAATGAAGACAATGATACCTAATTCTCTCATAAGCCGCCAAGTGTATATAAAGGCCTGTTTGTCATATGATGAACAATGAGAAATCCAGGCAGCCTTTCCACTGGGGACAGAAAGCCAGCTACGTGCCAGTGACAATTCTGCACCCCCTTTCCAGAGTCACCCAACTTCCCTGAGCCTCCTACTGGTAAGATCCTTCTAGAATTTCAAACCCTATGAACATGCAGCTGAGGGAATGGTAAGGAGCAGAAGGCTATTTAGCACCTAGTGGGCCGGCCGCCTGCCCGCACCCGCTGTGGTTATTCACGCGCCTGTTTCAACCCGGGACACGGCTGTGGCATCTCAAAGCATGAGTCCAGTGCCTGTGAACAGACTTGGGCTGTCTCAGTCAGGCAGCTTGGCCACTTTTGCAACATAAGAAGCCAGCAGCATCTCAGACATCCGTGTCTGGGGTGCAGGGTGCGGGCAGATGGCGAGGGGCAGCTGTGGTGAAGTCCACAAGTGCAATGCACACTGGGCGGAGCTAGACCAAATCCAGCAAATCCTGCATGTGTGGTGGTGCCTTCCTAAAGAAACTTCCTCCTCTGGTCTCTGCAGCCATCTTGTTTTCCCAAGGACATCAGAGGTCTTTCCTTCACTGCCCAAGGAATGCCAGACCCACTTCCCAAGCCCACCTAATCGGCACACTTGGAATCCTCGACTTAGGAGCAGCTTGCCCCAGTGCTATGTGGCTCTCAAAGAGACTGGGCGAGGGAGCAGGGCGAGCACCTGTCAGAGGCTCGGGGCTGCAGTCTGCAGGAGAAGCCACTTAAGAGAAACAGTAGAATGTCATTTCAATGGGGAAAGAAAAGAAGCTGGTTGCCTTAATAATCTCATAAAGATAGCACCCTTTGAGGAACAACAAAAGTCCTGTCTTTTTTTTTTTTTGAAGGGCTATACATTGCATAGAATTCCTCTTTCCCCCCACGCCATTGGTGAATGGGCTTTCCTTTATTGAAGAACCACATGTTTCATTCCCCATGCCTGGAATAAAAACAGGCTTTGTGAAGTGTCTAGCCCAAACTTCAGGACTCATGCTTACGTTTTTACAGACTATGGCTCACAGGGCAGAGCGCCACGTGCTTAGCGTACATTCCTGCTGCTCTTAGCTTGTCGCCTTGTTGCCCTGCTGTGCGGGGTTTGGGGGTCACCTTTCCTTTTCGGCCCCCACCCCGCAGTGCTTTTCAAAGTCAGCAGCGTCAAGAGCAAGGTCATCTTTTCTCCCTCATGAAGTAGAGCTACTTGGTTTCTTAGTGCTGCGCTTTCACCTGCTGCGCCACCACGGAGGGCCCTGAGCTATTTGGGAGGAAGGCTCTAGTCCGGGACTGGAAGAAAGAGCACCTCCAGTCGCTCAGGCCTTCCTTCCCTCCCTGCTGGCTGCCTGGAGGCCAGTCTCTGCGGTCAGCACAGGGGCCAATTACTCACCCTCCACGCCGCCACCAGCAGCCAAGGGAGCTTTACAGTGGACGCGGTGTTTGCACATGGACCTGGAAACCTCTGTCTGTTTGCTGACACTTGCCCACCTTGCCATCCCCTCCTCCTGGTTTTCCCCTCTCAAGCCTGACAGACAAATGCAGGCAAACCCACATCATCTCCCATCAGGGCAGACTTCCTTTATGAACCGCGTGTAACTGTCCCTCCATCCATTCGTCAGGCCCCAGGCACGGGGAACACATTTGCCTAATGCTTTTTAGTTCGGCCCCCCTTTCTCAACGCGCGCTTCAAATGCAAACCATTTGGTTTCCTTTGTAGGTTCTTCTCACCCCGACACTGGCTTAGTTCCCCTTCCCCGGCGCTTCTATGGTCCTCAGGGCTTGGCTTCCTGCCCTCATGCCTGGCATGTGCTAGCGCAGCTGGCACTCATTTGACGCACTGCACAGACCGATTTCCCCAGAGCCACAAGCACCTCCCAGAGTGCCTGGCCTCATCCTCTTACAGTCGCCTCTCATTGCAGGGAGTGAGGCCCAGACACGCTGCAGGGTAGCACTGAAATAGAAACACCTCGCCCTGAGCTTTGCTTTCCTCCGGTTCACCACCCTCTTGCAAACCTATGCCTGGGTTTAAAAGCCTCTGAGTCAGAGGCTGGCCGGGCGGATGCGCTTCTTGCCCCTGAGAACCCAGCAGCGTAGCGCCAGTGCGCCCAACTGAGGAGAGCGTGCTTTCCGCCTGCCATTTTTTTTAAATAGTCTCAATTCTCATTTCAAATAAGAAAATAATAGCTGTAGCAAAGTACTATTTTGTGGCGGGCATAGCCCTGAAGCACATAATGCCATTTAATCTTCACGAGACCCCTACAAGGCTGTGTTACCAGTCACATTTTACACAGATAGGAAAGAGAAGAGCCACAGAGATGAAGTCAGTGGCCAGTGGCTTCTGGAAGCCACCATAGTCCCTGGCCTTTCTGCTCACTGCTGGACTCCCTGAGTCCCTCCTAATTTCTCCAGTTCCAGTCTGCTTTAGGATGAACACCCGTCTCACCGTTCATTTCAGTTTCTGTTGCTTCCTTCCTTTGTACAAATTCAATTATGCCGAAATAATTTCCAAGCCATTTTTCAAACCACACTTTTCCAGCCTCCATCCCCTTTTTGGCCAACTGCCCTGCTCCCCCAGAACAAGCCATGTCCCTGCAGGTGACCTCGCTACCTGTCAGGTAGACCATTGCTTATTGTGAATGTTGCCAGTCAGAATTAGTGGTGGCCACCCCTGCAGTGCAGCCCAGCCTCGGTACTTGCTCCCATCAGTTCCTTTTCGAGTCCAAACAGAAATGAAAAATAATAACAACTCTGGCCCCTGTGATGGCGGCTTGCAGTTACAATTCATCTGTCATCTGAGGACTCCGCAGCTGCTCCAATGTAATAATCTGGGCGGCGGCGGCAGCAGCAGCAGCAGCTCCTTTTCCGAGCTCCGCGGGGTTTTATGGGTCCTAGAGTAATCATTTCTGGAGGGGTTCACGCAAGGAGAGCAGCAGGCACTCGCTGCAGCTAGCTGGGGATGGAGGTTCAAGGCTGATTCGTGCTCCACAGTATGATGTATTTGTTCCCAGCAAGAATTTACCTAAAAATGTCAACATACTATCAATGAAGTCCTTTCTAGAGTCAAAAATGCATATCTAGTGCTTCTCTTAGATTTGATGGGGCCTTCGGTAGTTGATAATTTCACAGGCAAACATCTGTAAGGGTAATTCACTGTTTATGAAGGATGCTGAATTTGTGAGCTAGGATTTAGGGAACTTGATTTGCTAAACTGTATCATCTTACAAATCTCTGCCTGCCATATGGGTCAGCTTGGCAAACACTGACATGGGCATCTCTTTTTGATTACAGCATGATCTGTGTTTACTCAGTTCTAAATTACAGCAATTCGACTTATTAGGGCTGTGTTTAAGTTTACTGTTTCAGCATAGAAAAAACTCACCAAATAATTACAAGACGACCATGTACAGTACTTGCTATTTTTTACATTTAAAGGGGAAATAAATGTGAAAACACATCTCAAGAGTGAGACAAAAAATGGATCAGGGACCAAAATTGGTCAGACAATTACGTCTGAATGGAAATTTGATGATATTATCATAACTATGCAGCATAATCAAACACCTTTCAGTAGAATGTCTATGATAAATTTAACCAATAATTAGGCAATTGATTTTATATCCTGTCAAATTAATGTATAAATAATGTTCAAATTGGAATCATGCAAGCAATTTTGTAGATAGCTCTCAAATACTAACCCTTCTGGAATGTTTTTGAAGAGCCTCTCTCCTCTTCTGGTGTGGACTTTTAAAATTATATTTTCTGGAACTAGAAATACAGTGTTCCATCTAAGAAAGACAACAACTATTCAATCTAATTTAGACTATAATTAATGTTAACATGGATGGAGTCAAACAAATGAACTAACTAATGATCGTACCCTCTGCTATTCTGATGACTACCTCTTACCTAATGATATTGGGCAATATGTAAATTTGTCAGCAGGTGAGAACGCCCTTGACTGGGTAAATTATGTAGAGCATTACCTTTTCGGCAGCTAATTCAAAGCACTAATGGACTTAATACCTAGTATGCATATGTGGGGTGAGCTATTCGTGGAACCAAATTAGCCCATAAGAGATATTACCCATTATTGCCTCCCAGTAATCATTTCCTCTTTGCTCAAACACAAAGAAAGATGCTAAATTTAATTATACCAACTATTATGTGAACAATGCAGGTGAGCCATCCTGTGCTCTTCCAGTGCACTTAGAGCCTGTCAAGCAGTTCAAATATTTTCATGTGGAACCTGGGGGGGCTGAAGCTAGCATATGACGTGCATTTTAAATGATTCCACAGACGTCATTGAGAAAATAAGTAACACGAGTAACGAGGTGACTGGCCCAGTCAGTCATGGGAACCTGTCAAACATGGGACATGTCAGGGAAGAGATGGTGTCACATACCAGTAACTTTGCATTTACCTGTCCAGGGGTTGGACAAGGGTAGCCCCTTTAAACTAGCTAACTAAATGCACGAGTCCGATGTATTTTAGGTTTGTAATACAAATAAGTCTGTTTTTCTGGCAACCTGCTTTTTGTGACTATGGTGATTTATTATTTTCTATTGATTGAACAAAAGCAGGTGAGAATTTAAGCCACATGTAGAATTTGCACCTGCTTTCTGGATCTTGGGTGTACAGAGAAAGTAATGAAACAATGTATTGGTTTGCCAAAATGGAGTCTAGGCTTATCCCAAAGAAGTAATAGCTTCCGACTGTTGTTTGAGAATCTAGCCTTATCCCAAAGAAGTAATAGCTTCCGACTGTTGTTTGAGAATCTAGCCTTCTGGTTCTGGTTGTACAAGTGGGATTGGGTTGTGGGGTGGGAAGGCCTAACGCAAGGAGGTCACCATTACATGTGTATCGGTATAAAGGTAAACCTAGTGTCTTGGAAAATGTACCAAGAAATTAGCCTCTCCGAATCAACTTGGTAGGCATCTTCCAGTTTGGAAGTGAAAGAATAAAGCGAGGCTTGCCCTGTTCTTGTTTATTGCCAAATGCAGAGAGAAAAAGAGAAATGCAACCTCTTTAACTTACCTACCAGGAGACATCCATGAGCTTAAATCATGCTTTATTCTGTGCAGTTGATGCAGGGAAGACTGAAGGGATGGTCCCTGTGGGTTGGGTTGGGGTCATAGCTGACGAAGCACTGACATTCAAGACAGGTGGTACACCATGAAAAGCAAAAATAGCGTGGAATAATGTACTGGACTAGGATAACAGTATGAAGGTTTGTGATGGTAGTTTCCTTGGGCCCAGGCTAGAGCAGACATATCTTTTTAAAAAATATTTATTTGTTATGCATACAGAACTGGGGTACAGGAGTGGTGAGAGGACTCACCAGAGTCAAAGTGCGGAGCAGAACAGGCAGATTGACGAAGTACACTGATGAGGGGCTCAGTGGGGAGACAGGAGAGGTCTGCTGAGCCATGTGGGTCAGCTCTGGGGCAGGGATCAGAACTCAAACTCTAGGGGCTGCAGCTTGCTTGCCCTGCTGGGCTTTAACCCATCAGACCCCAGGGAGGGCCCTGGAGCATACATATCTTAAGGAGTTGGAAAAGGGGAACAAAAGGAATGAGAAATGCCATAACTAATCCACATTTGGGGAAAGTAGTTTGTTGCTGAGATGGGCCTGCAAGGCTAATGTCTTGATAAGAGAGAAGAAAGGCCAGAGCCCTCAGGCATTTATCCTGATGTTAAGGAGGAATCCCTGCTAGTCTGGGATGAAGCCCTGTCCCCAATGTGATAAAAATATCTTGCAAATAGCTGATCCAGGAAGAACTCTTGTCACTGAATATTAGAAATAAAAAAAAAGAATTATTGCAAAAGTTAGACTAGAACACATGACCTGCCAAAAAGAATTAAAAAGAAATGTAGCTGAACAATATCGCTTTGGGACAAATTAAAGCTATGACCAACATAGTGTCATGAGCTGCTAAAAAATGGAACAATTTTGTGTAATAAGCAAGAGCCAAAGCAGTGATACAAGAGCTTAGGAATGTGATTCAAAAGATAAATCGAGAGCTGAACAGTAACAAAACGAAATACAAAGAGAAAAATCATTAGAATTATCAATTTTTAAATGTTTTCTCCTAAATAACAGTGAATCAATAACCTGTTCATTAACCTAAACAAAGAGAGAGAGAGAAATGGAACACTGTATGTCTACTTCAAACACATTGCAAACACATAAGAGAAGGAATGATAAAGAGGGGTGTCCTCTCAAGAACAGGAAAAAAAGAAAAATAATCAGGAGTGACAGTTGAAACCACTCTACACAAATAAATGTATGTGTCTAGAGAAGATGGGCATTGTTTTCTAGGGAGAGATAATTGACTGAAATTGACTCTAGAAAAGAGAGAAAATCTAAACAGACCTATACTCAATGAAATGGAGATCCATTAAAAAATCATCAGTCTCAGATGGGCTTTCATGGGGAAATTTAACCAAATCATTAAATGATAATACAGCTCAGCTACTCCAGAACACAGAAGAGGAAGAGTTGCAAAGTATTTTTTGGAAAAGCTGAACTCACACATATTAGTAATGTAAAAAAATTATGACTCAAAGTTCTGTAACATACCCTATAAACACTGATGCAAATTTTCTCAATGAAACATTAACCAGAATAATTAAAACTTTAAAGGTCATGCAACATGATGCAAAGAGTTGTAGTCCAAGAATGTAAAACCGGCACAATATTAAGAAATTCATGAAGAAAATGTCTTTTATATAAAAACAAAAATTAGTAATGGGATGATCACCTTTAAAGACTCAAAAGATAGGACAGAAGTCAACTCTCATTCTTGATAAAACAGAGAAGATGAAAACATCCTTCCTGTGATAAAATGTATCCCTCTCAATCCAAAAGCTAATGTCACATTCCCCAGGGAAATGTTAGAAGCATTCCCATTACAGTCAAGGAAAAAAGACAAGGTAATTATTATCACCATTATTAGTTAATATTTGTGTGGAGATTAACCAAAGCAATTAAATAAACTATAATCAGAGGTATTAAAATGGGAGCAAATTTGTAGGCTAATAGCTATTTGTGGAATATATATATATATATATATATATATAATTGTGAAAGCCCCAGGAGAATTAACCAAAAACACTGTTATGAAAAATACAGCCATTCAGCAAAGTTTTAGTGTGCAAAACAAATATAAATATATCCTACGTAATCTTAGCTCCTTACCTACACCGTTAGACAGTATTAGTCCCAGATATTTAAAGAGGCAAAACAGAAACAAAGTATTAGGATATGGGAAGATTAAAACGTTTTCATTTCTAGCCCATTCTGATGAGCAGCCAGGAGGGAAGTTTGGAGGTTTGAAGAGACTGGAGAAGATTGAACTGGTCATTGAAAGGAATAGGGGAGTTACCTAACAAGTACATTACAGTTAGGAGTTGATTCAAGGAGCCAGGTGACACTGTGCAGACGTGAAACCGACACAGGCTTCCATCGGCAGGTTATATAGATTTTCCAGTGGTGCTTGGCTGATTACCCAGACACTAAGCAGACCTCAAAGAGGTTGAATAAATTGCCCCAAAATCACATAATCATACAGCTTCTAAGTGGATGAAATGGGATTGGCACTCAGGTTGGCCTGACTTGGAGATAGGCCCTTATAATACCAAACAGTTCTCCAGCAGATGTCCGTACCTGGACTGTTCTAAGGATTTTGCACATAATACCACATGTAATCACCCTACTAATATCAGGAAGCAGGTACTATTATCAGCTGCTTCTACAGATGATGAAGTGAAAAAACTTTGAACTTAAGTGACTTTCCACGTTCCACAGCTAACTGGTGACAGACTCAAGATCCCACGCCAGTGTGGCTTCTCTAAGAAGATGCAGCCTGAAGGAGTGGGTCCAAGTGCCTACTGCAGAGCTCAGCCTCTGGTGGGTCTCGACACAGTGCCTTTGTCTTAGCGTGGAAGCATCCATGGGCAACATCAGCCAAAATGAAGCAGTTGTGGCTGTGTTCTAGTATTTCATTGCCAAAAACAAGCAGTGGGTGGGGTGCAGGCTGAGAGGGGGTAGCTTGCCGACCCCTGGGGTGGAGCACCTAGAACTAGAAGACTCCCCTCTGCTGTGTTTCACTGCACTGGGCAAGTGGTGTTGGTTTCCGGCCAGCACATTTATTCATTACTTCCAGTAAAATTTACCTGTTACAATTCTGTACATGCTAGCATATGCATAGATTCTGGTACTCACCACCTTTAACAGAATACAAAGCAACTGCAGTATCCCAAAGATACTACCTCGAGTCTCTTGCCCTCCACTTTTGCCTTCTGCAGAATGACACATGCACAGGATCAGACACTGTGGAATCATCCCATAGTGATGCTTTCACTCAGCACCCACCTTTCAGCTTCATTCAGGATGCAGCACGTGTCTGTAGTCCATTCCTTTCTACACTAACATTCCATTTCATGGGTATACCATGATTGCTTTATCCATTTATGCATTGAAGGAGCTTGAGTTGTTAATAGTTTTTGGTGACTGAATAACATTACTCATAAGAATCATGTACACATTTTTCTGTGACAAAAGTTATCTTAGATATCTACTTAAGAGTGGGATGGCTGGGTCAAGTGTATGTTCAACTTTAAAAAAAAATGCTGAGTTGTTTTCTAGAGATGTTGTACCATTCTGTGGTACCACACCCCACCAGCATATGAAAGGCCCACTTGTTCAGCATCCTTACCAGAATTTGCTTTGATGACTACTTTTTATTTGAGTCTTTCTAGTAGTGAGTAGTAATAGATCGCTGTAGTTTAAGTTGTAGTTCCCAAAAGGCTAATGATGTCAAGTCTCTTGTGGTTACCAGAGTCTGAGGTCCAGCTCATAAGCTAACATTTGAGAGACAAGAGTTGGTGGAAGGAAATCAGGTTTAACCAGGAGCTGGTATACTTGAGGACATGAGCACTAGTTTGTCAAAGGCCATCTCCCCAAGTTGGGAGAAGGAGGGACTTACTTGGGGGAGTGTGTCTTGACCTTGACCACATCTGTCTTGGCACTTTTGGGCATGTTCTTTACTACAGTGATGAGGCTGGTGCCTTAGCTTTGTCTCCTACCTCCATCTTGGTCTCATCTCATCTGGTCTGGTCTGCATTTCTGTAGTTCTCTCTGCAGGAAAATATAAACAGGACCAGAGCAATGATGAACAGGGCAAGGTCAAGAAACTAATGATGACCAGGCCAGTGACGAGTCTTTGTGCTCATTTTCATTTTTGTCTACCAGGTTTGATGAAGTGTCTACCAAATCTTTTGTCCATCTGAAAATTGTTTGTCATCTTGTTGAATTCTGAGTTCTTTTTCATACTCTGTATATATAAGTCTTTGATATGTGCTGAGCTAATATTTTCTCTTAGTTGTGTCTTTTCATCAACTTGATGGTGTCCTTTGAAAAGTAGACCTTCTCAACTTCAATGAAGTCCAAGCCACCATTCCTTTCTTTTGTGGATTGTGATTTTGGCACCGTGTCTCAGAACTTGCTATCTAACTCAAGGTCATAACAGTTCTCTCCCATGTTTTGTTCTTCCAAGACTGTCATGGTTTTGTTTTACATAGGGCTCCTGCTCACACCATGTTAAGAGCCTGCACAAAGGCCACACCTGGTGGAAACATCGATCGAATGATCTCGACTTCTCTTCCCTTCTTCTGGGTCTCTGTAGCACTTTCCATGGCTCTGCACTTGTCACATTGTGTGTGTTGACAGAGTGTGTACAAGTTCAAAGAGGAGGTGAACTGTGTTTATGGAATGGCTTAATATGTACAGGAATGCGTAGGGAAAATGACCTCATTGTGTTATTCCATCCAAGGTAAAATAATGATTTGATTTTCCATGAAGATATTATAACTTAATCAGCAGATAATAGTGTTTAGTGAGTAGAGTAACTGTACAAATATTAGGTATTCTAATGACTGCATTTCTTAATTCTCCAAATAATAGATTTAGTACCACCTTTTGTGCAAAACCTCTCCATTGCCAATTATTTTTTAATGCAGTTGCTCTCGCCAATTTTAATATTCCTCCTCAAAGCACAATAATGTTGGCATTATCACTTAAGTCAGGCATTGACTAAAGGCAGAGGTTGGGGGCCCATGTGTTATTATAATTCGAGAGGGGAGAGATGATTTGAATTTCTTGAATACTATTAAAAGCACTGATAATAATCACAGTGCTTATTATCACTGTGGTCACAGAAAAGGATCCTCCATGAAATGTGTTCCTCCTCCAGAATGAGCTTTCCAGGCCTCTTTGGGGGGGTGGTAAACAGAGTGGTGCTTCTGTTAAATGCTGTCAGCTTCATAGCAAAGGCTGTGTCAAAACAGAGCCTTCCTGAGATGGACACGCTAACACGAACAGAATCATCCAGCTCTGTTCTGGCAACATGTGAGTCAGAAATTACAGAATCACACAATGAACAACTGAGGCTGGTTAAGACTAAAGCAGACAAAACATCTTGGCCTCTGGTAATTTTTTATTCACTTCCTTTCCCACTTCTCAGAACCTGTTAGGCTTAGAGGGAACCTGAGAAATTGGTCCACTCAAAGTCTGCAGCCTGTGGCATGCAGCATCCTCACACATCTGAGACGTTGGGCACAAGAGTGAGTGGTGGCCTGGTCTGGAGGCTGTAGATTGAGTTTGTTGGCGCCTGTCTGTGTTGCAGCGAGAAGGTCAGATGAGGTAGCCCTGTAAGGGCCTGGGTTACAAGTGATGTGCCAGTGACAGTGTACTGGTACTAGGAGGCCTTCAAGCTAGCCTGACCCCACTTAACCTGATTTTGTGATTCTTGACTAGTCTCTAAACCAGTACTATGCTTTGGGTCTTCCATTTATGAAACTGAAGGGTCAGCTATTTCGTGCTATCCAATCTGATAACAAAAGCCACATGTATTTGGTTATTTACATTTAAATTAATTCCATTTTAAGAAAGCTGAAGCCCCTTAGTCCACTAGGCACATTTTCTAAAGTGCACTGAGCACTTAAGTGACTATCATTAGACAAAACCGTAATTCCATCTTTACAGAAAGTTCTAGTGAACAGAACTGCCTCTAGGTTATCAGTGACAGTCTGCCCTGGGTCTTAATTCTGATCATTAAATAAAACCCAACTGAATTTTACCAGGTATGATAAAACGTAGAACTTGACTCGTGTGCACCCCTCCCCAGCCCCTTCTCTTTTCTTATCCCTTTCCCACTGCCACTAGCTTTCCCATCTGTGATTCACCCATGGTGCACGTGCCGAGGAAGGGCTGTAAGCGGCCCTTGTAGCGCACCGGAGATGTTAAGTCACCACCACAGGGCACCTTGATATTGTCCTAGTCAAGGGCCCTAGCTCTGGGTTATTGACCTTACAGTGGCCAGGCCTTGTGAAGGCCCATTTCTTGGATTGGACTGTGCTTACGAAGCACATTTAATAAATCAAGGCCATTGACGACGAGTTGAGATAGTGGCGAGTCAGAACAGTGGTTTCAGGAAAATTATAAACTAGCCGTTAAAATCCCCGAAGTCAGACTGCCACGCAGCAAAGCAGGGAGCATGGGGCCTGCTGTACAGAGGTGACCGTGGTGACTGTTCAGGATGCCCACCCAGCCACCCTGCACAGTCTGGGCTCTTCATAGTTTGTAGTGGGCCCCCAGTGGACTGCATCTGGGGATTCAACCCAGTGACCCTGTGACTGGTGGAATCCACGAGTGCCCAGTCCATGGAGAGCAAACCCCCACACCCTGCAGCAAGTGGAACCACGCAGTTTCAAGCCCTGTGTTCATGGTCAACTACACTTTACATTTGCCCTTTTATTTTCGTGATCAGTGTATCTTAGTCATCCCTATTGGAGAGCCTGTCTTATGGGAACAGTGGTAGCGGAAGTTCCAGTGCCAAGCCAGTGCTCGGATACCGTCCTTGGCCCTGGGTTCTGGAGTAGCTGACAAACAGCATCGTAAATGACACGTGCTTGGAGTTCTGTCCCACAACACGTAACTCCTTACTGCTCAGTCATTCCAGGTGTGCTCCGAGTGTCGTGTGAGTTCTGAGTTTCAAGGCTTCACTGACTCCCAGGCTGGTTTAGCCAAGGAGTTTTAATTGCCCTATGATGGGATTCTTAATTATTAAATATGCAAGCCTCTTTTGTGTCTTTCACACTGTGCATTCTTTTCTCGTTCTTTTGTAAAGCACGCCTTGGTTCATAAGGCACCAGTAGGCAGGAAGAGCTGCCCCAGAGGGACAGGTTTGCTGAGAGAGGCCTGTGTGGTTGCACGCAAATGGCCTTGAAGAGGGCGGCCTCCACTGAGGGGTCAGTGCATTGAAGCCGTGCAAGTGCAGGTCACGGGCAGGCAGGAGGCTGCTGCCCTGCGGAGGGAGAGGGTGTGTGGAAAGGGGCCCCTGCATAGGCATAGGTGGGCAGGACTGCTGCCCCGTGCCAGGGCAGAGGCTGCCTGATATAGACTCCTATCAGAAGGGTGGGGGCCTCAGTCCTTGTGAGCCTGGATTTGTTGCTGATTTTGAATAAAATATGTAGAGTCTGAAAGGGGCAAGAGATCCCACAATGGGCTCCATCTCCATATCTTTATTTTCACCTATTGGTCTGTGCTCTAGACATCGCCTTTAGGATCCGCTACCTACTTAGGTCTCATGCTCTGTAATCTAGGCCTTGGCACCCAGAGATGTAGATTTCTGTAGCTGGCCAATGGCTGTGCTCACCCCTGCACCCCCAACTGTGTGAGTCAGTCTTACGATGCCTCCTTCTGTTCTTCCTCCATCCGTGGGTAGCTTGCAAACCCTTGACCAGGTTTTTGTTTGTAGTTTGTTTTATGTTTTTCATGGCTCTGCACATTTCTTTCTGTTTTCAGAGCAAATGAAGGAGGCTACAGGAGCAGAAGCCAGTTTGGGGGGTGGGCGGTGAGGGCTGTGGGCCAGTAAGAAAGAAGTGGCCAGCCAGGTGTCAACCCCTGCTGACATCAGGCTTTTGGACAAGAGAGGACATGGATTGCCCGAGCCCCACCCGAAGGAGACGGGCTGTGCGGAGAGCAGTCTGTGGGCTGTTCACTTACCTCCAGCCCAATGTGCCATTTGCTTCCTAGAACCTCTTCAAAGGGCAGGCGATGGTCTCTTTGAATCTTCTCTTTGGTGCTTCGCTAAATTTATCACCAGGGGTCAAAAGTATCGATTGCATAGACTGCGAAAAGACAGACTTGAAGCAGATTTATGAACATTGGGGTGATGGAATCCTACTGGGCTCTCAGAGGAGCTCGTGGGGGCAGAAAGACTGCAGCCCTCTGCCGTTGGCAAACACCACAGAGGTGGCCTGGGTGTGGGAAACTTCTAAGAAAGACATGTTGGTAATAGTGTCTACATGTGATTATGTTTTCATTGAAAAAAAAAATTGACCAGGTGGTAAAATCAGATCGGATTTCTGCTTAACCATTTGTCAGTACAGAATTCTCCACGAAACCGTATCAGGCGCTCCGTGTTGGGCAAGTGGCTGTTTGCACCAAGGCAGACAGGGGTTCACCTTGTTTTATTTGAACACAGCTTTCCCCATGCCTGTGGGGCAGTGTTCTGCCTGCACCTCCTGGCTCCTGAGTGTTCCTATTGAGACGAGAATATTCTCTTTCTCCAGGGCTCATGTGTCCTGCTTCTTTGTCTGCTATTTATTTCCCATTATTTGAAGTAATCACAGAAAAAAACTAAGCTAGAAAGGAGTGTCTGTTCAGACATTCAGGAACGCTCAGCCTATTGGGGGCTGGGGCTATTTGGAGGGGCGTTCCAAATTGATTTCACTGGGGCTTAGTCCTGGCTTTGATTTTAAATTCAAGTTACTGCAACGACTCTGATACTGCTGCTGATATACTTTTATTTTTACTGTGAGTGGGAGAGTGGAGGGGAGAGGACTTGCCATCTTCTAGTTACACTGACACCTTGTGACCAAGTTACTAGCTAATTTTATGTGAATGGGACAAACCAATTCTCTTCCATCCCCCTGGTGCGGAGATTTTGTGATTCTAAGATTGAAATAGCTGTTTCAGAGTAAAGACAATTCCATGCAAATCATATTGGCTGGAGTTTAACTGTATTAGTGGCCTGGTGCCTTATTTTTACTGAGCTCAGAAATAATGAGAAAGCCAAGTTCTGGCCAACTTGCTCATTGGAGGCCTCTTTCCATGAAAATAGATATTACTTCTTTTCTCCTCAGCAATTGAGTCTTTGTTTCTTTTAAAAGCAGTTGTCATGAACTCCTCATTAGCATTTTTCTTAATGTGATAAGTGTAAACTCCAAGAAAGTGATCATGTTTGAAAGCTACAGCAGCCCTTAGAAATGGAATACGAACCGAACGCCTTGTGTGATACTGTGAAGGGCTTAGACTGGGCTTGCACAGAATGTATCCTTCTGATTCGCTTTGTCATTCTCTAGTGCCTTTTACTTACAGCCTAAATGACTGCTGTATTGCTGCAGCTACACTGTGTATCTCTCCAGCAATGCAAGATCAACAAATCCCTTTGGTAATTTCTAGAATTTGATAACAAATTGCATGCTCCACTTTAAAACACACACACACAACTCCGACAAGTTTATTTTACTCTCACTTTTGAATGATGACAAATAATTGTCATTTCCGTCTACCCCCTTCCAATTCTGAATTCTCAGCTACCTGGAACGCAGCTGCGCCCTGGACCTGATCCAGCCACCCGGCTTTCTGATGCTTCGCAGAGTAGACACTCAATAAATGTCTTCTGAATGAATGAAATTAAATGCAGATCATTAAAGATGGTGTCAGGGGAGAGGCCAATGAAGATTCATAAGTTGTATCAAATTGCTTCAGCTGACCTGGAGCTAAAGGAGCAAATTGGGGGGTTCACCATAAAGAAATATCTCGTGCTACAAGCATACAGCATGTCATTCCATCATGTAAAGTGGCTCTGAAAAAAAAAAAAAAGTGTGGTTGTAATATTCTGAAAGCCTAGAGAATTGTTTTATTCTAGTGTTTTTTAAATGATGGTCATTTTGGATGTAGTGATATCAAAATAATTTGATACAGAATAGCTAGACACTCAACAGTGAAATTAAAAATCGCTTTTGAGGCCCTCCCTGGTGGCTCAGAGGGTTAAAGCACAGCACTAAGAAGCTTAAGCCACTTCCGCATGAGTTCGATTCCCGCTTGCCCCGGAGGTGACCACATGGCGAGGCAGACCTCTCCTGACCCGCCCGCTGCTCCCCTCAGCAGTGTACTTCGTAGATATGCCTGTTCTGCTCCCACTCTGTCTCTGGTGAATCCTCTCAACCTCCGCATTTCTGGCCTGTACTCCAGTTCTGTATGAATAAATAAATAAATCTTTAAAAAAATTGCTTTTGAAAACAGTAAGTGTCCGAATTAGCTTGCAGATGAAGGCCACACATTTAAGGCAATTGGAAATGTAAGAAGTGGCCACAGAGCAACCCCAGACTCCTCCTGCCTGCACGGAAGCACCCAGCAGATGCCCTCACCTCGGTTTCCTTTTTGCTCCTGAGCTTGACAAAACAATTTCTCCGTGGCCAGAGCTTACATTTCTAGCACCTGATTTTGCCTTTACCAAAGATGGCAATTTCAATCTAACAACACCTCCTAGTGGGGCAGCCAAGTCTTCTTGTTGTGACTGGGTCAAGTAATTGAGACAAATGTCCTGATAAGGATGGGGATTTCTAAGGTAATCATTTGCCGAGAGTCAGACCTCATCAGTTAGTTTGTACCCTCAGGTTGCTGATGTTGGAGGCGTAACCAACTCAGAAGGTCTAGCTGGATTCTGCCCAGTATGCCGTGGCGATGGTCTGAGACACGCTTGCACCTTTGTGGAACCTCTTTTTGAATGTCTGTTTAGTGACTGCTCCTGAAGATGCAGCAGGTTTAGGCCTTACGTGGGACCACCCACACCCACACCCACGCCCTGTCTGTTAAGTAGATGCAATGGAATTCATGGCAAGTGGCTGGGTTGTCTGAATGAGCTCAGTGATACTGGACATCCAGGCTTCTGATCACTGTGTGCTCTGATCACAAATTGGAAGGAGTTTCTTTTTCAGGAGAACCCTGGTTTCAGGCAACTGAAATTGGACTTCTTGTACACACGATCCTGGGGCTGATAGAAAAACATGATTCCCAGAAACAACTGCAAGCACTAGAGAGTTGTGGAAAGAGCTGTCAATGATTAGAAGAAATGGTTCTGGCATTTTTGTACCATGTTAATGCAATCATAACTCAGTGTTAGCAACTTTTGAAAGGATTAGTCCTTTTCGGAAGGGTGGCAGATTCATTTCGTGTCGGTCCATTGATGGGAAGTGATGTTTAATGTAGCAGTTGATTTTATACTTCTTCTGTACCAACACTTGCACAGAAATCAGAGCTGAAATCTCAGGAGACTGTCTTGAGAACATTCCAAGCAGAATATTGTGGAGCGGAACAGGCTTCTGATCAGTGGAGGTGCTTGGCAAGGAGTGTTACTGATCAGCCCCCGCCAAGCTGGGCTACACCAACACTGGCCTTTCTAGGAGTTGAGCAGTCCATCAGACAGGCCGAGTGGAGACCTGTCCTGCAGTGACAGTGGGCTCCCTTGGCACCAGGCCACTGCCCAGCACCGCTGGGTCACTGATGTGTCACCCCGCATCACCAGCCTAGCTGCACTATTCTGCTGTTGTTACATGTCCTGTCAACATACCTGGTGCTCTGCATTCAGTTCTGCATCTTCTCATAGGTTTCATTGACTTTACAGAGATGAGAAATAGGATCCTATGATTCTGCGAGTGAATCAGGTTGGTCGGCAACTCCCCCCGGCCTTTCTAGAAATCCATTTGCAGTACCCTAGGCAGGGGCAACACTGCCTAGGGACACGGGCCTCCCACCGCCTATGGAAGCAGTAGGTTCCATGGTGGAGAAGCTCCCAAGGTGGAAATTTGAGCCAAGTTGCTCCCTCAATAGCTTCCACCCATGGGGCTACTCCTGGCCTCATGGTCCACTAAGTTGGTCCCAAGTTTCTTCCAGGTGAGAGCCCAGCAGGTGTTGAGGGTCCTTCTGAGACTCAGCATCCCCTGCTCTCTGAAGGTGCAAGTACAAGTGGGAAAGAGCCTCAGGGCACTTGTGATCGTCCCTTTGGAGAGATGGTAGCTTCCCTGAGCATCGGGTGGCGCTGTTCCTGGTGTACGCTGTCCCATCTGCTGGCCTGTTGTGCCCAGCTGTTGCCGTGGCATCATACTTAACCTTCATAGCACCCAAGCTGGCACTGGTTCTTTTGCCAAGCTTCCTCAGATTTACCTGGGGCGCACTAAAATCCTGTGGTTTTTGCCCACAGAGAACAGCAAAGTCGAGCACTCTTTCTCATTCTGCAAGACTACACTTGCATTGTGGCACATAATTGTACTTTTCATGCACGTGTGCTCAGATACCTCTTGGTCACTTTAGGCCAAATTGCAAGAGCTTCCCAAATGTTGATTTCTCACACCGTGGTGTCACCTGTAGTTGTGATAAGCAGAAGTTCTATATACTCTTTTCCATTATTGATTAAGGAGATGATGTTTCTAAAAGCATTTTCAACCAATAAGCCCAGCAGAAAGTAAGACAATCTTACTATTGCAGCTGGCAAACAAGGGGACTGGCTAAGCAGAGCCCTGTGCACACTTTTGGGGACTGCCTCCCGGGGCAACCTTGCTTGCTCAGCAGCTCATGCCAGCTTACCTCCCCTCACTGCAGACCTCTCGTAGTGCCCGAGCATGCACCTCGCAATTTCTCCTCAGCTAGGAATTAAAGGTGCGGTTTGCTAAATGCTTCACGGAAGCAAGATGCGCTGCATCTTAGCAGCTGGGCTCTCATCTCCCAGTGGCACCGATGCTCGACGCTGTGGTTTGTGTGGGTGAGAAAGACCCCAAGGGCCCTAAATCAACAGCGCCTTTTGCACAAGCATCTTTAGGACAAAACTTTCTGTGGCACATAGTGTCTCTCCCCAAGGAGACCCAGAGTGTGGAGACTGCTAGAGGGGAGGCCCGGCTCCACAGCCTACTTGGAGCCCTGCCTCTGAGCCCTTGTCCTCCCAGGGTCTGCTGAGGAAGGTCTCCCACAGGACTGCAGACTGCAGGCCCGTCCTTATGTCATTCTGGGGGCAGCGGCCTGTGCTGACGGCAGCCAGCAGGTGAGTCCCCTGCCACGCACTGCGCCGCTCCCTCTGGGGCACGTCCCCGGGTGCTGCAGCTCCTCTCATCCGTTCCCCATTGAATAGCCCACTGCCGGCAGAGAACACTAATACCCTGGTGGCTTTCCTTTCCTATCTGCGAGGCACAGAGCTGTCCGCTGCTGGTTAGCCAGTGACAGTGGCTTGAGGACTAGACAATGATTTGGCTGCTGCTCGCCCGAGGCCCAAGGCCCTGGGCAGCCCCTACAGGGACCTAATTCCCTGGCAGCCCCAGAGTCTAACCTCCCTTTTCTGGTTCTGCAGAGAACTGCCAAGGCCCATGGAGCAAAGGCTCTAACTCATTTATTCAACCAAATCAGATTTTCTGCTGCACACCCCCACCTCCTCCCAGACACACGTTTGCTGTGCTGGGATGGAGGGAGGGCCCTTGCATGAAAGGCACGCACTTGCTGCCTGATGAGAAGCCCTCAACACGTGAACAGGACACATGGGCCCAACATCTTCAGGGTTAGATACGTATTGGCTGCTGATGCGTCCTTAGACCCGGGGGCTTGTCATCCAGCTCACTGTACAGATTTATTTCCCTACCCCGTGGTATTTGAGAATATGCTTCCTGGAAGAAAGGAACATGGGAAAAAGAGCCCTCCCCAAAGGAACCCAGAGGCCAGTTACCATAACTTGGAAAGCTTCAGAGTGTAAGTCTCCCGGCACATAAACACCCAGCCAAGCAGTGGACTGCTGCCCCAGCTCAGAAACCACACTGCTCACCTAGTCCCAGGAGTCTGCAGGCCCCATCACAGTTGTTCCATCTTGGCCGGAGTGGGGGGCGCATCTGGGGCCACTCTCATCCTGAGGCCTGGATGTAGCCCATGCGCTGCAGACCTGCGAGGCTTCTGCTGGCAGTGCCCTGGCCATGCCGGTGCAGCGGACGGGAGTGACGAGTTTCGTGGACTCACAGCTTTGACAGTGCCCTCAGCCCTGGCATGTGTGCCAGCTCACTTCCCATGTACCGGCCCGTGAAGAAGGCAGAACAGATCAAGTCAGAGTGTAACGACAGGGACAGCAAAACCCACATGCTACAGGTAGCACGGCAGCCTCAGAGAAGATGAGCAGCTGGGCCAGGTCACTCAGCCAGCTTTTGGCAGTGCTTAGACATGAATCAAGGTCTCCTTAGCCCTAGTGCAGAGATCTTTCAGGAAATTCCTCTGAGTGCGTGTGACACCATCATTCGTACTCCTCATGATGGGCATTTTCATATCGTGACTCCGATCTGAGCAGACAGCACACTGAAGAGGCCATGTGGAGGCCGATAGATGCAGGCGGCTGCTCGCCGTCGCCTTTTCAGGAAGGTGGCTGCAGGTCAGAACCACAGCAAGCAGCACCCCAGAAAACCCCAACAAGTGCTGGGGAGGCACCCTGCTGCGGTATTGTAATGACTGCGCAGTGGGAACAAACCAGTGCTCACGGATAGAGGGTTGCAGTGGAAGCCGTGGCTGTCCACGCCGAGACACACTCTTCAGCCCTAAGGAGAGAAGAGTGTGGCCATCTCACCAGTGTGGAAGGGCTTCAAGGGAATGACGAGCAGTGAAGCAAGTCAGCGGGCAAAGCCCAACTCCGCGCATTTACATCATGGATGTCGCCACCATGCAAAATCCTTGGAAGAACCAGCAAGTACCAGTAAATGAAGGTGAGTTTCTGAGGTTAAGAGGAAGAGGAGGAAAAAGAGTCACAAGGGCATAAGAAAGGGTGTGAACATGGAAACAGGAAATAAATAAAGTAGAACTTGGCTATAGTCTTCTTTTGATGTGGTCTCCTTGAGGTCCGGACGCTAATACTCGTTACATTCTTTGGCCTGAGCGTACTGCTCGAGCAACTACTTTGTGCCAGGTATAATGCCTCTGAGAGCGCAAAACACACCCGCCGTGCACACACACTGCTCCTCTCGCCCCCCAGGTGAACTCTCCCCTGCCAGCTTTGCTCAGTTCCTTCCGAAGGTGATTCTCATGTTGAGGAGGGCGTGCGCTCAAGGCATCACTGTCCTGCCACGAGGTGAAAACAAGATCTGAGGGTGAAATCGCCCTGGAGAAGGGATTTCCTTCTTCTAAGTATCGCAAGCCCCTTTGAATCAAGCCAGAGGCACCCTGCTACAGCCGGTGGTGAGGAGGGCGACAGCATGCCTCTGCTGGCTCATGGGGCCTCCAGATGACATGAAAGAGACAGTTCTCCTCTCCAGGGCTGGGGCTTCCTGTCCCTGGCTTGCCTCTGCTACATACAACCTATATCTTTTAAATGATGTAAGTTTGGAGAAGACCAGCTTTAGTCAGAAAATAAGCCATCTAAAATGTAAAAGGAACCGCTGAGGGGTTTAGAGCCATGGAGTTACTTTGGACCGTTTTGTTAACTGTCCTAAGTAGTATTTGCCGCGTGTGATCCGCCACATGCAAATGCACAACTGCAGGGCACTTGCCAGTAGCGTGGCTCTGAAGTAGGTTAAACATTCCCCTTTGAGGCTCGTGTGCATTTCCAGTGTGCTTACCGCCTCCTTGTCGGTGCTAGGTGGAATCCAGACTGCGCCAGCGCTGGTTCAAATCATACTTACAAATTCGCTGTGTGCATGCGTCTGTGAAGTAGCTCCTTGCACCACAGTGCTTCATACATCAAAAACTTTTTTGGAACTGGGTAATCATAGAAGGGGGGAAACATGCCTTAGTGCTACCTGAGAGCTCTTATTACCTTTAAAGTAGCTAACTGTGCTACCCAGGAAGACTGGGGGAAGGATTATGAACTGACTCCCCAAATGCTCCTTTATTTCCATCATGACATTGAGATTTCTGTTTAATGTTTATCGTCCAAATGTCTGATGGACAGCACATGCTGGCTCCTCCTGCTCCCCAAACTTTGCCCTCTCTCTGTTTCTGGGATGCTAAGCAGGCAAGTTAATTAATCTTACTTTTTGGGTAAAGCTTCTTGGCCACAGGCCAAAGACACAAGCAAGATTTGAAGTGCACATCTCTTCAAGGAGTGTGTGAAAGAACAAGGAAAGCTGCCCTGCTGGTACCAAAGCAGGAGCCTGAGGGGCTCTGGAGAATGGTACTCGTGCGGCCAGGCAGAGTACAGCCTCCCACCCCACAGTCACCTCAAAGCTCACCCTCGCTGTCTCTTCACAGAGAAACATCCACACCATGAGCGTGGTCTTGTCACAAGCAGTAGACAACTTATGGAGAAACGAGTCAGATATCCAGGGCCAGGGTGGCCACAGCGCTGTGAGCAACCAGGAGTTGGAGCCCACAAGCAATCACGAGTCCCTCCCGGGAGCACCTGAGATCGTGAGCAGATGCGGGACTGAAACCTTAGAATAAAAGTTGAAGGTTCCTGATAAATGAATGTAGGAGTCACAAATGCCTGAACCCACAAACAGGGCACAGGATCATGTCTTTCTGCAGCTCAGAGCTTGTCACTAGAAAGGAGAAATGGTCAGTGCAGCTTGAAGGTACAGTCCTCAGCTCTGGGGACAGATCTGTAGCTGCAACCAGGAAAAATCGTGTGGCGAGTCTACTGCGGCGTGGCCGCGCCTGCAGTGAGCCCCCGACCTGGAGCGGTCCCTTGCGCTGCAGATTAGACTTCAGGCACTGGTGTGGAGCAGGGCAGTGGACCTAGTGACTTCAAGTTTCCCTCAAAAAAGAAGGCCAATCAGTCAATAAGTATTTCGAAAGGGTCTACTGGCTTTAGTGTCAAGAAAGCATTTAATTTTCCAAGTGCCTGAAAATAAAGTCACTTTGTTTCTCTTCCTCAGAGACTGATCTCTCCCTGGCCTGCTCCTCCCTGTGCTGTGCACAGTTGTGACTCTGGGCCCAGACACCTTTGCCCTCCCAGGACAGCCCCCTTTTTCCCCTTTTTCTTGTATCTTTCTTCCATGATGTTGATCTCAAAATGGGCCTAGTGTTCCAGAGCTAGGAAGTCTAGACTCACTCTAATCAGGAGTCTAACCCTAATCAGGAGTCTAATCAGGAGGTGCACATCTTACTTCCTGGGGTGTTGCCTCTGTCCCAGGCACCATGCCCGCAGCTGGCGAGTCTGACAGGGGAGCATACATGATTGTTCTAAGAACACAATTTAAAACAAAATAAAATGCCTCCCTTCCATTCCATCTAGTCATCTGTCCATTCATCCCATTCATCCACCTGTTCGTTCACTCAGAAGCCATTTAGTGAGGATAGCACAGACATAAACTAGAGGATGAAGGAAAATTCTCAGCATGCCATCAGCTAAGCCACAAAACAACGTAGTGTCTTCATAAAGAAATGTCTAACTGTCCCTGGTGGTTCAGGAAGTGCTCACAGGTGACACTATTTGGAAAACTCTGACAGATGCAAAAGGACCCCAGAGCAGCTCACTCCATGCCAAAGACCCCGCTGGGCCCAGGCATGAAGAGATGAGGGGTCGTGGTGTGATCCATATGCTGTCTCATGGTTTATGTGATGGGGATGGAGGAGGCAAACTCCAGGCAAACAAGTGTATCCCATGAAGGGCCTGGAGTGCCAGCCCAAGGAATTTGGACTGTGTGCATCGGAGAAAGAGCCCCTAACCCTAAGGGTCACTATCTCCACATGAACATTAGACTGAATGGTGCTTGTGGCCTTCCCCTCGGCCCTGCCCATTCCCACCTGTGTCCCTGCTCTCCCTCAGCTGCCCTCAGCTCCCTGCCCCCAGCTTCTCTAGCCGAGGGTTCAGTCCATGCATTTCAGGCCTTGCGTCCAGACTTGTGCAGCAATCAGTGCTGTCAGCAGTGTTCTTCCATTTTGGAGATAATTTGTGCAAGTTGCAATTTTGACATTAACAAGTGTATACAATAGAACTGGTTGTTTAAATGGTTTTTTGTAGTCGTGTGCAAATTGGACTCCAGCACAATGACTTGTGTTCTCTGCCAATTATCTGCGTTACCATCAGTCCCAGGAAAAAGGTAGAAGCAAGCGGCATAAAATGACGACATACCCACTCCTTTCTTTCGCTTCACTTTTGCAGAAATATTGTTTGAAGGACCCAGAAGACTTCACTTTCAGCACTTAGCATCTAGCAAATAATTCGGTCCTCACTAGATCCTGAAGAGATTGGTCATTTACCTTTCTTTCATTTACAGAGCAGGAAACTGAGGCAGAGAGTAGTGAGGTAATATGCTCACCCAAATGATGCAGGAGGGAGCTCAATTTGAGTTTCCGGTGTTTGGGTACTGCTTTTCCCATAGCACAGCTTGCCAGTGGGCCCAGTTCAAAACGTGCCTTCTGGCACGTGGCTATCCCCAGGAAATAGGTGTAGCCAGGGCGGCCTTTCCTCAGCGCTTGCATCAGACCTTGGTGACACCAGCCTCACCGATGTGTCCATCCGTGGAGGAATTCTGCCTTAGCTGCTAGGACCTGATGGCTTTGGTTGCAAACTCACTATTTGCTGTTTATGTGGTCTGAGACTCACTTTCCCCATCTGTATTTGTGTACATTTTTTTTCCAGATCAAATAGTGTATAATTCTGTAAATTTGTAAAAAGAGTTGAAAATTCTCTATTTCTCCTGGTCCCTTCCAAGTTGAAAATGGCATTTATTTTTTCATAGAGAATGGAAATACTTGCAAGGAAGTAAGGACATCACTAAGCACGGTGGAGGGAACTTGTGTCCTCAGGGGAAGTTCAGTAAAGGTTTGATGGATGAAAACATCCTCTAAAACAGGTTGGCAAAGTACAGACCATGGGGTTTATGTTCCTAAGTGGTTAAGTTTTTTAAAAGGAAAATAAAATGAATATTATCATGAATATGATGAATAACATGAGTAAATCTGGTTTCAAGTTTCACTGTGTATAGATCAAGCTTTCTGGGAAGCTAGCCCCGATTCTTTTACCTATTACCAGTGACTCCTTTCAGTCAACTTGGCCAGGCTCGGCAGTTAACCATGGAGACTGCAACCCACCCCCACCCCCAAAGCCTAAGATATTTGCTAGCTAGCCCTTGACATGCAAAGGTTGCCAACCCCAGCTCTGAGATCTGGACTCAGAGCATCCTCTAATTGTTGGGTATTTATCAAAGTTTTTACTTAAAATACTTTGTGGCATCAGTTTGGCATCATATCCTACTATTAACTTTATGTATTATGATGCCAAGGAAAGAAATGCACATGTCAGAGGCAGGCATTTGTGAAAATGTACTTTGTACATCGACAATAATTGCATAAACATTGCAGATTCCTGCCATGTCCAAGCTTTTCAGTAGGATTTGGGTATGTAGGTAAAATCACCTGGGCAGTGTTCAAATGTTTCCTTTGTTTGGATTCCTGGTTTGGAAACATCTTATTCAGACTACCACTAAGAACTATATCAAGAAGATGTAGCACCAATTACTTACTCTAATTCGATCAATAACATGGCCCTCCGATTGGCTTCATGCATCACTGCCTGGGTGCCCAGACACCTGTTATGTCGGAAGTCAGAGCACTTGGATGAAGCTTAATAGCTCAGGCCAAGTTTTCAGAGCACTACAAAGACTGATTGCGTCTTCCAGGAATTTAGCTATTTTGCTTATTTGACTTTAGAACTTTTTTTTTATTCCTCACATTATGCACATGTATGCCCTATACATTTGTAATAAAATCTCTTTTAAAAGATAACAGGTAGGAAAACTACTAGATGGTTTAGTACATACAAATGGTTAACTGCTCATTTATTTGGCACCCTGGGAAATACGATGTTCTGGATAATGGAAATTCTTGAGTAACTAAAGGTTATCCTTCCATAGGAATCATTTTAAAATAATTAATATTTTCCTGACCTCTTATAAGGGTTATACTGAAAATGCTTCAGTCTTTCTTGGTGACTTAGACGTTACTGTGAGCACCAGCTGTTGCAATGTGCCGGAGGTTGCACTATGCTGCCATTGCGCCCACAGGGGCTATTGAGATGGGGAGGCGTGCTTGCCTACATACTAAATGGTCAGAGTCTCGTGCTTTTTAACTGCTGGCTTCCTTTAGCATCTTCTTTGACACCCAGTGCTGTAGGTTTCATGCCTCAGTGTTCCTAGTGGCTTTGCCTCTGCGAGTGTTTCCCCTCACATGACATCTAGGGTTTTGCTAAGGGGTGGAAATCAAATGGTGGTGCTTGTTAGCATCCTTTGTCAAAGATCAGTTCTCACAGAAACAGTAATTCAAAGGGATACACACGTCCTGATTATCAATCACTGCAACAGTATGTACAGCAGCCAAGTTATGGGAACAACATATGTGCCCAAGGACAGAGGGGTGGACTGGGAGGAACCAGTCTAGGTGCACAGTGGACTACTACGCAGTAGTGGAAAAGCCATGAACTCTTGCTACTTGTGACAACATCGAGGGAACTGGAAGGGATGATGCTGAGTGCAGTCAGTAAGAAGGAGAAAGATAAATATTCGATGAGTTCACTCTTTCATGTAAATGCTAAAGACATAAAAAATGAATAAACTCACATTTTACTAACAAAATGGTGGTGATCAGATGGGAAGGAGAAGGGAGTGGATTAATTGGGTGAAATGACTCAGTTCTACAGTGGTGGATGGAAACTAGTCTTTTGCTGGTGATACAGTAGCTACAGATGTTGGTTTATAGTAGTGTACACCTGGACCCCACAGAAAGTTATCAACCAGTGTTACTTCTATCAATTTTTAGCTGTCACTTCTCTATCAGTGATGCCACACCGACTCGTGCACCGCCAACTGTGTGGGCTTTCTGATCATTGTTGAGTTGAGAGGCCTATCCCATCTCTTGTGTTTTTGGTCCCCTTTTGGGGTGATCTTACAATATGTCTCTTGGGCAACAAAGCTCACTTTCAATTAAAGCGGTGTTATCATTCTTGCTTATTTCTTTGAAAAATAATTATGCTGTGGCACTATTTTTTTTTCTTTCTTTATAGAGTGGCACCATTTGGCTTAAAAAGCAGACTATTTGCAGCAGTGATTGATAGAATTAATTCTTGGGTTTACTTGAATTTATTGCCTCCCACTTGGGAATAATTGGTTTGGGGCCAACCTTCTCTCTGCCATATGCACGGCACGTGAGGAGAAAAGTATGTTAGCCACTGTGCTCTTCACAGATAGTTTTGTCAGCTCACACAGACATCCCGTGCTCCCAGGGAACTGACAGGTACACATACAGATTTCTGTAAACAGGATGAATTGTATCGAGGGTGACTTTCAAGTCAGATCGAAACCCCTTTCGATAATACAATCCCCTTGCAAATTCCAAATTGCTTCCTGTACCTCACCAAATCTGTGATAGTGTTTTCAGAACACTTAGCTTGTGAAGGTGGGGTAAACCTATGGCCTACGGCTCCCACTTTAGGTAGAAATTACAGTGATTTCCATGAAAAGGAACTGAACATATCTATTAATTACGATCTTGTTTACACTTCAACAAAACCCACAATTACTTGTTTGTTTGAACCAAGTCCCCTTTATTTCCTTAGAGGCATCATTGCCTACCTAAGTGAGAAATTATGCACTTGAATTTCACACATACAGGTCATTTGTTCCCATGTTGCGCACATTTCTAGTTAGATACCAGTCTTACTTAAAATTCTGATAAAATGTCACTTACGGTCATGTTGCAGCAAGTTTTGTTAACAAATGTTTATCCTTCCAATAAAGTTACAGACAGAAACCTAATTATTGGAATCGGTGAGTTGTCTCCTGTTCGCAAACATTCATCAAACTCTATCTTCAGCAATAACAGATAGACCATTTGTTCATTCCCCTCGCGTCATTGAACTAATGTTTGTATTGTATGTGTTCTTCCTTATAGGAATCCCAACACCTGACCCCAGGATTCACCTTACAAAGTAGGTGTTTTTACAAAACTCCTTAATCCAAACTTCATGTCCTCCCCTCCCTCCCTTTCTGTGTTTTCCTTAACTAATACCATTAAAACATAGAATCACCATAACAAAACATTCATGCTGTGATACGTGCGTGCAAGTGGCTCCTTTTTGTAATCATCTGGTATTCATGGCAGGAAGCTGGGACAAAGCATAACTGGAAGGGCTGCATGTCTGAAGACCCATTTAATTGAGAATAATCACTTGGGTGTAGAAACTATGAGTAGTGACTGTGTGTGTCCTTTTCTTTCAGAGTGGAGCGACCCAACCAGCAGAGCTTCTACAAAGTCAGTATCATTCAGGTCGTGAGTACTTGGTTTCCAAAATAGGGTTCTTTAGAGGCATTTAGCAATGAAATGGTGCCTCAGTGCTGCAAATCTCGTTTTCTCCTCCTTGAAAATGAACCTTGACTCAATAGTATGGATTTTGGTTAGAAGGTGGGGTGACATTCCCCATGGTAAGTGTCTGTGAGTGAAAATGAATGAGATCATCATTAGGCTCTGATGGTATGGACGTAGGTTGGACCAATGCTCGAATACCTGGGATAGGAGAACAACCATGATCTTGGACTAGTTGTGTGAGCATCATACACCTCCAGCCATGGGCATCATTACATGCAGCACTCAGCCACCCTAGATGAGGGTAGAGATGGGACACGTCTAAGCTGTCATTGGAGGTGAGATGTTGAGCTCTGGGCACTTAGCCCCAGACCTCAGCATTCGCAAGCATCTGATGACTGTGTATTAAAGACAAATAGGTGCAGCTAGGGAGAGATGGGCAAAGAGATTACGTGCTCCTGGGTAGGAGTTCAGAAGCCAGGGCCTTGAAGTTCACTGAGCACTGTCTTCATTGTTGATTAATGTTAACCGAACGAGATGCGTGGAAGAATTCATTTTCTCAAAGTCACTGTCGGAGGTTTTGTATTCTCCATTTGTCCATGAGTGTGTTTAGGCAGTGCTTCTCTCACAACTTCTTGATTCCTAATAATAGGAAGTGAAAGTCAACTCCTTTGTGTAATAGTCACACACTTGAAAATTTTCCAAGTGAAATAATCTATGACATTCAAGTAGCTGAGCGGTGCACTCGAACTGAACAGCTCACCTCTTGGAAGCTCGTGAGTAATTGCATTAAACAACTGGGAATGACTCCCAGGTACTCCGAGGCTCTGAGAAAGCGCTGTTTCCACATTTTCCATTCTATTTAGCAGCAAAGCCCCCAAAGACCTGACCCCAGCACCATCCACTTACAGGTTTTCTGACCTGATCTGTGTCTTCTAATTTAAAGTTCAATTTCAACAGCCAAGAATTATCCATTTAAGGAAGCAGAAAAATATAAGGGGGGGTGGGGTGGTAAAACCATAACCTAGATTTAGGGACCAAATTACATGGAAACATGATAAATCAAAGTCATCTTTGGCGTTGTTCACTGCAGCTTCTCCACTAATCACATTTTGAATTGCCCTTCCTCTTGATATCTTAGTAGACAATAGATTGTCTCCTCCTCCCGTGCCTCACTTCTATTAAAAAAGCAGAATAATAGCATACATATTCTCAAGCATTTAATAAATCAGCACAGATTTCTAGACATGAAAAAGCATACTGATATTTTTCCCACTGTAAAATGATCTTGCTCCTAAAGCAAGAATATTCGGCTCCCGCTGTGAGGTATGCTCATTTCCATGTTTACCATGAAATGCAATATTCCAATACTTTGTAACTAACAGAAATAAACTCACCAATCATGGTGTATAGTCAGAGGTTGCATTTCCAGAGAGCAGCGGGTCCACAGTATGGGGGCATCCAGTGCATTCTATGGAATTAAGATTGTGGATCGGAAGCACCTATAACCCTAGCAGACACTGAGTCCATTTTATGAATGAGCTGCTGTCTTTCAAGCCACTTGATCTAAAGTCTAAGCCCTGTGCATCAGAATTCAGCTGGAATAAGCTTCTGGTGTGGTCTAGGCTTACACAGCACAGATCAGAATTATAATAACAGTTTTTATTACAAGTATTTACATTATCATCCATCATTAGCCATTACTGCCCTCTCATATTTCCCTATGAAGTGCTTTTTAAGCCAGCTTCTAGGGTTTTCCATTGGCAAGGCAGTCCTCCAGGAGATTATGAACTTTCAGAGTGCATACAGATCGCTGGTGCCCTGCTCAGTGGGGGACAGCCCGTGCTGCAAGAGAGACACCCTCCCAAGGCTGGTCGCTGTCAAAGGCATGCTCAGGCCACTTACCACGGTAGCAAGAGAACGGGGTATTAAGGGCCAGAATCCTTTAATTGCGAGGGTATTTTACTAGATGTCCCCCAACTCAGCCTCTTTGCCCTGGACAGTGACATATGATTCTTCCACTGGAGCCAGCCCATTTCTCAGGACTGTACACACCTTGGCGTGTCTGCAGACGCTGGCCCAGGGCATGCCTGAGTGCGCCACGAACGGCCAGCCTCAGTCTGCTCTGAACATGTTGTTCTCTCGGGGCTTGATCCCAGCAGGATGGCTGCAGTGTCCATCCGCAGGGTGACACCTGTCTCCTTCAGGGGCAACGCTGACTGCCTGTGATATGCAGAGCATTCCACTGGGCATGCTCAAGACCCGGGTTATGGCAGTTACATTTTGGGGAGAAAGCACTGACCTGGACCTTGAGGATGTGAGTGGACACCACAGGGGAAATTATTATTATTATTATTTTTTAAGATTTATTTTATTTGTGCATACAGAACTGGGGTACAGGCCAGAGGATCAGGGGCGGTGAGAGGCTTCACCAGAGACAGAGTGGGAGCAGAACAGGCAGATCGACGAAGTACACTGCTGAGGGGAGCAGCGGGCTGGTCAGGAGAGGTCTGCCACGCCATGTGGTCACCTCCGGGGCAGGCGGGAATCGAACTCATGAGGAAGCGGCTTTAGATTCTCCGTGCTGTGCTTTAACCCGCTGCGCCACCAGGGAGGGCCGGGGGGAAATTATTTTTATTTTGAAGTATACAAATAGCGCCCCTTAAGGGAAATAAGCAAATGAATCTACATCGATACACACATAGCAGGTACATCACAAATATTGGCCAGAATTGAAATCAGGTGTACTCTTTAGTAACGAAACAACTCTACAGAAGTACCTTTACCATTAACCCTTAGTTATTTCTGCAGCAAAGACGCCCGGACACTTTAGGGCTCCCACAGCCTCTGTGAGTCTGAGCTGTGCTATAGTCTTGGGACAGGCCTCACCCGGTTCTTCTAAATGCAAGGGAGGAGAAAACTGACACCAACCCTCAGAACTTGGATTTTCATTGTTGAGTCGGATTCCTGCCTCCACTTGACCATAGCATCCTGCCAAGTATTTGTATGACCTTTTGTATATGACAAAAGCATACGGCCATCCTACACAGAGGCAAGGAAGGTGAACCGACTTGACCTCAGTAAAGGTGGCACCTCCAAATATCTAGCTCCTTATTGCACTTGATTGGCAGCATTTGGAGTCTGTCCAGTTGGATACCATCCAGACCCCCCTTAAAATCAGACACTGCCTTTGTTTAAGCCATGTCGTCAAGAAGGCATCGTCTTCCTAAAAGCCAAAATAAAGGCAGAGGTAGCTCATATGGCCACCCTTCCCTGTCCATAAAACCCATGTCACCACTTATGGAACTAGTTACAGGCTTGAAATCATTCCCACTGTGGACCCGAGAGTTGGTAAATGGCTTACAGAGACAGACTCGTGGTGACCAGCCTCAGTTTCCCTGTGGGCAGTGGCTATGCAGGCCATATGAACAAGTCCTTGAACATAGCCCTAGTAAGGTGGGAAAGAAACTATACTAGCACAGGGAGGTCAGACGCTTCCCATCATAATGCTTGTGCTGTTGGGCGCATGTGCCAAGTGAGATTCCAGGCCCCATAGCCTGGTGCTTGCCAACCATCCTGGAAGCCGTCTCCAAGTGGCTCCCATTTTACAGATGAGAAAAGGCAAAGCTAGAATGCAGTTATTCCTCACGAGGTCTGCACAGCCCAGTGGGAAGGCACGAGCACTTGCTTCAAGCGAACATATTACTGTGTATGCAGTTCCGGCAAGTGAATGGCTCCTTGGTGGGAAGCTTGGAAGCAGGCTGAGGGCTCAGAGCCCTTGCCTCCCACTTGGCTGCCCTTCCCCATGGCGTCTGATGGGTTTAGAGATTTATTATACCAAATGGGACCTGTTGTACCCAGGCGCTATCTGCACCCTGCATAAAGACACATCTAGACCTGAAGTTGGTGGTGGGAAGACCCATCATAGATGATACGAAACTAGGTCAATGTTGCTTAATTTAACTAATATACCTATTTTTGAACTTCTCTATGTGCTATGAAGACTTTAGTACCACAGAGAATAGAATGGTTATTCGAATGCTTTTGAGTTTGCTATAACCAGTAACAAGCATTACATTATGTCTTAGATGAACCAAAAAGAAATTAACCACAGAATTCCCTCACATCCTTTACAACACGGACCATCTTTATACCACAGTGTTCATCATGAAAACATCAAAAGTGTTTCCTTTGAGAATCCGATTTGTGATTTGAGAACTGCCATGTGTTATTGCAGGCAATATTACAGATCTCTAGCAATTTCATATATTTGTCCAAAAGCCGATATTTTTGCTCTGCAACTTATATGCCATTTTGCTGGCAAAATAACTGGGTAACGAGGCAGAGGGAAAGCTGACTATTATGTTCTTAATCAAATCACTCCTGAATAAGAATGCAGGAGTCTGTACTTGGAACTTAGAAATGCTACTACTCAGATTTGGCTTACAGAAGTCCAAGTAAACTCTCTGGATAATCTGGTCACCTCAGACATGTGAGTTAGTTGCAGCCCTTCTGCTTTGAAAGTGAGATGTATGCCAACTCCTGCTTTTAACCTGTTTTTACTCCCTGCATCTCAGAGCTTGCCAACTTTTCCTAAGGACTTAATATATTTTTGGAAGTTCTCCACTGCATCAGGGACAGCCACCTGGGAGCAGAGAAAACAAAATTTGGCAGCCTATTCAAGCTGTGAATTAAAGGTAATTCACAGTTTGAAATGAATCAGCATGAGGTCCTTAAGAAGAGTAATCAGACATCAAGAGGATTTTATTTTGAGGATTGTATATTGGCTAATGTGACAACAAGCAATATTGGCATTTGGAATGTTCGCATCAAGAAGCGCTGAAGCTGCTGGTGCTTGATGGGCTCCAAGACTGAATACTCAGGCTCCTTCAGTGGGAGCTGTGGAGTTCCGTTTCATTACAAACGCTGAAAACATACATGTTTGCTCAGCCAGAATGAATCTTGTAAGATCAGATTTGATTTTTTATGGTGTTTATGTGCCCAAGATTTGCATGTTTCAGGTGGATTTTGAGATAACTCTGTAATCAGAAGCAAACATCTCTCTCTTTATCTCAGGAAAAAGTCAAGTAGCTCTTCTTTTGTACCTGATTTGTATCCATATTTATATCCATTCATTCAAGCTTTTCTTCCTTTCAGCAAAAATGTAGTAAGTCCCTGTTGTGGGTAAGGTTCTAGAGAGGCATTGTGATAACTCAGGATGAAACACCACATGCCCTTCCCTCCAGGATCACACAGGTCAAAGGTCTAGACTTGCACTGATAGCTTCACCACTATGTGTCTTAGTATATGTCTTATTGCTGTTAAGTAACCAGGTATTCTGGCTTCATGGGCTTATAGATTTAGTTCCTTTCCCGGGTTAGGGAAGTTTTCCTCTGTTATTTCTTTGAAGAAGCCCTCTATTCCCTCCTATGTTCCCCTTCTGGGATACCTATGATTTTGATGCTGCTTTTCCAGTGGAATCAGTTGTTACAGTGTTTCTTCATTTATCCTTCTTATTTTTTGCCATCATATGTCCTTCCACCTAAGTCATTTGTGCACTACTGTCTTTGAGGTCCCTATGGTGTAGTAACACATCTGAAGAGGTACGAACCTGTATCCTCAGTCATATACAGTGTTGCAAGGCAACCATATCACACACAAAAATACAGTTTTTAAAGTATTTTAATTAAAAAATTTTAAATAGATACCAGTGATAACTGATAACACCAATACCTCAAATAATTGCTGTTTATTGAGTGCCTACTTTCTGTCCTTATAATAAGCTCATTCCACACCATATGGACAGAAACCAAAATTCAGAGGCACTGAGTGGGTCACCCAAGGAGCCACAGTATCAAAGCCGAAACAGGAGGATGTCAGAGTGCATGGTCTTAGCCACTCTCAAGCTACTCTGCGGGCACTTTGGAAATGGCCCTAGCATGAGTGGCACCTGCTGACAGGGCCTTATTGCATCACTGTGCCTGTAAGATGCTCCCTGGGTGAGGCTGGGAGATCCATGCCTGTAAAGGACTTAACACCTGCAGCCAAAGTCCCACAATGTTGAAGTCGGCAACCTGTGCTGGAAGCAACATCGTGTCCAGAACTCTGCATTTTGCTATGTTAAAGCAAAAAGAGGAAATGATATTTAGGTGAGTTTTTCTGAGAGGTTTGTCCCTAACCTTTCATGCTCACCAACTTCTTTGGCAATTAGAAAGTCGCATTATGTCCTCGTGGTGCAATAAAATTTAAAATATTCCCAATGCTATCCTCCTCTGGTCCATTTTGAGTTCTCCCTGAAACCGGGAGTGATGCAAATAGTTGCTGGAAGATACTGGAGTTACAAAACAACGGCTCAAAACCAAAGTAATCGTAATTGGACATTTGAAAATGATGGCATGATCACATGTGTGCACACACATGTGCACATGCATCCTGTACCCCAGAAGGCCAGCCTCCCCAATGTGCCTGCTCCAGTAAAACCCCCATGCACACACACACTGTCTTTCTTCTTACTGGATTGTAAGACACCCCAGGGCTGCTCTCCATGTGCACAGAGATGGGTCCTGTCACAGTGCTTTCGCACACTGCACTCAAGTCACGTGAGTGTCATGGCAACCCTGCTCAATGGCCAGGTGAAAATAAATCCGACACTGGGAGGGGAAGATCTGTGTCAGAGTCCCTCAGGTAGGGAACCACAGAGCTGGGACCAGACGCTGGGATTCTGCATTCCCATTGGAATCTGCCCGCAGATTCCCCAGATGGCTGCAGGTCCCGGGGTCATTCATCAGAGCATTGGCATGCCTTCCAGGTCCGGGTGAAGAAAATACAGCAGCCGTGCAGACAAACCCCGTGGATCATTTCTAGAAATTAAAAAGAAACAAAGGAAAGCCCCTAACTGAGACTGGAGTAGCTGAGAAAGAATGTCCACCCTGCTTCTGAACTATTCATTCCGTGTTCCCATCCTCTTGGGGAGGGGGGGGTTCACAAACAGCCATGTCCTTTGCCACAATTATGTTTGGGGGAATGTTATGTTTAAATGGGCTGCTCTTGACACCTTCTCAGAGCTGCTAAAAGCCCTTCCATTTTACTGATGAGTGGGGAGCAGATGCTTGCACAATCACAGCTGCAAAAGCAGTTGAAATATCTGACAGATGCCTTTCTCTGTGGTTCATCCGTCTACTTTAATAATGAGGACCAAAAAAGGAAAGGGGCTCAAAGCTATTTGATTGACATCTGGAAATATGCTTCCAAGATTGGGACAGAGACAGGGGCAGGGCACTGAGATGCTCCTTCCAAACAGCAAAGGAACAAAACGTCCTTCCATGGCTCCCCTGTGGCACATTGGCACGCAAGAGCTTCCAGGGTCATCACAAATTCCTCAACACGTCCTTGCTAAGGTTCCAGGGTACCCAAGAGAACAACGTGGGACCTGAGAGATACCAGGGGGTAGGGAGGTAATGATTTATGCAGGAACCAACCTACAGTTCTCAGCTCTGTGGCTCACTTTCAGAAGTGATCTCTTTTCTGCAAACGCTGTGCAATCTCAAATCAATATCAAGTAGATATTCCAAAATTATCACTACGTGGACTATTCCTAGACTTCTAAAAGAAAAAACTGTTCAAGGTACCTCTTGCTCACAATATCTAGAAGTTGTCTAGGCTATCTAGAAATTGAAAAGGCATCCTAGGTCTCTCCACAATCATGTCTGTGTGTCATTGGCACAGAAGAAAGGCCACAGGGAGCCTAGGGGAGTGCCTGTCTTAGGGAGGCGCAGCCCTTTTCCAGGCACTTCCGTGTGCCAGACCTGTCTAGCCTCCGCACAGAGGCTCTGCAAGATGGGCCGGCATCAGCAGTACTGCTGTCATGGTCATCTCCACCCAGGGGCGTCGTGATGGGGCTCAATGAGGACCCTTAACAAACAGCCAGGGCTCATACCAACCCTACACCAGGCCTGCCTGGCTCCCCATGTTGTGCCTTGTCCCCACTTCACTCATTCGTCACCTCCATCCTCACAACATCTCTAATGTTGAACTGATTTTTTGCAGAGGGAAACTTTGTCTCAGGGCAGCACAAAGACATAGCTGGTTGTTGAAAGAGCTCGATTTCCATTCTAGGTTCATGGACTGCAAGGCTCTAGCTCTTTTCTTTCCTCGACCCTACACACTACACCGCTATAAAGTGTCAGTTGAGCAATTCTGAGGCTCAGAGGCAGTAATTCTGAGCATCATAACACTTTCTGTTGTGTTGCCGCAGGAGTCATGACACATTTTTACTTGAAAAACACAGAAAAAATATGTCATGACTTTTCCAACAACCCAGTAGTTCTGTGACCTCTCCTGTCTCCACACACATCCCTCCTCTTTGTTAATATTCAGTCTTACTCAGTCCTGGGAACTAGAAGTCCATCAGCCTGTCAGACAATGTCAGGTGGTTGGGAGCAAGGGACGTGGAACAACCAGAAGTCTCACCCCCCTGAGGACCAGATCTGCCTGAAACCAGGGGGACATTGCCCCTCATCCTACTCAAGAGCTCCTTCATTGGGTTTGGTCAGTCTGTGTGCTGAGGAGATGAGAGTGGTGATGGCTGACTTGGGAGATTCCCCCAAAGTTATGTCACATCCAGGAGAGCCCAGCAGACACACCCTGACAGCCTCTTGCCTGTGAGGACTGGGCCCACGGGTCCTGTGCCTTGGGCTCCACGACATAATAGGCCCGCGAGTCTGCCACCTCCTTGGGGGAGGGGTGGGGCAGATTTCCCTGCGTTTCCTTGGCTATGGTTATGAGATCTGCTAGCCTGGAGAACCAAAGGTCATTGTCCAGGGAATGGTAGGTAGGGAAGAAGGATCCAGAGTGTCAGTGAGGCTGAATAGATAGTAACATTTAAAAGATTAGCCATGGAAAGCAATGTCCTGCAGATGGAAACACACAGGCTGGAGCCTGATCACTTGGGTTCAAATCGTGACTCTGCCATCTTTTTTAGTCATGTGATCTTGGGCACATTATTTATCAGTTTCCTCATCTGTAAAGTGAAGATAGCTGACACTTATGGAGAGGACTAAATGATTGATGTGCTTGGCACGGCGAGGCAGGCCGCAGACACTAACCTCTGTGGCTCATGATGGCCTGCCTAGTACTGCCAGAACTGAGTGCTCTGATTCCATGCTGTTTGCACCAAGTTCCAACCTTTAGCCATCAGGGTGCCTTTTTACTCCATTTTCCGAGTTGTACCAAAAGTTTCCAGTTGGAGCAAGTCCTCTCCAGAATGAACAAAAGAACAAATGAGCAGGTTTGTTCAGTGACTGCACTGACCCTTTCCTGTATTGACCCTCCTGCCCAGCCCCAGGAGAAAAGTGATGGGGCAGCATGTCTTGAGGACACACACTCCTAGATCCTGGACTAGACCCATCCTCCTACCTCCCTGAGCTTGTTACGACGTGTCATCACAGCCACAACTGCGCTTTTGATGCTGTGATTCTGTTAAAAAGAAAATGCTCAGGCTTATTAAAAGCTAGGCACTGTGCTGGGTGTTTTATATCCAATAGCTAATTAGTCACAGCCCAATGAGGCGCAGACACTGCCATTAGCTACATTTTACTCAGGAGCAGGTGAGGCTCATGACTGCAGTGAAATTCACACAGCCAGTAAGTGGGGTCACGACAGGAGCCTGTGTGTGAGCCCAGTACTAGGCCCCTGAAGCTGCCTTCCTGCCTACACGTGCAAACGCCAATCCCAGAGTCTACCCAGACTCCATCGTCCTGAGAAATGGCACCACTCTGCAGACATATCAGAGAGAACCACAGAACAATAGGAAAGGCCTTCTCGGCCCCTGATTTCCGAGACAGCCATTTCTCTTTTGTAAAATCACCTTGGAGTAATTTCCCGGATCATAAGCATGGATGTTGGTTCAAATGTATATGAAAAGCTGCTTCAGAGATACTATAGCAAACACCCTGGCAGTTTTCTAATCAGGTAGAAGAGTGCTTTTCTGAATTCCTGGTGTTCTGTGTGCATGGGGGGCGGGGCGTATAAGAGCATATGTGAATAAAATGTCCCGGACTAGCCCTGCCCCTCTGTGAGATGGACACACTGTCCCCTGGCCTGGACACTGGCTCCTGCTGCTTCTTCCTTGGCCTAAGTGACATTTCAGAGTCTCCTTTAGTTATGATCAAGCTGGATTGCGAATCCCTTGAGAAATAAGTTTGTTTTAGCTGGGAGGGAAGGTAAAATAACATTTAAATAGGGTTTAAAAACAAGAATAATATCTCAAAAGACACACTATTGTAGAACATACAGTATGTCAAAATATATAAGCATGCAGCTGTAGCAGTGACTTAGTCAACATGTTGCTGAGTGAACTATGAAAAGTAATCCACTGAGGTGCCATTTCTCTTCTTCCTAAACACTGCGTTGAGTCTTGCCATCAAATAGATAGGCGCTGTTTTAAAAATGTCTGTGTGCATGTGTGTGTGTTTAAAAGTCGGTCTTTCAGGCCCAATCAACATCCCCCTTCTTCCCTTGTTGGAAAAGTATGTTGTAAAGATTTTGGCTAAGTAGTACATTAAGTGAAGGTCTAAAATGGTTTTAGGAGATAACAATTCTGAGCAAAGACGTGTCTATAGCAATTTGATTTTGAAGGGGACATAAATTATCTATAAAATGGAATCAAAGCGGTTCAATGAAATCTTTCCAATCTGCCATATCATTATGAGTATCATTATTTATTCTTTTTAAAATGTTTTTTTTTTATTTTTGTGTAGAACTGTAGGCTAGAGGTGCAGGGGTGGGAGGAGAAGATTCCCAGGAGACATAGCGGGGAGGAGCATAGGCAGCTTAACTGAAACCCACTGCTGAGGGAGCAGCAGGAAGCAGGAGAGGTCTGCTGCACCCCGTGGGTCATTCCTGGCCAGGGATCAAACTCAGGCCTGTGCAATGGGCCATGGCAGTTGTGGCACTAAGACTAAACCCCTACACCACCAGGGAGACCCAGGATTGTTGTCTTTTTATTCCATTATTAAAAAAAAAAAAGTTGCATGAGAGATGATGAGACAGATCATGCTGCACATCAGACCACTTTGTAACTTCCCACGTCTGAAACTCTGGCATCAAAGTGTTGTCTGGCCTTAGTCCCCATCGTGTCAATGGTGCATATACAGAAGAGTTTCAAAGCGACGTGTGTCACCAACACCATGACATTTGCTCCGCCTTGAGAGAGAAGCTGGGGACGCAGCTGCTGAGCCCACTGCATGGTAGTCATGCCTTACACTCACACTGTTACGTGGGGGAGAGAAAGAAAAGACATATAGAGATGTTTTCCCACTTGAAGCAAACCTGTCACGGAAATTCTAGCATATATTTCCAAACAGATAAAAAGGTAATTTTTCACCCTTAAAAAGAATCCTTCACTTTGAAAATGATTCACCACAGGTTTCCTCTAAATAGTCAGCTCAGCTCATGCATTTTCAATATGGTTTGATTTTCAAAACACCAATTTACATGCACTTTCCAGAAACAAATCTATTGTGTGCTGCAAAGTGGTGCTTACTTGTGTAGCATAAAACAGTAAAACTACTTTTTAAAAATTGGGGTCCATGGTTTTAGCATTTGCTCATCATTACTATTAATTATTTATAGTCCAGTAGCTCTTGCTAACGTAAGTGGAGATGGAGCTGCCACAAGCTGCCTCAGAGGACCTTCCAGAATGCTCGTTCATAATTAGCCCAATGCCATTTTTCAGCAGCCTCGTCCTGGTTCTCGTGGGAACCTCAGCTTCAGTCCTTCTTTCCCCTTCACTGTGCCTGGCTCACAGACACATTCCATGCACTGAAAACCTAATAGTGAGTTAATGAGAACATCAGAGCCATTTTCCTGACTAACATTTGAAATGCCACATAGTCCTTGGTGTGCAGGAGATTCAGAGGCAATACGAGATGGACCAATCAGTAGCTGGAGACATAGCGTCGCATCTCTGGAACACACATTCTTGGAAAAAACCAAGGCAGTGTGTGTGGAAAGGATACCTGGAATCTTCATTTTGAAGAGCACAAAATGCCAATGGAAAGGGAGCCAGGACTGAGCTGTGCGTGAGCACAAGGCCTGTGCCCCAAGAACGATGCGCACATCTGCCAGACACAACCGCTGCTTTCAGGGAGCGTTTGCGTGAAGGTGCTGGATGGCTGGACTGTTAAAAACCTATGCATGTCGTCTTTGTTGGAGAGGGGTGGGGGTGAGAGCCTGCAGCACTTGCAGCAGAGCAGAGATTGACATCATGTGGATTGTCTATCTTCTAAGAAGCTTTCTTCAGGAATCTCGCTCTGCGTGAAGATAAACAGTCCCCAAAAGAAATGCAGGCATTTAAAACCCTAACCCCAATAACTTGGCTAAATCGCTTTGAACGCCCATATGGAACGCAGCTTGTTTTCTAGTGCAGAGATTATCTCAGACAATTTCTGAGAGCACATTCAATGGTGACTGCCGGGCAGGTCGGCAGGAGAGACGTGAATGTATTGCTGCGTGATTATCTGAAGATTTTAGCATTTTGACGCTCATCTCCTCTTTGAAAATCAGGCTTTTACTGTGCTTTCACATTTTAAACTCCTTTCTAGTGGCAAACAACTTTCCTTGAAAGCCTTTGCTGGATGGTCTTATTTGTGTCATGCAAATCGTGTGAATCTATGAGCCAAGTAAATTCAGAGAGAAAAATAGTCTCAATTTTCTGTCAATTATGTGGATGTGTAAGACAAAATTATTTGAGATATGAAATTTCTAGATTCACCTTTCATAAGTGCTTTACCAGAAGTGTTACCAGGAAATAGTAACTATGGAATTTCAACTATTAATCAGGAGGGAAAAACTTTTATGAGCCAATATATTTGGGAACCAATGGGTTAAAAAAACAACCACCTACCAAGTCTTTCATTGTAGGAACTCTGTGAGCCTTTAATATGCTAATGTTCCCTGTGTTTCTATGAGAGGGGTGTAGAATGTGAAATGTCTCCTAAAGGGACTTCACCAGAGAATTCTTTTTTCCAGAATACCTACCAACACTGCACAGGGTTAGGCCTTGCGTATCTAGAAAGCTGTGTGGGGAGGGAGCTGTGTGTGCACAGGTGGGCTGGATTCTGGTACACCTGGAGTTGCCCCACCAGATGGGAAAATCAGCTATCCCTTTGGTTTAGTGAAATTACAATTTTATTTAGAAGTGACAAGCTGTATTATTGTGGATAATGAAGGGCGCTGCAAGGCCCATCCACTCTCACTATGACGCTTTCTTTTGTGAGGAGTCCTTTGTGTGTGTGCGTGTTTTTTTTTGTTTTTTTTTTTTTTCTCCAGACCACCTGCAACTTTAAGTTGTCTCCTGGGTGGTTAAGTCATCCTCAAGACCATCTTCCCTCATGGTGGGGAAAAAATCAGGCAGAATAGAGAAAGAAACACTCCACATTCACTGAACATTCTTGGGAGATAATTTGCTGCCATGTTTTATAAAACCAGGGTCTGGATGTACTTAGCAGCTTTTTATTAGATATCGCTGAGAGAGATAATAGTCCTATTATCCTGGTGACTTTGGAGAACATTCTGAATGCTGGTGTTATTGAAAATGCAGAAATGAAGTCAACTCTCATGTTCACTTCAAACTGTCCACTTCAGACTGTGCCTTCCCCAAGTGGCAGCCCTAGGTTTTTCCTCCCACCTTCCGTGGGAATGTGTTTTTGAAATACAAACGTACAAAATGTCAGACTAAAGAACAACCCAGTGAAGAAGATGCACGTTTCTTCATTTTTGAAGGAAGGTTATGTATATCACACACAATCCGGAGTCAAAAGGCAAGAACCTCCCATCTTTACCTAGCTTGCTATGTACAGCCCCCTGCCCCCCACCCAAGCCAAATCAGATTATCCATGCAACTTAGAATGAGTCTCAGTCAAGTGCTTTCTTGATACCTTTCCTATTCTAAGGGGCATTTACTACTTAGTTCAGCCGCTATCCACTGGGATTTCTGGTCTTCTGATCTGCATACTTATAACAAAGATGTTTCCGTATGTACAGTACTCCATGTAATTATCATTCTTAATTACCTTATTGACTTAAACATTCATTTTGAACACATTTTACAATAATGACTATAACATACAAGCAATTTACAATTTTCATTATGTCTTATCTGATTCACATTATCTGCAGCTTGATAGTAGATAATTAGTTGACAGGGTATGAGAGCGCCCAGACTGTTGGTGGGGAGCAGAGATGAGTTCTGCTTAGCTGGTTCTTTCTTCACCAATCACACATGTTCTTTGTATTTATTCTCAATATGTACTCAATATTAGCAATATACATCTCATATAATTTGTGGGGAGATGTTGCACCTGGAATATATTATAACAGCTTTTCCGTACTATGAAGGCATATGCGTATGGAGACTTTTATTTTGGGAATCCACTCTCTGCCTTCAGATTTCTTGTCCATCATTTCCATTGCCTATTAGGTATATTTGTGTCAGCAACACATCCTTGCAAATATGTTTTTCAGCCTCCGGTAGAGTTCAGGTGAGAGATTCACCTGTAGGAGCCTGATGATGCCTGAAAAATAACAAAGATGAACGGCTTTATGCTGAAAGGCAGGTAGGGGGTTGGGTCTGTAAAAAACTGTCTCCCCTGCAAATTGGAAGTCACAGGAAGGGGTGATGACAGCCACACTCCTGTATCGTGCTTAGCTCACTGTCCCTGTGGCAAGCTCGTTGCGTTAGTTTGTTTACTGGACTGGCCGTCCAAATGCAGTCAGTGTTTGCCAACTCTGGTGCATCGATTGCCTATTCACTGAGGCTTGGTATCTTGGATAGAGTCCTCACCCAGTTGTAGCTAGTGACTTTTTCGAGGGTGTTTAAAAGTGCACTAGTAAAGTCGCAATCAGAATTCTTGGTTTGTCTTTGACGACTCCCAAGAGCAGACACAGGGAAGGCCAGTGTCTCTCAGAAAGTAATCAAGTCTTATTGTAGGGATGTTTCTCACTGCAAGTTGAAGCTCCCATCGCTAGCCTTGTCTTTCCCTCTGTCCACAGCATGGAAGGGAATAGGTAGGGTGAGGATGATGCTGGAAACCATGCGGCCACATGAGGGGAATGTGTATTTCCACCAACAAAGAGGCTCCAAATGACATGCTTCAAAGTCAGGAGAGCTTTGTGTCGGCTCTGCTGGCAAATCAACCCAGGTAGACCTGGCTTTGAGTGGATGATCCCAATCCCCCCTTTCTTTCACTGCAGCTCATAAAAGCCAAGAGAGAAATGCCTGAAAAGCATCAAAAAAGGGCTCAGAGATTTGCTGGTGCTGTACTTTGTTAGGATCCAGTGCTCCCACCCTCGTCACCAGTGGATGCAGGGCCAGTGAGGATGTCACCCAGAGAGCAGTCGGCAGAATTCTGATGGAATCTGACTCTGCCTGTGGGCCTGCCTTGCAAGCCTAGAGATTGGCTTCAAATGAGTCACCCACGTGGTTTTCCAAAGATTGTCCAGCACCAGATGGGTGCGGATCTAGCTCAAGTGACTTCAGATCACCCGAAAAAGGGTGGAAAGGCTTCTGTGCCTGGCAGTTCTGATTTAGAACGTAGAACCTGGAGCCTTGTAGACATGTGGTCAGTGGAGATGCGCTTGTAGACATGTGGTCAGTGGAGATGCGGAAGCAAACATTGCTGTTTGGTTTGACTTTCCCCCAAATTCCACACGTACAGTAGCATGAGTGGATTTCTTTTTCACCAACATTCATCCCTGTGTCCTAGAAAGAGGTCTAGATTTATGCAGATTCATTTGACATAGTTCAGCAAATTGCTGCTGGGAGATATATTGTAGAATTACTTCGTAGCTCAGGCTAATGGCTGGAATCAAATAAAACATAAAAATAGGTTTACATAGATTGTTTTATAAATCAGATAAAGCTTTATGTAAGCTACCATTGGAACTGGACGTGTCTCTGCAAGCGACACGAGGGCTGTTCGTGTAATGCTTTCATTATTTCCAGCAAGAGCGAAACAAAATAGAAACAAGTCCATTGAATTTAGCCACCATTAGCTACCATTAACCGTAATATTTCCTGACAAGCTCTCTTTCATCTGATGATGAGTGGAACATTGGGCAAAGTCGCCTGAAAAATTGCATGATCGCTAATGAAATATGCCCGTGTGTTTTAAGTGTGCCCAGTTCAGGCATTTAAAATAGAGCAATTTATAATGTGTTAGCAGCTGGGACTCCATCTTGTTTTAAATAAATTTATTTTTGTACTTCTTGTGAGACTCTAAATCACTGTAAGAAGGTGCTTGACATTTCACTGCACTAGGTGGGTCACAAATCGAATAATGTGAAAAATGTTATTAGAGAACTGAAGAGCATGATACAGCAGTAATGTGCTTTACAGTAAAATGTGATAGTTCTCCCAAGATCAATGCATGTGTTTGTTTACTTTGAAGTGAAGGACAAAGGCATGCTAATGGAATCCAGAGAAACGCCTGAATTAAAGGAATCTTTTCAGACAAATGAGCAGCTTTCCTAGTCTGTGGTGAATTCATGCACTCTGGCATGCCTGGTGCAGCAGGCAGGAAGCAGGCTGGGCGCTGGCCTGGGCCAGGCGTCCTCCTCAGGCTGCCCTGGAATGAATGGAAGTCCTCTCGCGGCCACACAGAATAAAACAAGCTGCGAGTCACCGGGGTCCTGGCCTGTCCCAAACATTGATTGAAAGGGCACTTTATAAAGGGAGAAAGAAACAGCAGGGCCACCCTCATTTGCATCAGCAAACATTAATGAGGGAGGCACTTTTATGGACACACTGTGTACACAGAATAGGTTCAATTAAAAAGAAGCTATTTTACACTGGCCTTTACTCCACCAGGAGTGGGAAAAGGGAGACAAAACAAAGAGTATTTATCTAGGTAACAATAGGTTGCTTTAAGAAAACCGAGGCCAATGCAGCAGGGCGAGCCAGGAGCCAGGTTCTTCTGCGGTTTTGTCTGCCGGCCCAGTGTGCCTCAGACTTCGCGAGGACGCATCTTTGTCCCAGGACATAAGTATGAATGACGATTAGCATGTGTGCGAATAGAGTAGCTGACCCCGTCGATGAAGAGCAGGATTCAGAACCTCTTCTGAGTTTACAATCTAGCAAGGGCCAGAATGAATTGCTGCCTGATATTTTTGGCCTTGATAAAATAAATGGGTTGGGGGGTTTGAGTTCAATGCCCATGGACAGATGTTCCTCAGACAAAAAGCGAGACTCTTAATTGGCGCTAATTAGCACCCATGTTGGCAGGGACGGATTGACAAGGTTATTTCTATGGCACCCCGCCCCTCCTTCCCAGAGCTGTGCTTTCCAGGACAAGGGAAGGGCAGTGTAGGTAAACTTACGTTCTTCGCCTTCAAGGATTATTTGTGCCTGCAGACAAAGGCGGACGTCACATTTCTAAGCTGTCAGCTTAGTGAGATCCTTTGCCCAGAATATGCATTGGCTTTTATTTTTAATTAAATAGCATGTAATTAGTAGGAAACAATCAATACAGTAGAGAGACAGGCACTTTGGGGCTGGTTTGTTTGTCCCTGCTTAAAGAAGCAGAATTAAAGAGAAGTAGGAAAAGAAAAAAGTGCTAAGGATGAGAAAACCGACAGGCCCTCTCCGTACGCGTTCACACCAGTGTGGCTCGGGGGCTGCCAGGCTGGCTCAGATCCCGGCGACCCCTGCCTGGCCGCTTCTCCCTGTCACATCGTGGGGACAGTGGGAAAGACCACCAGCCTCGCCAGAGGTCCGAAGGGGTGCTGCCCTGAGCGCCGGTGGAGAGTTAGTGTGCGATGAAGAAGGGCCTGTGGCCGCATTCTGATGGATATGAAGCAAAGCTGTGTGGAAACAGGCTTTACATTTCAGCTAATGCGCCTCGCTCCGTAATTGCAAACTTGGGAATTATGCGAAAGTGGCAGCGTGGGCTTCTTTTGCATTTAATTCCATTTAGTGCTAATAAGAACTGAAAGAATGGATCGGAGCCATGTGTGGTAACACGGCAGCTTGTTTTGTGCCATGGCGTGATGCGGGTGTTTCTGAAGAGCTGGAGAGGGTCTTGAAACTAGATGAAGCACCTGTTTTCTCCCAGGAACATAAAGGGATTAATGTCCCAAACAAAACAGACCCCCCAGAGCCCCCACTAAGAAGCCCCTTGATGTGAGAAATCACATGTGGCACTGGGGTGCTCGACTGTCAGGCCACCTCCCGGAGCTTCCCTGCCCTCTGCCAACACTTTAGAGTGCAGGGATGCCACCCAGGCCTGCAGTGCCACCTGCCAGGCATTTCCCTTGTCGCCAAGCATCAACCCTGAATGGAGAATTAGATGCAGTGATTGTCAGAGATCACAGGCTCGGCTCTCTGGAAAGAGTCTTAATCAGGATTATTTGACCAGAATTATGCTTTGTAAAGATTCTCTGGTCCCATGTAAGGGATGCTGCAGGCTTGAAACAAGGTGGAAGAAGAGGAGAATGGACTGAAGAGGGTAAGGTCCCATCGAGAGAACTGAATGACTGAGAAGTTATGTGAGGTGAGGGTAGAATAGAGCCTTCTGAATGACTCCAAACATTCTTTCTAGGAGATTTAGCTAAATGAGATGCTGAGAGATCTGAGAATGAGGTTCTGATGCCTGTGGCAATGTGGGTGAATCTTGAGGAGCTCAAAGGAAGAAACCAGGCAGAAGAGATCACCTACTGTCTGACTGCACCTGCACGGAATATCCAGAAGAAGTTGATCTATACAGACAAAGCACAGCAGATATTGCCAAGGACTGAAGTGGATGGAACGTTCTAGGCAGACATAGATGTGGGATTCAAGGCAGTGGATGAGGTCACTCAAAAAGACTGGAAACACAGGGGCTCCAGCTGCAGAGTGCCATGCATAGCAGGCGGGCAGGGAGAAGGTCCGCCTGGAGCCGTCAGGAGAGCACGTTTAGCTCCCTCTCATCCCAACTTAGGAGGCCAGGGCATGCCACTGGCTGTGCCTCCAGCATCTGTGAGCAGCCTGCAGTCCCGACTTCTCCTTGTCCTCTCTGACAGTTGAGTATTCGTGCTGGGTGACTTTGCTCTTGTTTGCAGGTTCTCTGTCCAGAATGCACCATGTTAAGGTCTCTCAGGAACAAAAACATATATGAGAACGCCTCTGTTCCAACACTTCTGTTCTGCCGTTCTCTCTGCCCTCACAGGATATTGGCCTAAGTTTCTGGAAATGGATCAGCTCTATAGCTGGCAGGAATAGAAGCGAAGTCGGCAGGGATTGCCAAAGCAAAATAATAATTACTGATCTCTTAAAAATAAGATGCTCTGTGGTAGAGTCAGCGAGGTGGTGTTAGGTTGAGCCTTATCTCTGGCGATGCTATCTCATCTGAAGAGGCTCGGGGACACTGAAGTTTCAGTCATTTTCTACATTAGAAAATTGGTGTGTGGAACCCTCCCCCATCACCTTGCTCTTATCTCTTACAAACCTGTTTCTGTCACAGCCCCAGAAGTCTGTGTCTTACATGGAGAGGCCGTGCAGGAAAGAAAAGCAACTGAGGAGTGAACTCATTCTGGGGGGGGGGTGCCCTAACAAAGTGCCACAAGTGGGGATGCTCACAACCACAGAAGTCTATTGCCATCCAGTTGTGGAGGCCAGACGTTCAGGACCAGTGTGGCATCCAGGTGGTGCCTCTGCGGCCTGTGAGGGAACGGCCTCTTCCAGTGTCTCTTCATGTCATCTTTCCTCGCTGCTTGTCTCTGTGTCCAGACCCCCCTTTCCGAAGGATCCCAGTTATCTTGGATCAGGATATCACTCTAATTTGTCTCTCTCCATAAAGACCCTATTCTCAGATAAGGTCATATTCCTAGGTACTAACTGGGAGGGGGGGTGGCGTTAGAACTTCCTGTTGTTGGGGATGGGGGTGCTATCACAAGCCCATTTCCTGAGTCGCTTTTCCTGCATGGCAGCGATTCGCACCTTTGGCACATGCTCTCTGTCCCTCTGTCCCAAAGCGCTGTCCTACCCCAGGCCACAGTGGTTTGGGAAAGTGCAGTCAGTCACCCAGCCCCAGGAAAGCCAACATTGAGCCCCCTCTTCTCCACCATCTGCCAGCAACCCAGGAATCATCTGCCATGTCCCGCCAATTACCAAGCTCGCAACAGCCTGTTCGACCACTACTGGGGCAGTTGAGAGAGCAATGAAAAAAACAAACAGATTTACTTTTTCCTGTAGAGACAGAATGTTTGCAGGAAGCAGCCCCCACATTCTTGGTAAGCAGCTTGGCTTTTCCGAGTCCTTAACCAAGCCCAGCTCTGACAGGCCTGCTTCCCTGTGGTAGTTCACTCGTTGGCTTTGCAGTGGGATTTTATGCCAAGAGAACTCGCTGGAGACCCAGAGACAGATCAGGCTGTTGTCCCACATCCTCTCACCACTAAATCACAGTTTTCTTTGCAGGGAAGGTGGCTATTGTGAAGCTGTCAAACTGAGGCAAGTTAAATGGGCTGAAGTGAAGGGTCCCATTAACAAGAGTAGCTATCTCTGTCAGCGGCAAGCTCCGCAGACAGTCACAAGGCAATTTGGCCCCGATAGGTGGGCGATTAAAACTAAAGAAAGGCAAAAAAGAATGAGAGGGGGGAATCCCCCATTACTCCACAGTATGAAACCCAGTGGACAGCCAGGGATTTCACTCTGGCATCTAGTCCCCGGCTAGCATGACAGTCCCAGGGTCAAGGTTGTCCCCGAAGCCGCCCAGCATTGCCTGCCCATGGCAGGTCTCCCTCTGCGTAAGAGTGTCCATGTGTTAGAGGTCAGCCCATAGCCCACCCGGACGGGATTCAGGGAAAATGATCCTGCAGCCCGCAGGAACCCCAGTTTAAATGGAATTTATGGTCTTCATTTGCATCACCTCAGAGCTACCCACCAGCTCTGGGCTCAGAGCAGTCCAGCTCCCGAATCCCACATGCTGGAACAATCCATGAGCTGATGGAGCATTGGCAGGACAAAGACACAATGGGGGAGCAACCACTGCCGCCCTACAGTCCATGTGGAAATAGAGAAAAGGAGCTGTAGATGTGCTGGCCTGTGCTTCACAGCTTGTTTCTGAAACTAGAAGACCAGGAGCTGGGCCCAAATCCGGACCCTCACCCCATCTTCTCCTTTACTCAGAGATGGATTCTTGACACCTGTGTTGACAGTCAGCATGTGTACCACTAGACGTCACCATTAAGATCACTGTTAGAAGTCCACATCTATCCTCCACCCTGCCCTTGCCCCCCTTCCCCTGATTGACCTCTCCCCACCCATCCTCACTTCCCTTTTGGTAACTTTTGAAAGCGGACAATTCCCTAGGTTTTAGTAATCATAGAGTCATGCAACTGTCGTCACTATTTCCAGCATGTTTTCCACAACACAGAAGAATCCCCATGCCCTTGACAGTCACATCTATTCCCCTCACCTCAGCACCTGGCAACTAATAATCTAATTCTTCTCTCTATATATAGAGCTGTTATCATGGAAATGGAATCTTTTCATATAAATAGTGTCTCCCAATATCTGTTCTTTTGTGTGTTTCCAGGTGTGACTGTTGTAGCAGATGTCAGGGCTGCGTTTCTTTTTCACTGCTGAATAGTATTCCACTACAGGAGTAGACCACATTTTGCTTATCCATTTGTTGTCATTCCACTGCACTGGGTTATTCCCACTTAGTTTTCTGTTGGCTGTCATACCTTTGGCCATATGCATATCTTCTTTGGAGAAATGTCAGTTCAGAACCTTGGTTTATTCTTTAGTTGGGTTGCCTATGATTTTAATGTTGAGTTTCCAGGCTTATCGATTTAGTCTAGATTGTAGACTTTCATCAGATGACAACTGGCAAGTATTTTCTCTCCTTCTGTGCCTAGTCTTCTATTAAACTTTTCTAAACCCGAATCTCCTCGCCTAAATAGAGAGAAAATAAAGTGAGGCATTGTTATTAGCAGGTAGTATTGGCTAAACTAGATTCACTATGAGACAGAGGCAAGGTGTGAGCCCTCGAGTCATAATTATACATCTGACAGGTGTGATGTGAAAGATTGAAAATGCTTTCATCTTACGAACATGTTATTCCTAGAATGACTGGAGCAGTTTTATTGCAGTGATTCCATTTTTACTCTGACTAGATTTTAGAGTCCTAGAAATTAGCTGGCCACTACTGGCTGGTATTGCCAGCAGCTGCTATCCATGTATTTGTATTTATCACTCTCTACACTTTTTTATCTAGACAGTTCACTACCTTTCTATCACAAATGTGGGGAAAGTATTCAGAATTGGCAAATTTTCACCCAAGGCCAAAGTATGAAAGAGCGGTTTTTCAGTTTCATAAGGTGCTTACCCACTGGTATAAAACCCTACTTTGATGGCTCTCTGTTGTTGCTTCAACTACTTTCTTCAATCAGAAACCTGGTGGTTTCCTCTAGAGTAATCTTGTAACAATATTTCTGAATGGGTTGATATAATAATCGGTTCCTAGTTATGCCGTTATCAAGTAGTGTGTATTAAGCACTGACAGTCATACTCTTCACACGTTATCTCAGTTTTCTTCACAATGACCACACAAAACAGAGACTCAGAACCTTGTTTTAGAGGCAAAGATGGAGGCCCTGAGAGATCAATCCATTTGCCTAGACTGACCTAGCTAATACATACAAGCGCCTGGTCTGGAGTCCATGATGATAACCACCAACTCTTTCCATTGTGAACTATCACCTTCTGGGAAACTAGGCACCCAGCACTCCATCATGGCAGTGCGTAACGACTTTGTGAGCATTGCTGTTCACTTGATGCCCTCCTGCATATTGAGGATGCTCCTGTCTCAGAGATCCAGCTTTTCTTTTAGAGTCAGCAGCAGTGCTGAGACTGTGACCTTACCTATTCCTGCGGGGTCACAGTAAGAGGCACTTGGGATGTGTTGGTGCCCCACAAAGACTTCATTTGTGGTGAGTGGAAGTTGGGAGAAGTGGCCGAAGTGATGCAGCATGGCTGGCTTTCCACACTAACGTGATTGTGCTGTAGTTATAGTGGAAACAAGTTTTCTGCAAAAGCTAAATAGACCACGGTGCTCATTTAACATGCACAGAAGGAGCCGTAAAGTTATTTCATTGCCCTTACTCAAAATGTTCAGAAAATTCCTGTCTTAGAGCCAGTGTGGGGTTGCCTCTATGGTCGAGTGCATTCACAGCAACGCTGACTTCCACAGAGGAAAGGCTTGCCTCGTGCTCTTCACTAGGGACAATACATGTCCAGGCACTTTGGTGCCTGACAAAATCCACTTTTTGTTACAGCAGTAGGATCGAGTTTTCCATCGTGCAGCCCCTCCCCCAGTATCTCTGTATGTGTAAAACTTGCAGCAACCCAAGGGGATTGCAACTGAGATGGAAAAAATGCACAAAAAGATGTAAAAATAAACTATTATATACATACACACACACACACACATATATATATATATAAAAACTTGCAGCAGACAGGCATGGTTGTCAAGAAAGTAGGGTGTGTTTTAAAGGATTCATCCTTTATGAAACAGAAGTGGAAACTGAGGTTTTTTCATATCATTTTTCAATTTTGTCTACCTACATGGAAAGAACTCCTTGTAGAAGCCATATGTGATGTCTCAAAACTGGTAAAATTGGAGGAATTATCAGAACAAATGGTGTCATTGGATGATATTGGTCTGTTTGTATTCCTTCTGTCTACCCAATGAGTCAACATTAATACATATTTTTAGAAACACTTGAAATACAGTCATCTGTGCTTCCATTTTTTTAAATGTATGTTTGAAAAATTTATCTAACCTTTCTAGCTACTAACACATGCCTTTGGACTGGCAGGTTCCCGGTGCCTATTGCTCAGCCCCAAAAAGGACACCCCTCTCTAGCTGGCTTTCAAGGGTCTGGACCAGGAGTTAGTGTGGAAATCTGTCAAGCCCCCAGTTGGCATCCATCAAGGCGGATATGTGATTTTTATCAATTTACTTGTTGATGATGTGATATATAGACTTCACCATATAAATCCCATTGGCCCTCCTGGATTCTGGCAGATTAACATATTTTATGATGTGTAGTCTGCTTGCATTTTCTGTGGATTTGAATTTCCCAGATCTGAAAAAAAACATTGAGACAGTAATATTAGCAGACTCTCTTTGTAGCAAGAACCCTTTTCCTTTTCCTTCCTTTAGTTTTTGTTTTAATGTGAGAGCACCTTTCTCTTTCGTTTTCCTTGTTTCCAAGTGAAATGACATCTAATGTCAAGGGACTTGCAGCGGGTGATGTCATGTCCTCACTGCAGCTGTCCTGAAAGATGGTGCTGCGCTCAGACCCCTCATGTTGTTGACTTTGCAAAGAGGAAAGTTACGAGTTACTGCTCTCCGAGGACTGTGAGCACTGGCTAGCTCATGACAATGAGCGTTCCTGGAGCTACAGCTGCCTTTGGTCACATTCTTTGCCCCTGGCAGAGGAACCAGCCTGCTTATGACGAAGAGGCGCCCAGCCTTTGTTAAGCTTCCATGTGGTCAGTGCACTTGACATGGAATCCATTAGAAAATGAGTATGGTCGACGTGGTACTGGAATCTGAAAAGCAGGCTTTGTGAGGAGACAGGTGCTGGGAACTGGGGCTGAGTCTCAGTGAACCTCCTGGGATGGCTACACCCAGGAGATCTTGAGGTGTACTTCAAAGTCATCTCCCATTTGCCCCCTGCCTCCCCTGGAAGGCTGTCATGAGGCAACTTCCCACTGTCTCTGAGATTCTGATGAGGGATGGACCACTGTGTCCGATCTGCTGCAGAATAAAGCTGCAGCCCAAAAAAACGCGCTTAGAACGGGAACAGAATACCCCAAACTTGCTCTGCCCACAGCCCCTTCCTTGGGGACAGCATCAGGGAAGCTGGTTCCTCTGCAGGCTTGCCTTCCTTTCCTCATGTGAGCTCTCTGTGTCTGAATGGAAGTGGACTTTTCTGTGGTAACTAGATGATTCAGTCAAGACAGGGCCTTGGCCTGTCTTGTGCGTGTGTGAATCAGGTGCTGCCAAGCCTCACCTGGTGCTCACAGGTCTCCAAGCTACACATGCCCAGAAAGTCTTTCCAGCTTGAGGATTTTATAGGATTGAAACAGTGGCAGTGTGGATTATACTTCTACCCTAAACAAAATTGTGTATTGTGTATGGGGGGGGTCATTTTGATACAGAAAAATCTAAATGGATAAATCAAGTGGGACTTACGTAAACAACTGAACAGCCCTGCCGTCCACATTTTAGCTGGGCCCAAATTGCAGATGGTATTTCCTTTGTGCTGCTGCATAAAGAACTCATAAAGAAAATGCCATCTGCTGTGTCAATTCAGGTAAATAGGCCTCCACGCCTTTCTCTAGAAATGGGATGGAGAAGCAGTTCTGTGCATGCCAGCGGAGGAGACGTGCGGCACCTCACATCCACAAGAACTGACCCGGTTCCACTGAGGTCGGTGTCAGGTGCACAGCTGTGTGCAGGCGTGCTGCAATGCCCTCAGCAGCAACCTAATATTTTGGTTGTTTTGAAGAGTTTCCTTCGATGGAGATACATGAGCTAGCGAGATAAAGGAATTCTTTCTTTCCTTAACCCAGATGACTGCTGCAGGGTGGGAGAACTATAGGAATTGCACCTGAGTGGAGAAACCAAATACTGACTGGAAATGAGCAACAATGTCAGAAATCAATGTAAAAACAAAACAAAAACAGATAACATGTGCAAGCCATCCTGAACTCAGAGGCAGTGAGGCAGTGGAAGAGTAGGAGGGCTGTCGGGATGCAAGGCCCAGTGTCCGGCTGTGGGGGCAGATGGTCCTGGCCACCTACTGCTCTCATGCTCAGGAACCAGAGTGGCCTTAGAAGTTGTCCATCTTCTGAAACCCTTAGAAGAACCTGCTACGGAAGATAGCACTTCTTTGGCCTGCATCCTCGGGGTGTACAGCCTAATTGAAAACCAGTTTGGAGAGGCCCTCCCTGGTGGCACAACAGGTAAAAGCACAACTCTGCAGCACGAGTTCAATCCCCAGCCAGGAGCTGACACACAGGGCACAGCAGACCTCCCCTCTCTTGACTGTTGCTCCCCTCAGTCAATCTGCCTGTTGTGTTCCCCACTGTCTCTGGTGAATCCTCTCACCCCCCACACCTCTGGCCTGTATACCCCAGTTCTTGTGTGCATAAATATTTTTTTAAAAGAAACCCAGCTTGGGCCCTTGGGCCACACACGTGGCACTGGGTCAGAGTGCCGTACCCTGACCCAGTCGAGCTTGACGATGTATCCCTTGAGAATAGTGTGGGTGCTCAACATTTGTCACTGCCACAATCCCCAGGCTGGGATTTTCCAGGGACCCCAGGGGGTGGTCATTGTGTCACATGTTTAAGCTAAAACCTTGAGAAATTTCAGTACAGCTGCTCCAGAGGATAAAACCTGGGAGCCTTTACCTCAGGAAAGCAGGATGAATGGTTTGAGACTATCGCCAGCTCCTCCTCATCTCCTTCCTTCTACCAGCAAATGATTCATTCTGCAGACCACAAAGCCCTGGGTAGGGAAATATATAGCACCCCAAGTAACTCTCAGCCAGCCGTGTTTCCTTCCTCCCAGCCAGCTTTATGAAGAAGTATCCTTTAAGGAATCAGTAGAGCTACAAACTGTAAGATACAGTAAGATACCCTGGTGAGAAGGCACAAACCTTCCCAGATTTTCTGGGGTCTCAGCCCAACTCAGCTGTGTTCATCATTTGGAGCCACCTGGAACCTCATGTAGTTGCCATCAGCTCTGGACACCCCAAGAGAGTCAGGACAGAAGCTGTGGTTTCTAATTTTTGCTTAGAAACAGCCTCCTTCCTCCCCTGTGCCATGGAGGTAACAATACTGGCCCTGTCTCCCAGCATGCACCATAGGGAACAAGGCTCAGGGTACCATGTAGAAACACCCAGAAAACCCAGGGCAACTCCTAACTGGCAGGACTTTCCTAACACTTGAAGGTGCTGAACCATCGAAGCGTATGTACTGCCCGATACCCAGCAGGCCAGGGCTTAGGATCATGTCTTGGGAATGTTGTCACAGTCTGCACTGGGTGATGGTAAAATAGATTTCATTTTCTTTTTTAAGATTTATTTTTATTGATTTTTGCATACAAGAGCTGGGATGTAGGCCAGAGGTATGGGTGTGAGAGGATTTACCAGGAACAGAACAGGCGGATCTACTGAAATACACCCCTCCCTGGTCAGGGGTTGAATCTGTGCTGCAGTGGCTGTTGATAGGTTCACAGTGCTGCGCTTTAACCTCTTGCACCACAAGGGAGGCCCTGAAATACATCGCGTTTTAGAGGCGCTTCTGACCTTAGCAGCCAGGGTCCACCTGAGTGTCACCAACCTTGCAGCTATCTCTGTAGACACCTAGGAACTGGACCCAGCCAGAGCTAACGGCAAACTTCATGTGCATAAGTGAGGCCTGTAGTTGGTATTTTGTGAGTGGCAAAAAGGCGCTGAGAACCACTCGGCTATCTAGAGATTGCTTCCAACCATTCTGGGTCAACTAGCAGCCCAAGAGGCCCGGCCTCACATACAGAGGTTAGAGTCAGGTGTATTAGCACTGCCCCAGAGGGTTCTGGGCCATAAGACAGAGTACTGCAGATGAGCAAAGCTACCAGAGGGATTCAGCCTTGGCCCTTCCTCCGTGTCTGCAGGTAGCTCCATATGTATCAGGAGCAGGACATCAGAGTCAATCTCAATTCTTTAACACTGACTTGGAAATGTCTGGGTGTTTCCTCTTGCCACTGCCTGCAAAATCTCCAGGGGTCTCACTCTGGGATAATCTCAGGAAACCCAAAGGGCCCGTGATGTGTTTAGAACATTCTAGAAGAGTCAATCCAAACTCTGAACCTTTCCAAACTCCTTAATGATCTCTGCACCCCTCCTCTGACCAAAAACTTCCAATGGTGCCCGCTACTTGATACCTCTGCCTTCGGGTTGCCACCAGAGCTTTCTTTTTGAAATATCGTCCCAATCTCTACAGCACCGTCTCCCACATAGTGATAATAACAATTACAATAATAACCAAAATGAAAACAATAGCACCTATATTGATTTCTATGCAATTTGTACAACATATCTTTCTCTAATTCTTCTACAAATTCTCCAAGATAGGTATTTTAATGTGAGAAATTTCAAAAATTTGATTAGCTAATTGAAGTACACAGATTCACTAGAAATTCTTCAATTTGAATGCAAGTCTTTGCTTCTAAGTCCGTGCTGCCTCACTAAAGATTTTATTTCCATGGAACTTTCTGTCATGTTTCAGGCTCTAAGTCCCTCTTCTAATCCACCCGAGCATCCCACCATGGGAAGGCACACGGTTGGTGGAGGTGACCAGGTCAGTTCCTGGCCCGGAGAATCGGGCCTTCATATTTTTCTTTTTTGTTCATTCCGTCTCATCGGCCCCACACTGCATTATTTAGGCTTTTATAGGATCATCTTTTCAGGGCAGGGAATTGGTTTTGTTGACACACTTTTATGGATTATTTTATTTCTTACTACTATAAAAATTATAAGTCATGGTAAAAACTACAGCAGTTTTCACACAGACTGACATTGTAAACCACCAATTCCCAAGCAAACATCTGAAGTCATCGAGGAGACAACACTACTCTGTACTGTTTTCATCTAATTGAAAAGTAGAACAATCTTCGTTTTCACAGAGAACATACAGTTGTGCATTTCTATGAGTGTGGTTTTGCTTTTTTTTTTTTCCTCACATTTCGAGGTATCCAGGATGTGATGAATCTGTCTATGAAGTATCACCTCATGCAAAGAGATTGCTGTTCTGCGGAGCCTGCCTCAACTGCAATGGTTATGAATGGTGCTGCTACCATAATTAAACCCCAAATCTTTCATAATCCCACACTTTCTCTCGGGTAATGTTCAGCATTAGCTATGGATGGAAACACAACCAAGTACATGTATGTTCAGTGAGAAAGCTTAATAGGCCAGGGAAGTCGTGGGATGAAATAACAGCTCTAGCACCTCCGTGGCTAACTAATGGTAGTTTGCCTTTCTAGCTACTGCCTTGACTTGTGTTTCTCAGGACTTGAGTGTATGTATCAAGTTGTGCTTGATTAACAGTGAAATCCATAGCAAGCTTGTTTGCTATCTATCTCCATGCAGATCAACTGCTTAGTTCTAGACTAATGCTTGCTGGAGGGGGGGCTTCAATGTCCATGTTAAAACCACACAGTTGACTGGCGAGTAAAACAACTGCTGAGGCGAGGCCTCCAGGCTCTGGCCCCAGATGCACTGCTCCCAGCAGAACGGTAATGGGAAGACGGTGAGTGCAGCTCTGGGTCCAGCTTGGAGTCTGTGACAGGTTCCCGAGTCACTGTGGCCTGTCAGATAGTTCAACAGATTACGAAAACAGGCTCATGAAGACTTCCTGTGTGTGATTATTTGTTAATAGCAATGATGTAGATGATTTCTCGATGAGATGCCATATCTCCAAAGTAATCACGATGCTCCACCTTGATGTTGTGCTTTCATAAAGCAAGAGACGCACTCGCTCACGTTATGCTCAGCATACTGTAGGGCACTGATTACTGGCCATTCCTCAGTGAGGGCCCAGACTGGGCCCCATAATGACGTCCCCAAATGTCAGTCTGTGACCAGCCAGCACTCAAATCCAAACCTCTTCACCCCATATCAGCAGATATTTGTTTTGTGGGTTTTCTGTTGTTGCTGTTGCTTTTATATCACACACCCTTCTTTGTCAGTTGGACCCTCCAGGCAAACATGGTATACTCTCAACTTCTGGCTGCAGTTGGTTTGCTTGTATGCTCTTTCTAGCTCTGTTCCTCAGGTTCTCTAAGCCTCAGTGTTTCCATCTGGGAAATGGGTCTTACCTGCACATTGCTGGTCAATCTTAGCACCACCTCTGCCACAGAAAATGGTCTTTCAAATGACAGGAATTGTGTCTCCTTTATTTTACTGAACACTGAGATGTAAATCAACACGAAGACATGGTCTGCCTGTGTGAAGGCGCACAATTAGAATTGTGGGGAGAAAGGGACATCCTAGCCGGGGAGCCTCGCCTGAGGCTGAGTCCAAGGAAGGAAGGAAGGAAGGAAGGACACAGCATTTCCAGAGACAGAATCAGCCCAAAATCGCTGGGCCTGCCCCCGTTAAATTTCTTGTGCACTTACACAGGCACAAGAAAACAAAGTTCTTTCTGAGCAGCAGTGGTACTTTTAAAATGTTTGAGTTCTATAAATTATGAGAATGACACAATCTTCATTTATTACAGTGTGTTGTAAAGAATCATTTGTTCAAAGTCGTAAGCCTGCAATAGCAAGAGAAATGCCGAGATAGAGAATCTCCCTCCGTAAGATCTTCAAGACACCCATTAGTCTCCTGAAGGACAGTCATAAATCCTGCAAATTTAGCTTATCTGAAACCAGCTCCAACAGTTGTCCTGCCCACCAATCATCCTTTATAGGAGTCTCTGCTTTCAGCCCTCAGTGTACACATCCTGGGCAGAGGTGGCTGAGTGTGAAGTGTGCTTTCTCTGGAGCGAGTTGTCAGTTACCCACTGTGACCCAACTCTGTCTCTGGCATTTGAACATAACCTCTAAAAGACTATGGTTCCCTATTTATCAACATGGGTGTTGCCTTTTCTCTTCCAGTTTCCTTTCAGGAAAAAGCACACAAGCAAGAATCAGGAGCTTTAGGATTGGCATTAGCACTGACTAGCTCTGATGTCTTGAGCAAAGCAGCTGGCTCCTCAGAACCTTCCTGTGTGAAAAATGAGGGAGGTGGACAGTGGCATTTCTGGGGAGGATTTCTGGAAGGAATAAGAGTGGAGGTGGCTACGGGAAGGGAATTGCCGCTCTGCTGACAGGGTGGAGGGCAGCAGAGGGTGGGAGGCCCCTGGGGTGATAAGCTGAGCTGCGTGGGGGCAGGGACACCGCATTCTTTCTGATAGGGAGGTTTCCCCCTGGAAAGCTTTTGTGGCAAAGGGGGATCTCATTGAGCTATTAAGGGCAAAAAAAGGATCTCCAGAGCTGAGAAAGGGACATCCTAGCCAGGAGCCTCGCCTGAGGCTGAGTCCAAACAAGGAAGGAAGGAAGGAAGGACACAGCATCTCCAGAGACAGAATCATCCCAAAATCGCTGGGCCTGCCCCTGCTTGAATTCTAAGGAAATGTTGGTTTGTAATAAATAAATGCTTAGTACTTCATAAATGAAGTGCTTCGTAAATGAAAGTACTTTAGTACTTCATAAATGAAAGTAGTCACAGCAATTGATCTGGGATTGGGATGGTAAGACCCTCTAACTGCTGCGCCGCAGGTCTGGAATGGGTGTGTGGTCCTGGGGCTTGCCAGCCCATGGAAGCAAAAGGTTAGCAGTGCTCGATAAACCATTTGCAAAGTGCTAGTTCATCACCAAAATTCAGGCCACTCATAGTTTTCAAGTACATTGCCTTAGGAGAGGACGATTTCTTATCCACAGCGTGGGCTTACAGCTCTTGGATCAAACTTCACAGGAAGAGAGTGGTCATGTCAGAAGGCTAATGAGTAGCCATTCCTTGCCCAGCTAGTGTGTGGCCACCATGCTGCCACAGCACAGAGGGCCCGAGAAGGCAGTGGAAGCTCGCTAGACTGTCTCCTTCTGCCATCCGGGGGACCTAGCAGGCTCGGGTCCCCGGGTCCCGCGCACTCAGGCTGTTGGCATGCCTGCTCCTTCTGGGCTCGCAGTGTCTCTTCCATGGAGACGCAGTGGCGCTTCCTGCCTCCACAGCGATTATGCAGCCGTTTGCTACACTTTCAGTAGTAAAAATACATAGAGCCCAGTCATCTCTGCAGAGCTGAAATAGTACCCCTTTTCCCCTTGATTTAGAGGAAGTAGAGAGGGAAATGTGAACCAGGCCCAACATAAATACAAGAGCTCAAAGATCTAATTAGCTGCAGGAATCTTGGTTCCCTGCACACCTTTCGCAGAACTGCAGCTGCCAGGTCGTGAGACTGATAGTTTCTCCTTGTTGCCACAGGTATCTGAGAATGTTTCAGAAAGATGCTAACAGGACGCCACTCTGACTCTCTTGTAGGATGCTTGAAGATGATCTGAAGCTGAGCAGTGATGAAGATGACCTTGAGCCTGTGAAGACCTTGGCCACTCACTGCACCACCACTGAGCTCTACCAGGTAGGGGCAGCCAGCGCTCGGTTTGGAAGCTGAGGGGCGGGTCAGAAGGAACGGGAACGGCTCTGCAGACCTACTGCATGTGTTGTGTCTGTGCTTTGGAGAGAGGGGAAGAAGCAAAGACAGGTGCGCCACCCGAGTAGGGTGTCTCAGGCCACACGCTATCGAAGCCATGAGGAGGAGAGGCTGGGCACCTTCAGCTGCTGCGCCGAGGTCGCCAGAGGCCAGCGGTGGTTGTCTGCTCCTTTCTTGGACTGACTGATGTTTGGGGTGAGCGTAAGTTTCTTTCGGTGACTCCAGTGGGAAGTTTAGAGCCCGCAAGCAGGAGCTCGCAAGGGGATACATGGAACAGCACCACCGCCCCGTCCAGGCGCACCCCTTGAGAACCCAGCCCCAACGTCTGGAGGTTGGCACAACCTTCAGAGAAAAGGCGTTTGACAAAAACAAGCCATTTGGCGAAAACTTGCTGCTGCTCAACCTCCCTCTCTGCGTTACCTTTACAGTACTGACCAGCTAGTCTGCTGGCAGGAGTGTGTTGTCGGCATGGCCACTGGGCATCTTGCTTGGAAAGGTCAAGGGTCACTGATGTATCATGAAAACAGTCATGTGGTGTCGGGGTCAGTGATGGCAGCCTGTCTATGTGAGCGAGGACTGTTTGGAATGCAGAGTCCTCCTGGGAGCACCTATAACCCCTATAACCCCCTCTAAGAAGGGGCACACAATAGGCTTTGTAAAAACAGCACCTGGCCGCGTTCTTCACATGGTGAAGTCTATTGAGTTATGAAGCTAAAACTAGGCTGTTGGGGGAGGGGTGCTCATGTACTGGGATTTCACGATGGTTGCCAGAGACAGAATTTCATACTCAATATTTTGTGAGGAGCTTGCAAGAAAAGCTCACAAGGCTCACCTGATCGTTTCCATGGCTAATGGTTCACTACACTGGATCGCCTCCCGTTCGGTGTAATTTACGGCGTTATGCAGCCTGACTTTGATGCTGTAGCAAGAGTCGGCACGGCTGCCTCCCTGTCGTCTTTTGCTTTCTCAGCTGGGACAGTTTGGGGCACAGATGTGTCCCTGTTGCCTTCTAAGTCTGTGACAGCGCTGGCATATGTTGGAGAGCTTTGAATCCTGACTGCCCTTACTGAGTGACCTTGGTGTCTATACAAGACCTAAGAGTCTCCGAAATGGAGGTAACAATCCCACCTGCCTCTTTGGTTCCTAGTGATGAGGTATTCATCGGGTAAATGAGGCAACATCACCTGACGCTGCTTAGCACATTGGGCTGTTCCAGAATGGAGTTTGAATTGGAAACAGCGTTTTCTACTTAGTGTGTGTATACACAAACATGTTGCGATATGTTCTTTTTTAAAGTTGCAAATTAATGACATGGGGTCACCGATGCCTGCCAGTCAGCACGCTCCATTTCAACTCCTCAGCTGTTGCTCTTGCCATCGGAGATACAGAACTCTGCCCCATTCGACACTTATTGAGTTGCCATTTTCAAACCAGTCATCAGGACAGGCAGGGCCACTGGTGAGTGCGCTGGTAGCTGGCTGGAGAGCAGCACGATTCCCAGGAGGGGGTTTGGCCGGCCTAGGTGCAGGCTTCCCTCCATGCCCACATCCTACCCCTCGCCTTAGTTTCCCTTGTGGTCAGTTTTTTTTCTCCTTATTTTCTTTGGGACTAAAAGAACCCCTGAAAATGAGGGGTTAAACCAGGAATCAATTTTCATTTACAGCTGAAATGCAGTTATTGATGCTGAGCTTGCAGCTCAATAAAAGATCTAAAGATCTAGACCTTGTGCTTCTCTTTCAATACAGGCAGCCTAATCAGTCCCCACTGTTTTTTAAACAAAGAAATTGTGTTGACAAGTTTATTAAAATTACTGTCTTTACATTTTTAAGCTGTCCACCCTTTGACCTGTTAGAAAGGTTTCTAGGATGCATGGTGGCCAAACTCCAGCACCCCCCAGGAATGTGTTCCCGGGACCAGGTGAACATCTATTCAACATTCCATTGAGTGGGCTCATGATGTTGGAACGACGCGAGTCCGAGCCCATGATCTGGTGTAATCTGGGGGCAGCACGGCCTGCTATGCCCTAGGTACATCTGGGCCGGCCCCTCAGGCCCCAGTGTGCATTGGCATGAGAAGCAGCAGATCTGAGAAGTAGATAAACGAAGCAGGTATTGTCACAAAACTGCTTGTAGAGCGTGTTCATATCACTCCCCTCTTGTTACTAGATAAGTAAAACTGAAACCTTGGCAGATGAGACCCTGTGAGTCCCCACTGGTCTGTGACTGGCAAGTTCAGTTGGCAGTCAAGCTCAGCTACAGGGTGCTTTATGTGTGTACTGGGGGACTTGGGTGCTGGTGCTTCCCAGCCGCAGTGAACTTGAGCCGAAAGGTATTTCAGTGAGTGCTGGCTAGGTATGTTCTGATGTTCCCAATTTATTTAACTTCTTTCTTTTTCTGCTTGAGGATTTCCCTGATATCCTTAGATATGTGAACATGCACAGAAAACGTTGTCTTCTTGACTCTGCTCCACCATGTCACTGCTTTGATTGTGTCTGAAGATGACTGTCTCACCTCGAGCAGCTTCCTTATAGTCTGGGATCTTGAATCTGGCTTTATATTTGATCCCATTTTCTCTCTCAACTTTCTTGGAGCTCTGTATGCTATGCAATTTTCTTTCTTTGTGTTGTCATTGCTGGGCGGGCTCACTGGTGGTCTGTACCTTGATCATTGCAAATGAGACAAATTATATGGTAGCCGAAAATTGGAACTCCTGGCGACTTGGGGATCCTGTCCACCTGTGATGCCAGGCTCCAAACATAGTAGCCAAGTACAATTAAAGCCACTTTTATGTTTAAGGTTCACTAATGAAAAAAGATGCAATAAATGTTGCTCCTTCTATCAGCTGGCTCTTTTGAAGTTGATGAGCTGGATTGAACACATTTCGTGGGGACGACAGATACAATTCCCTGGCTGTAATCATTCCTATTTTTTAGCCTCCGTTCTCCCTCATCATGCTGAACAAGTTGTTTCCTCCCCAAGATTTCCCTCCATTTCCATTTACTTTGTTATCAGCCTTCAGTAACAACAGAGAGAGGGGTCAGCCTGTCAGAGCTCTAGAAACAGCAGATGGATTAGGATGAAACCAGGTGCAAAATAACTTTGAGAGAGTCTTTTAATGTAAACAGTTTATCTGTCATTGCCTTTCATTGAAATCCCCCACAAAATGATAGTGTTTGGGCTGTGAAGGCCGCAGAATGGAGCTGAATAAAAGCAGCACATTATCGTACTCTATTGGGCAATTAGAGAATGAGAGCACATTTTCATTTATTCATTAAAGACAGGAGAGTAGGGGCCCTCCCTGGGGGCACACCGGTTAAAGTGCAGCACTGCAAGTTAGCAGCAACTTCAGTTCAAGTTCGATCTCCACCCCGGAGCTGACCCACATGGCACCGCAGACCTCTCCTGGCCCGCCCGCTGCTCCCCTCAGCAGTGTCCTTCATCCATCTGCCTGTTCTGCTCACTCTGTCTCTGGGGAATCCTCTCACTGACCCTGCACCTCTGACCTGTACCCCAGTTCTCTATGCATAAATAAATAAATCTTAAGAAAAATAAAGACAGGAGAGTAAATAGGATACCATGTAAGGTTAATAGAATAACATTGGCCTTCCTAGTCCTAAGATTTTGTTTCCCATTTGACTGTATGAGCACAGAGCCTAGAGTAATAAGGAATTGCTTAGGGCCTGGATGATGTGACTTTTAATATGCCCGAGGCAAGTGTGTGACTATTTAGAAACCTGCACACCTCATTTTTTTACATTGTAATTAGGTCTTCTGCTTTTAGCGCCGAATATTTCCACTTGTACTCTCGATACATGGCCTTTTTATTGTAATCCTGAGAAAATTTGCTGCATGCACAGAGGTGGGAGCATATCAGGTGAACATCCAGTGGCCATTTTGCTTAGCTTAACTCTTCCTCACCTTGAACAGACAAGAGCCAGGCGGCAACAGAAACGGGCCCGCACTGCTACGTTCAAATCCATCGCTGGTTGGTAGGATGGGCACCCCAGCCGGTCGATACAGAGCACATGGCACTGTCTGACTGTGAACAGACGGTGATAGAGCAGCAGCCTCCTCAGGGATGCCGTAGACCACTAAGCCCATTTGCGAGGAAGCACCAAGAGGGGAAGTGTCGCCTTGTTGCCCACATCACTGCAGGAGGTGGCTGGATGTGCTTGGTCCTCTGTCCACTCCCACCCCACTTTTTGTTTGGTGCCAGCATGTTCTCCTCCTTGGGCCCCTTCATCACCCCGAGTTGGGTCCCAAACTCGCCTTTGGAGCCAAGGGCCCTGTCTCAGAGTCCTTGACAAGTCCCAGGCAAGATGTCTCGTGTACCTATGTCTATTCAAGTTCCCAAGAGTTGAGTTGAACCGGGGTTCTAGTGACTACTAGAGCAGTATGAACATCTCCTCTCAAAGCTGTGTCATAAAGCGCTTTACCAAAATGAAAATGGACCATTTTGAAATTGATATGCTAGCTTTAAAATTTTTACTGGAGCTTTGTTTAGGGCCCAGGAAGGGGTTAGTCTGTCCCCATATACCTGCTATCAGCTGAAAAGGATTGAGGCTGCAAACAGCAAAGGCCTGAACGGAGAACCCAGTCCGTCTTACTCTTAGGTAGCTCCATCTCCTCAACTTATTTAGCAACAGAAAGCATGAAGAAGAGGTTAGTGGCCTAGCTCAGAAGAATCAGCAAGGTGCAAGCAGGCAGACATTCGCCAGTTGTGGAACTTTACAAGCGGCAGGGAGCATTTGACCCACATTTCCCAGCGTGCCTCATGTGAGCCTTTAGAATATTTCCTTCCAACATCCATCCGTGTTGGGTTTGCTCACATTGGAGAACTCAAGTTCCACAACCAGCCATGGATCATGGATGTATGTCAATGCAGTCTGAAATGTTAGTGTCTCTATTAAAATGAAGAATGCCAGCCCTTAAAGCGACCTTCACCCTAGCTACCTAATTCTGCCAACAGGACAGTGGGGCACGGAGAAATCAGTTGGTAGTCGGTAGATGACTAAAGATGGATGTAGAAATCCCAAACATGTCCCCTACCAACACTAAAGATCAGTGATCAAGATCTGCTCCCATGGAGGTTTTGAGATGCTTGAATCATTGAGTAGCTACTGTGCACTGAGAACCCCACTTTTCTGGTTACACATGATAGAGAGAGAGCCCCTACCAGGTATTGATTTACTGTCCCTCAGCAGGGGACATATGCCCGCCTAGCATCAGTCGCAAGAGGGCTAGGATTGGCTGGGAGGAATAAAATTGAATTTTCAAATCCACAAACGCCAGGGGAACAGAGTAATCAAGTGCCACTTGCATTGGCCCTGCTAATGGGGAGAATAAATAACTCAAGTCAGTACCGGGCTGCTCTGCCTGGCCTGTCCATATTTACTGTACTTAGAGAATGATTAGTGTCGATGGATGACTCTTTGGAGTGAAACAAGCTCCACCAATGACAGTGCATTTTTCATTAAGTTACAATCTACCAAAACTTGAGTTATAACGAAAATCGCCAGTTGACAAATGAATCTTGCTGAAGGGTTTTCTATCCAGCAAAATAGCCAGTCCGAAGGGATCAGAGCTCTAATGGAATACATGTACTTCTGAATCCTGTCATCCCACCCCTGAGCCAGACACTCTGGAAGCCCCTACTGGTTGCCATGTGAGTGAAATATACATGCAGGGACAAGTAAGGTCTGCTGTGAGGCGGCTGTTCAACTGGCCTTGACGAGATCTTGAACGGCGGGTGGGTGAAGTTAATAACTAATCCAGGGAGCAGTGGGAAGCCAGGAAGGGTTCTGAGAAAGAGTGAGGTGATCAGATGGAGCCTCACGTGGGCTCAGAACAGGGAGACCAGGACACAAGTAGGAAGGGTTGAGCTGGCTGAGCTGTGGGAAGAACGAGGAGGCCTCAGCCTCTGCCAGAAAGGGGGGTGGAGAGTCACCTGGTGTCACTGCTCCAGACCCCTCTCTCAAGGATGTCACCGAGAGCCCCATGTATGGTTGCTTTTCCTCCCAAGTGCCTTTTCCCTCAGCAGAGTGTGTGACCCTCTTGCACTTACAAGACCCTGCCCAGTCCTCTCCACTTCCACAGTCATCCCATGTGAGTTGGCTCATCAGGGTTAATGAAGTGACTTGAGTGTAAGAGCCAGGATCCCCCACAGAGAACAAGCTTCCTCCAATCGCTTCCTATCAAGTCTATTCCTGCCCCCATCATGTCGAGCACAGGCTGACTGTTTATGCATAGAAAACAGTGAGCTCAATTGAAATGGGAAAGCTCAACTCTCTCTTTTATTTAAGATTTATTTATTTATGCATACAAGAGCTGGGGTGCAGGCCAGACATGTAGAGAGTGAGAGGATTCCCCAGAGACAGTGGGGAGAAGAACAGGCAGATTAACTGAAACACACTGCTGAGGGGAGCAGCAGGAGACTAGAGGTCTGCTGCACCATGTGGGTCAGCTCCCTGGCCAGGCATTGAACTCCTGCTGCAGTGGCTGGCAATAGCTTGACAGCCCCAAGTTTTTAACCCCTGCACTGCCAGGAAGGATCCAGTATTCTTCCGGGAAAGAACCTGTTTTGCTTCCTACAGTTTCAAGGTTCAAAATCAGGTTGGTCCCCCACACCCCGCCAGCAACCATCAGAGGCTCACAGGGACCTGGGCAGGGAGGGGGTATTTTTAGACAGCAGGCAGGCTTCCGGGGCTGCAGAGGGCCAGTGACATTCTCTCCTCTTAATCTGCAGTTGTGGCTGTGCGTGCGCTCTGCCAGCTGAAACCCCAGCCTATAGAATGTAGTGGAAGCCTCTCGCTATTTTATTCATTCCAGTGAAATCTATTTAAATGCTGTAGTTAAGCAATTCATTTTTATATTTGGGCAAGTATATGTCTCTTTAATTGATTTAACCAATTGTGTCGCTATTGATTTTGGACCATCTGAATACACCGATGATGAGTTCAGTTCTTGATAGAGGACATTCTCTTCTGAACTTAGGTAGTCGATGCAATTTACCAATACATGGAGCTACTGAAGGTATGTTCCCGCCACACAGAACAGACCATGAAAACTCAAAGAAAAGAAAAAAGGTAAAACGTAGAAACACAAAACCAAGGCAATCGAGTCTTCTCTCTTGACTCCAGAAGACTGGAAATTTTCTGAGTGATTGACTTTTCAATAGATCAGGAAGCAAGGTGTATACACGCAGCTGGGTGTCTCTGCCAGGAGAGTGCCAGCGAGGACCTGGGGAGGCACGTGGAGCAGTGCTTCCAGAATCCCATTTTATGCTTGACCGACAGCATTATCACTGATTAGGAGAGAAAGAGGTACCTGCAAACGTAACCCGGAGCCTTGCCAGGGGTCCACTACTCCACTGTCTCACAGCGTCCACCTGCTCACTTTGACAGTGTCAAACAGGAAACAGATTGCTGCGGTTGGTTTTCTTACGTTTCCTGATGCAGGGAGCAATGGCCTTTGTCTGGAGATAAGTTTGCAGCTTGCTTCTTAAAAGCCCGAGATTCTCTCAGTGATGTGTAGACTGTCTAAATTACTGTTGGGCTGGAATAAGAGTTAAGGGTATGTGCTCACTGGGGCAGAATTCTGAGGAAGCTTGCCCAGGTTGGCGAAAAAGACCAGAAAGTGGCCCTCCCTGGTGGCACAGCGGGTTAAAGCACAGCACTGAGAAGCTAAAGCCACTTCTGCATGAGTTCGATTCCCGCCTGCCCCGGAGGTGACCCCATGGCGTGGCAGACCTCTCCTGGCCCGCCCGCTGCTCCCCTCAGCAGTGTGCTTCCTCGATCTGCCTGTTCTGCTCCCCACTGTGTCCCTGGTGAAGCCTCTCACCCTCCGCATCTCTGGCCTGTACCCCAGTTCTGTATGAATAAATAAATAAATCTTTTAAAAAAGAAAAGAAAAGAAAAGACCATAAAGTACCTGCAGCCCTCCCTGCCTGCAGAAACAGGATGTTCGGTACACTGCGGAGGACGGGCGCACCCTGTTGCCGCCTTCCCTGTCCCTCCCTCCCTTCCTTCAGTGTTTCTACTTTTGTACGCTTACACTACAACTTATAATTCATGTCATTCCACGTGGCCCCGAGTCACTTCAGCTTCGGTGCAGTGAAAGGATTGTCTGAATAAGAGAGACAAAGTCCTCCTTATTCCTGGGAAGATAGATTGAGTGAATGCGCAACTACGTGCCTGTCCTTAGTTGGCTCGGCCCTGCTGAGAACATAAATTTGCTGGCTAGCAGAGTGCCAGGAAGGGCGTACTGCCGGTCATGAGAGAAGAGTCAGCTCATAAACACTCCTTGGGATGAGAGAAGTGCCTTCTTCCTGGGAATATAATTGCCCAGATGCCACAACACAGAGGATGCTCACCGCATTAGCAGCCTCGGGACTTCCCAAGCTCATGGCCAAGTGTTAGTGAGCAGGGGCCCACCTGATAGGGTGAGGGGTGAGACAACGTGCTGGAGAAGGGTGCTTTGAGGACAAGAGAAAGAGGTGCACTTGTGCACCACGGGAGCCAGGAGTCTCCTCCTCCCCAATAGTCCCTGAGAAGGCTCAGAGCAGAGGCTTATGTGAATGTGAAGGGGGTGGGGTCCCCTCCTGCTGGACAGAAGCATTCCATTCACCCCAGAACTGCTGCTTCTCTGGGGAGAGGCACAGAGTGTACCCCAATCCTTGCCAGGACAACCACAGAGCTTTCTAGCGCTGTTGAGGACGGTGGCTGCTCACAAGCACCATTGATGGATATGGGGTCAGAGTGAGTGTCAGCACTTGTCCAGTGAGGAGGCAGACTCAGCGGTGGCAGCCTTCTGGCTGAGGCTATGACCGGGAGCAGGGAAGCTGGGATGGAAGCCAGCGCTGTGCAGTTTGGTGCCCACCACAGGCATGGGCCTCGCACAGCACCATATTGTATACGCAGGCACGTTCTGCTTTCCCTTGTCGCCCTTTGTGATGCTAGAGCACCCTCCATGGCATGCTTGGGTATCGTGATAGGGAATCGTGGCGCAAAATCTGTAGAATACAGGTTTGTGAAAGTATAGAGATACTACAACTTAGCAGCATATCTGGTAACGGCCCAGCCCCTATTTCCCAATCAGTTGAAATTGCACTGATATATGTTTTTAAACTCAAAGTGAGCTGTCAGCCCAATGTCACCCTCTTTGAGCTTGGTGAATCATACCCTGCCACTTCGTTTTGATTTCTCTCCTTTCGCAAGGTCCCCACATTCTGGCACATGTATGTAGAACTTGGAATTTTCTTCTCCCCCCCCCCTCAAATATTCTTAATTTCCCAGCTGCTTCCATAACTGTATGACTTGGGGGTACAGCTTCACCCCTCCATGTGTGCACCTGCTTCACTCCCACTGTCTCCCAGCTTGTGTCCATTCCCTGCCCCTTCTCTCCCTCACCAACCTCCTCCCTGCTCCCTTCCTTCTTCTAGGCCATCTATTTTTCACCAAGTCAAAGAGTTATTTTTGCCAGCTTGTTAGCTTTCATGCCCCATAATTTCGAAAGTGGAATTTTCTCCCGTATATTTTGCAGACTGATTCTTAGACCTTAAAGGCATAGATAGTTTGCATACAAATAATGTGCTCAACTTGCCATCAAAGTCTCTTAATTGAATACTGTCTCGAGCATGCCTAGAACAGTCCAATTACAGCGAACGTGAAGGGCACAAATTGTGACCATGCGCCAGGTCTGCCAGTGACTCTCTGTGACCATTTAGCTTAGAGATTAAAGGTGATGAGCTGCTGGGGCTCTGGAATGGTCCAGAGTTAATTTTCAAAGAGAAGAGAACCTCTTGGTATAGACGTTTTCAATCAATAGCCCAGCCACCCAGAAAAAAATAATTTGAATGAAGTAGAGAAAGGCCTAAGTTTCAAAGAAGCTGGCCGCAAACATGATTACGTTCCTCCTGATCAAAGTAAAATTACTGGGTCTAATTGGTAGTCCCAAAGCATAGAGGAGATGACATTTTCAAAACATCATGTCACCGAATCAAAGCCAGGTTAAGTCACTTTGATTTCTGCCCTCCCTGACTTCCGCAACCAGAAGCCACTGTGCCATGTGCTGTGTGCGCTAAGTCTGCCAGAACAGATGCTTGCATTTAAAGGGTTGGGCAAAGGAGATCCGTGTGCGCTCCACAGTGGCATCCTCCAGTGCCACCATAACCTACTACAAAGCATCCAGGATGGGAGGCGATAAAAGGATACAGAGGCAGACTGCTGGGGCAGGCCTTCACATCCGGGCCTCGTGGCGACGGCACTTGGCCCCAGAACACACATAGTCCTTGGTTTATCATTTTCACCTGGTTTCTTCAGCTTCTCCTCCCTTTCTTACTAGTGTCACACTTGCCAAATTCCAACCTCACACACAGGTCCAAGAACATGAGGTTTGACTACCAAGCCAGAGAAAGTGCCCAGATATGAATAGGCATGTATCTTACAGTAGAAGAAGGAGAGAAGGACATAGGTGTCCAGCACTGATGCCTGAAGCTGGAAAGTGTCTCATTTATTTAAAAAGTAAGCACTTCTAGGGTCTCCCTGATGGCCTGGGAGTTAAGTCTCAGCACAATCACTGCTGCAGCCTGAGCTGGATCCTGGCCAGGGAATGACCACAGGGCGCAGCAGACCTCTCCTGGCTCCCTGCTGCCCCCTCAGCAGTGGATTTCAGTTAACCTGCTGTTGTGCTCCCCGCTCTATGTCTGGTGAAATCTCTCTCCCGCCACACCTCTGGCCTGTACCCCAGTTTTCCGTGCATAAATAAAAAATATCATGAAAGGTAATCACTTGCAAGGGCGCTGAGTCGTTCTGCTTAGGGTTCCGTATGCTCGGGCAGTGGCCTCCCAGAGTACCATGTCCAGTGTTAGGTGACACGTTGTCTCCTTTGCGTTATGATTGCCAGCCGGCTTCTCCTCATCTCTTAAACCCTCACCCACCTCCAGAGTCAGAAATCTGAAGGTGTTCAAATGGATACTTTTTGAAAGGGCCTGTACCCCCCTGCACTGTCAAAGCTCTATTTCGCCACTCCCTGCCTTCTATGTTATTTCTAACGCCTGAGAAAGTCTAGGGCAGCACTAGTTTGGTTCTGATTACCTAATTATGCTACAGAAGTATGAAAAAAATCATCACTAAAACCCTCCAGGTGCTTAAACACTTTGATAGACTGTAGTCTTTCTGCCATCAGCGCCCCCAGCTGTGTTGCTTAGCAACATTTTAATTCCAGAAGAATCGAAGGAGATGCAATCCCTGTGGAGAGGGAAACAGAAAGAAGAGGGCTGTTGACAGATGATCTGAGTTGTTTCTTCTAATATACTGTGAAGATCACTAGCTCTTTTCATGAATGATAAATGGACTGAATACAGATCAATGAGTTCAGCAATACACTGGAACCAGGCGCCGTATCTGAGGCCATACAGGCTGAGGCGTGGAGGTTCCCTCATTTTGGTGATGTGGCATCTGTTTTCTTAAAGGTTCCCCAGCAGAAGTGGATCCGAACATTCGCTTGTCCCTTGCTCTTTTCCGGTGTCTGCTAATAAAAGTGATTTTGGAATCGGCCTCCTGAGCAGGTCTGTCCTGGCAAAGGTGCGGCCAGGTGTTCCCTGTGACGCAGGCTGAAGCGTCCCTCGTAAGAGCCTAGCACAGACAGGCAACCACCAGGCAGCAGCCCGATCAAGCCCCCTGGAAAGGACTCAGGGAAAAGCTAAGACCCTCAGGCCTTGCCCCCCTGCGCATCCCCAGCAGCCTGACAGGGTCTGAAAGCTGCCTCTGCACGGGGTAGCACATCCCAGGGACAGGAAAGTGGCTTTCTGCCTCCGCAGTCTCCTGCAGCCGCCTTCGTTTTCTGAAGAGACTTTTACATTGTTGACAGTTTGGGTAACTCGTTGCAAACATTACGCCGACTGATGTCTAATTGCATTTTTCTGTTCTATTTACAGGCTGTTGAAAAGGCAAAGCCTAAGAATAATCCTGTGAAGTAAGTTCATTTTTTTATTCATTCGGAATTTTAATTTGAATGGATTCCCTGCATGTGAAAAATGGTCATGAAAGGGACCTGAGATTTGAAGTTAGGCAGTGTGCATGACAATTGAGAAGCTAAAGAAAGCACAGAAAGAACAAAGAGCCTCCAGCGACCAGTGACAGGCTCTCCTATTCCCTCTTTGGGCTGATGAAGAGAGCCCCGGGCGTGGCCACTTTATGTTAGTTAATCTGTGCCTCCAGGAAGAGATGCCAGACGCCATCGTATTCACATTTGAGGCAGAGTCCTGTGAGCACTGCGCCTGTGGCCGCCAGCCCGCCCCTACACGCAAAGCTCATGCGAATGTATTCAGTGAACTTTTCCCAGCTAACAGAGACCTGTTTCCAGGGCAGCTGATGGGGCACTTAAATTACAAAGAAGGCGCACAGTACTCTTTTTAGATAGAGGATGTGTTACACACCCTGTCTCGTCCTGGAAGGGAGCCTTTCGAATTCAGAAACACGCCTGTCTTGCCAGTTGGGTCAGTGGACGCCAACCAGGCCCGGCAGCCAGCTGGTGCAGGGAACACCTCTGTTTGCTGGGTGGCTTTAGCTTTGGTGATATCACGTGTCTGGGAACTGCGCTCAGTTTATGTCCGCCAGCTCCGTCTCCAGGAGTTCCACGTGCAGAAGTGGGAAGTCCCTTTCCAGCAACTCCTGGGACAGCAGTCCCTATAACATGCATGGCAGGAGGCTGCTGTGCTCTGTAAAAGAATTAACTTTCCCCAGTTTTGTGGACTCTGTGTTGGCCTTTCTTTGGCCACAGGATATTCCTTATCTGGCTTCGGTAGCCTCTGGACTTGACTGTGCCTCAAGAGGATTTTTAGTTATGGCGTTTTCGGCCGGGGTTTTGGTTGGGGTTCAGACCTCTACAGTCTGATTTCTTTTCTGTCTGCCTGCCTAGAAGGTTTCTCGCCTTGGCCCCATGGCAGATGACTCTGAGTTAGAGACTTAAGTTAATGACACCAGGGCCACAGACCATAGTGATGGCCTTAGCTAACTGCAAGTTCACCCTGTCCTCCAGTCTACTCGCGTGCAGATGTGTGCCCCAGCTCAGAAGGGATGGAACCAGGGCTGGGAGACTGGAAACGAGACCCTCAGTGGGACAGACATCTCCAGGTTCAAGGAACCGGCTTCAAGGAACTGACAAATGTTGATTGTCGTGTGCAAGATCAACCTAATAACAGACCGGAACCCAAAGAGGGAGAATGCACCAGAGCAAATGTGGGGGCATTCTGTGTGTGTCAAAAGTCCATCAACTCACTTCCAGTTTGAACCAGGGTCAGTCCCAGGTCCCAGCTTTGTGTGCACAAGGCGACCCACGGGCAGCAACTGGGTAGTATTAAGCCCTATTCTAAGGCGCCACACACAGGACCAGTTTTTTCCTTGAGAGGGTTCAACCAGCAGATAATTACATTTTTTACAAACTCTTGTTCATTCACAGTGCAGACACTATCTGAGGTCTAACACTTTCAGGAATATTGTGAAGAGAAAACCAGAAGACTAGAATTAGTAATAGAATATGGAGCTTTAAAAAATATATATGTATTTATATATATATGTATTTATGCACACAGAACTAGGGTACAAGCCAAAGGTGCAGGGATGGTGAGAGGCTTCACCAGAGACAGAGTGGGGAGCAGAACAGGCAGATGGTAGAAGTACACTGCTGAGGGGAGCAGCGGGTGGGTCAGGAGAGGTCTGCCGCACCATGTAGATCACCTCCTGGGCAGGGATTAAACTCATGCTGAAGTGTCTTTAGCTTCTTAGTGCTGTGCTTTACCCTGCTGCACCACCAGGGAGGGCTGAATATGGAATTTTTAATTCTTAAATATATTTTAAAATCTTAGACATAAACCTCGTCACAACCCACTGGTCAGTGTTTAGAATGTTCTTCTACTTACACAGGATATTCTCCTCAGGGCAAGTCTGGGTGTTCTGTCACACTTGGGATGCCCCACACCCAACTCATTTGTCCAGTGAGTTGGCTCCATCCAGACACTTTCAGAAAAGAGGCACCTCCAAGACTTCAACTCAGGGCCACGAATTTCAGGTCTAGCTCATGGTTCACTTATAGTGTGTGAGCACAGGGCTGAGGCAGAAGGCTTTTGTAGGTTTTCTTTGTTGTGGTTCTGGGATCCCCAAGTACATTGAGGGTTCCATCCATGTTTTCTGAATCAGTGAACAAGCAGACACTTTGGACAACTCCCAGGAAACAGTACTTCCAGGAAGCTGCCCCAGGGACTTAGTAAGCCTGTGAGTGTCAAGTCACAAGGCCCGTGTGTTGTGACCCACCAAGTGGCTCCATCCTTGTTCGTCTAGTCTTGACACAGGTAGAATATCCTCACATTGTTCTGGTGCATTCTCGCTCTTTTGGATCTGATCAATTACTGGGTTTATCTTGCACACAGCAATCAACATTTCTTTGTCTGTTTGAGCATACAATACCAAGTATGCATTCTTGCCTGGAAAGCAAAGGTCTGGATGCATCATTTCCAGCCTCATCCCCAACACAAATTGGTGGAGATGATTAGACGTGCGATTTGATGACATGCTCTGGTGCAGAATTTGGCACATGATTGGGGAAACTCAAAAGAAGAATGCTTTGTGCAATGTGTGACATGTGAAAATTATAGAAATTCAAATTTTAGTGCCTATAAAGTTTTATTGGCACATAACTACACTCACTTGTTTCCATACTGTGTATGACTGGTTTTCTGCTACAATAGCAGAGCTGAATGGTTGAGTGGGGACTACAGGGGCCACCGAGCCAGGCATGTGTATGATGTGATCACTGGCAGAGAAAGTTCAATGACCTTTGCTCTAGTAGGTCAGGAAGTAAAATAAGGGGTAAACTTTTCCAGGAAGGCTGAGCTATTACCCTCTTCCCCCCCTTTTTATTTCTGACCTTTCAATTATTGAGCATTTACTAAGCCCTTATCACATGTCCAGAACTTGGTGGGGTAGAGGTATTCCCTGTGCCATTCACATTCAATGCAAAGATACTACTCTTAATCTACTGTCTCTGAAAATCATTTGGACATGAGCTCCTTTGACAAGGCAGTGATGCTTCAGAAACCAGCAAACACATTCTAGTCTCTCAAGTTGCATATAGATGTATATATTGTGAAAGACAGCTGCATTTTCTAAAATCCTCTTACTTCCCGAGATCGAAGGCTAAGTGAGCTTTCAATTAGAACGATGGCAAGTGACTCACAATATCCATTTGCTTTGTATATTTTCCTCTCTAAAGGGTCCCTCCCCCTCCCTATTTCTCAACCACTTGTTCAATTTATTTTTAATACCTTCATGGTTGTAAGCTTCTTTCATCACTATAGGGAACTGTGGTACACATTAATTACACTCCATATAAGGGAGAAATTAAATATATGCTTAGTGAATGTAAGCACATAATGTACCTAGATACACTAATGACTTTACCTTGAAACATTAAATATTACCTCTGAGGGTAAGACTCAATTGAATGTTCCTAAAATCAGCGATCAGGACAGGAGATGCCAGTGTAATTCTCAGTCTATTGGAACCATGCCGGTATCAGAGCTTGATTAGTATGTTCAAACTGTGGCTCTTTAATGTGTCAGAGGATTTCACTTGTATGTTAATGTTCTGTAGCAATTATCTCCAAGCTTTCATTGTGAGAACAGAGCCTCGGAGATGTACAGATTTCTGCTACCATATGTGACTTTGCACATACATTTTTTTTTTTCAAAAACACATTTCTGTTATTAAGACATATGTGATAGTACACTTCTGCAAATGTGAATGGCTTTTGGCTAAAAGCCATGCACTAATAAGTTGAATTGAATCTAACTGAGGTTGACATCTGTTACCAAAAAAGAGAAGAGAGAGGAGAAAAGAGAGAGGAGTGGAGAAGAGAGAGAGTAGTCATCAAGCAGAAAATGCTTGTGTGCTTTTACACTTTCACAACGTTGAACAACATGGTGGTGGTTAACTTTCACAAATCAGGAGCAGAATCCACCCTGCTTAGGAAATTACAGCTGTATTTAGGAACCCATCCATCTTCTAGATGTGGCGGTTTCATTATTGAATGTGACAAATAGCCACAAAGATTCTCCTGACCATGACGTTTGGGCATTATTCATTTACCCATCCGATGAATATTTATTGAGGATCTCCAGCATTCTGGAAACAGTAATAGATGCTGAGGAAAATGAAAAGAAAGGTGACACAGGTCTTACCCTCGAGGAGTTTCGAGTCCAGTAGGAGAGACAAAATCAATTTGTAAAGAACGAAATACCAGGTAGAGATGTTTAAGTGCGGGGACAGATAACATACAAAGGAAGCTCTAAGAAAAGGGGTGTATGGGGGGGGGCATTGCACAAGGACTTTAAGAATCTGTTCTGTGACTCTGCTCCTGAGGAGACCAGTAGTGAAAGGACACTGAGGCTTGGAAGAACTGGTGGACTTCTCCCGATGGAATAGAGGAGCACGGCAGAGGCAAATAGCATTGCCGAGCTCTAACTAGTTACTGAAGGACAGTCGTGCACGAGTCCCTGTTTAGTGAACACAGCAGCGTCTGTCGACCTCAGATGGGCCCCGAATCTGACACCAGCATGGGGTGTGAAGTGTGATAGGCCTTCCTTGCAGGCACCTCAGCTAGGTTATTTATATGGGTTACCTCTTCAAAAAGGCACAATGCCTGAAATCCTGTCTCATAATTATGATCATTAAAAGTGTACTCATTCTGGCGAAGTCTGATGTGTATGCAAACACATGTGTCATGCATCGTGTGTTTCTGCGTATACACCCGCCTGTCTACATACCTAGCTCGCGCCTTCCCCAGCCTTTCTGTGCTGTGTATTTGTTCAAAGACAGACAAGAAGCCACACCATTAGAGCTGCGACGAGAGAGACTAGGAGTGTCATGTGACTCCAAGGACGTGGCTTGGAGCCTGCTCAAGGTGACTTTGTGCTTAAGGTGACTTTGTAGTTGACTAGTGTCTCTCGCTGGGCTCATCGCAGGCAGTTGGCTCTGTGCTGTGTTTGGCCCACCACTGGTCTTGTGGGACGAGCTCCTTTAGGACACAGCAGCCTGAGCATCAAGAAGGCTTGGTGCACATGACCTCACACCTTTCCTGAAGCACCACTGCGACTCCCTACCGCCGCAGCACAGGACAGCTGGCTGTATGGGCGATTCATGGATCACAGAAGTGGGTGGTTCAGCCTGTGGGGAGGACAGTGCACCTCAGGGGCCAGCCCTCTGTGGGTTGCCTCAGAAACCTCAGGTGTAGGAACTGACCTCCAGCCTCTAATGAGAATATTCCAAGTGAGCAGATTGAACATTTCAACCATAGAAAGGAAGGGAATCTCCCAGGTGTTAAAATGATAAAATATCTCCTGTGTCTCTTACACAGTATCACACTTTAAGTAATTTCTATGCATTGTGGATGCCCAGAGGAGTGATCCGCCACACGGAGAGGCAAATTTAGGGTTATGTCCCTCCAAGTGAGAATCCTGAACCCCAGCAGACCCCAGTGAGATTCCTGGGGCCTAGTAGTAGACACCCAGACAGCGGCCCCAGCCATGCCCACAGGACAGCAGCCAACATCCAGCGGGCTCTGGCCACTTTAAGTGTAATTAAAGGAAAGAGAGCAGTGAAACATTTTTCTAGACAGCTGTGTAATCTGTGCTCTCTACATTGTTCAGATCGCAGTAGTTGGATGTAGAAGCTTCCACAGATCATCCTCACAGCTGATGACACGTGCACACATTTTGCGAACCTTTCCGAACCTTTCCATTCGCCCTCAGGGTTGAATCACGTCGGTGATGTCAGCTGGGACAACTGAGACCCAGAGACATCCATCCACTTTGGACCCACTCTGCCTTCCTGTCACCTCTCGGGGCATGGGTGTTTAAGTGTCAATGCCTATAAATGTGTTAGCTTTTTTTTTTTTTTAAAGATTTATTTATTTATTCATACAGAACTGGGGTATAGGCCAGAGGCTCAGGGACGGTGAGAGGCTTCACCAGAGACAGAGTGGGGAGCAGAACAGGCAGATTGACGAAGTACACTGCTGAGGGGAGCAGCTGGCGGGTCAGGAGAGGTCTGGCTCGCCATGTGGTCTCCTCCGGGGCAGGCGGGAATCGAACTCATGCAGAAGTGGCTTCAGATTCTCAGTGCTGTGCTTTAACCCGCTGCGCCACCAGGGAGGGCCTAAATGTGTTAGCTTTTAAAGTTACGCTACCTAAGTCTGTGTGCCAGTTTATTTTCTTAGAATAGGGCATCACACGTTTCAAAAAGGATTGATTTTGCAAGTTTGCAGGCACATAACATTGATACCAGCTTGGGTTATGTTAAATCTATGTCTGCAAGGAAGAATTTCTTGAGAACTTCAGGTGTGTCAATTTGTCTCGTTCCATCGCTCACCTTTCCAAAAGCTTTATGAGATCGTTACTTCTTAGGTGGCAAATTAATACTCTAGTGCCCACGGCAGTGAAATGAAAATAAGAAGCACACATTCATTGGTGAAGCTGAGGGGCACCAGTAAGCCAGCGTGTGGACTCACTGCTTTAAGGGAACTTTTAAAATGTAGCCATGCCATCCATAAATACCTCTTTCTCCAGCTCTTTATAAGAATCGTGCAACTTTCCATCCCCGCGTCTTAGCATTTGGTGCTCAGACGAGAATTCACATGTGCGACTTCAGTCCATCCATGCAAACTCAGTATTGGACATGTGAGTTACTCCTAGAATCTCAGTGTTTCGTCATTCCATCTCACTCATGTCCCTATCAACTGAGTCTGGCACATAGGATCTGCACAATTTACTTGTTACAAGGGTACACGGGGTCACTTGCTTGTATCACCAGTGGCATCAGCTCTGAAAGCAAGTGACCCCGTGTACCCTTGTAACAAGTAAATTGTGCAGCTCCTATGTGCCAGACTCAGTTGATAGGGACATGAGTGAGATGGAATCCCTGCCCTGAAAGCCCTCACTCACCCCAGTAGGGAAGCAGAATAGCAGCTCTGTGCCTGAGGCCACATGAAGGAGGGGCCCGCTGCCCGGGAGGCTCCCCCTAGTGAAGCAGGCGTTCTCTGGTAAACATGGGGGTGAGGCCACTCAGGAGAGCAGAGCAGTGCTGGTCAAAGGCCTTCCCCAGAGAAGAAAGCAGTAGCCATGTTGTGGCAATGCCAGGTAGGCAGAAGCAGCTAAAGAGAGGGGCATTTTTCACAGTAGCAGGAAAAACCAACTCTGAATTGCCTGAGAGAAAAGGAGAGAAAAAGTAGCTGCTGTGCCAGGAGCCCAGAGGCCCCATGCTGGCAACGACAGAGCCATGTAGTCACGCAGAGGACAGCCCAGGACAACCCCACAATAGAGACAAAGCTAAAAAAAAAAATGATAAAAAGAGTTCTTTCATTCTGGAAAGTTCAAGGTCAGAGTTAGGGAGGGATTAAAAGACCCCCTGTAAAAGCTGTTTGTAGAGAAATAGACATAGCAAATCCTTTCCAGTTCTAGCTGGCTACTCCTTCTCTGCGGCCTTTCATTAAGTCTCAGCTCCAAGGGCTTCCCCCAAGCCTCCAGCTGGTCCCTTGTGGCTTTACATATCCATGATTGTGGCCAACATTTTTATACATTTTACTTTCATGTGATTCCTTTGCATTTATTCAGACATCTAGGTGACTAAGCTATTTGTAAGTTCATCACGATGAGACCACACAGTTATTTGAGCTTCATTTTCTGAATTTATTTTATAGACATACAAATCACAAATCTGTTTTTGTCAGCCACAAACCTAGGAACACCGTAGGGCTATTTTTATTTCTAGGAAAATGCTGCAGGTCCCTGTGGGCACTACATCTGGGACTCCAGACAGTCCACCAGTTCTTCCCCGACAGCAGAGCGAGGTCAAAGGCAGGAGCTTGGCTCATGAGGCGGATGACCCTGAGCTCTGGGTAGTGGGGACTAAGCTATAGAAATGACTCACTTTGGCCATGGACTAAAGTAACACACGGACAGTGTCTGCTTCATTAAAGTTTTTGCCTAAACCAACACTAATTATCTAAGGAATCAACACAAAATGGGGGAGAGGCATAAGTCGTTCTTCCACAGGAAGGTGTTTCATGCCTCATGGACACTGAAAATCTAAGATAGAATTGGTGGTGGTGAAGAAGAGGTAGAAAGAGCAGAAATTCTCAAATCTTTCTCTCTGTGTGCATCGGGGACTTTAAATAGGATAAATACACTATTTCAAGTTTTGGGAAATGGACATACATTGTGTATATCCAGTAGGTTACTGTGTGTGTTTAATAACCATTTGGGGGGAAAATGAAGTCTGATTTCCAGCTTCACGCCATACACAAAAGTAATTTCTAGGTGAATTAAAGATCTGAACAGAAAAATCACACTCATAATGGAACTGGGAGCAAGTATTTTCCTAATCTGTGTCTTCCTGCATGGCCAAAGCCACCGAAGATACTGTTGACAGAAAACTACAGGAAATAAATGGACACACATACACACATCCGTGTACTCATTAAGATGAAAAGAAACCAACACAACAGAAATGAACGGAAGTTAAGGGAGGAAATTGAGAGAAGGCACCGAGAAGCACAGGGAAACGCAGCCAACTTTGGGAGCGATGTAGAAGTGGCATTGGGAGAAATAGTGCTAACCCTTCCTGACCATGAAGCAGGTGACTGTGCACCAAGCGCTGGGCACGAGCAGCCCCTGCCCCTCTGTCCTCGCCATGCTGTAACCTTGGCCACCCGCCACCCTCCAGCCACCCTGTTCTCATAAGTGAGACTTCACAACATCTTGTGGCGGTTTGCTTATTTTTTCCTCACTGGCTTCAGATGGTCTCTCTCTGTTTCCCTCCGTGGTTGCCCTGCGGGAGTCTGGCAGGGTAGACCCGGGGCCACCAGCGGGCACATTCAGACTCCTGGTCTCTGCATCATTAAAGCCTGAAGTACAGCTTGCCAGGAAGCTGCTAACAATAGCATCTCTGCACACGAACATACCAGATTCATCTCTCTTCTCCAGCTGCATGTCACAAAGTGGAAGTTTCAGTTGTCTCAAAACCTGATGCAAGGACATCCGTGCCAACCACATATGTTAGCACACTTGATTTACAGATGTGTGTGCATGATGCACTCTCTCTCCACACACACTTGTATGTGGTCTAAACCACACCGAGTTCCCAGAAGGGAGTTGACGTCATCAAACAAGATTACAGAAGAGGATGCTTAAAGAAGACAGGAGCTGTGCGCTCCTATGCCCTGCTCCCTATACCTGCCTTATTTCTCCTCTTCAGCAACTGTCATTACACTGTAAGCACATCTGTCAGTCTAGTTGTCTGTCCATCATCTGTCAATGTCCTGAAGTATCACCTCCCACAAAAATGCAGTCTGTCTGTGAGAATTTTGTCTCACTCACTGCTGAAACTCCAGCACCTCAGACACTACCTGGCACAAGAGTGGCAGCACAGTATTTGTTGAGTGACTGAGTGCAGACATCCCGTCAGAGGCGTGAGCAACATAGTTGAGTGTGAGAATGAATTTAGCCTCAGAGTAAGCTTGACTTTGCAGGACTCTCTAGACCATCCATTGCTGACCTCCTTATTAGCACTCATGGGAGTTACTGACTCTTTCTGGAGAGAAATCAAGCTTCTTTGAAAGTAATCTCTGTTCCATCTTGGGTTCTCTCAGAGGCATTTGCAAGTGAGCATTACATCTCCTTTGGTCTAGCTCTGCCGTCCTGCCTACTCAGGATGTGTCTCCACCCTTGATTTTGAAGGTATGCACAGGGGACAAGGTGTTAGCCTCCCTGCAGGTGGAGGCTATGCATGGGCAGTAGCCATTGACAGCATTAGGCATTTTCAAGAATGATGAAGGCCACATTTTTGTCGCCCCACAACAACAAAACCAGGCCATTCAGCTAACAGAAGCAACATAGGCTGTTTCTCTCTTGGAAAGACATCTTCTTCATGCTCAGAAATGAGCGGATGGGCCACACAACAGCCTCTTCCTCAGAGCTGGGACATCTGAGAAACTACAGTCTCTTTCCTTCACACTTTACTCTCAGCGCGTAGGAGTCTTCGCAGCCATCTCCCCTGGCCGACAGGCCTAGGAGATGGACAGCTCTGAAGTGGACAGTGTAACGGAGCCAGCCGTCAGACGAGGCGTGACATACTGGGCCACACACATTTCTAGCCAGAAGGGTTTAGGTGCTAATTGTGCAGAACTGTAAAACTGAACAAGCTTTCTTTCGTTTCATGTTATTTTCATGAGTTTGTAAGTAATTAAATTCTTCAGCCACATCTCTGTGATGGGGCTTTTCAAAAGTCCCTCACTTTATATCGATGTGTGTGAAAGAAACTAAAAACCAAGAGCATGTTTCAGGAATAACTGATGCCAGGTTAATTTCGCCTCATACAGCCTTTCCTAGTATTGAATTGCCTGAGCTCCCCCCGGGACGGCTCTTAGGCCTGCCATAATCGAGGCTGGTTTTATTGGAGAATCGCCTCTGCCTGAGGAACACACTCCAGAGGAAACTATGTGTGGGACAAGTGGGGAGCTGGTGCCAGAGGCCCCGCTGTTCATTCAGGCACCACGTTCACCAGCAATCCTTGAGGCAGGGTTGAGGTGGACATAGTGGGGAACTGGACTTTGAATTATAACGGGGGACTTACTGGCTAACAGGTCAGTAATCAGTTGTGTTTTCTTCATCTGCATGTTTAATATTCTGCTGGCAGTGGGCCCTCCTGGGGTCTGTCATGCAGCTGTTTTAGGCAATGCTCTAGGACATCAGACTCTGGGCAGACAGGCAGTGACTGCGGAGGCTGGGGCTGGAGGAGAGGGCTCGCAGCCCCAGGGGGGCGCCCTCACACTGGCCTTGTGAGCAGTCCGCATCCATCAATCATTTCCTGCTTGTTGACTTGTTTTCATTATAAAAAGAACCCGAGTTATCTTGACAGCACAGCGCAGCACAACTAAGAAGCATCAGACCCAAATTCAGAAATGGCCCCCAGCTCTCAAACTCCACCAAGTGGAAACTGTGAATATTATAGACAGAGCGTGCGGAGGCTGTAGGAGGCGGAGCGGGAAGCTTCCAGAGAAGCCAGCCTTGAGGGCCCAGCTAACCTTGGACTGACCTTGATTCTGGAGGCTAGGGGGAAGCTACTCAAAAATTGATTTAATTAGTGAAGGCAGGAGAGCTGGGGCTTCGGGAAGCCAGAAAGGATACTCGTATGAACACGAGAGGGAAAGCGAGCCGAGGGCAGCCGCATCTAAGCATGTACCAAGTCACAATATGCTTTCACTTGGCCCTCGAGCTCCTTAGGCCAAACCTGTAACAGGAAGGGGAGAGAAGACCCCCTGCTGTGTTTGTGGTACAAGTCTCAGTGTAGGCGTCTTGTCAGAGCACAAGAAACCTCGATCAGAGATGATGCGCCTGGCGCTGAACCCCGGGTTTGTAATAATTCTGACATTAAGTGGAAAAGGCAGTGTCGGTGTGTGCTGAGTGGCTGCTCCCATTCTTTTATGAATTTTGTGCCTGGATTATTACTATTATTTACTTTAACCGAGAGCAAGAAAGTAAAACAATTCCCAGGATCCAGCAGCCACACAAAGCTTTTTAACTACTGATGTAAGTGGCATGTGGCTTAGTACTCAGCTTTCCAGCCATCAAGAAGCAACCTCACACAATGTTGGCGGCGCTCGGCTCCCAGCGGGCACCACGGAGATGATTAGATGTATTGAGTTCTTTGTGTCATTCAAAGAAAGCAGAATCTCATACACATCGGTGTCAGCTTCCTCTCACTTCATTTCAATTTTCAATAACCAGTGTCATCACATGTAACATTTTCTTCATAATGAAACTTCATGTCAAATTGGATTTGTCTTTCAAGTGAAAGCATATTGTGAAGCCTTCTGAACTCAGACCCTTGAAATGATTGTTACTGTGACAAAAATCACAACTGTACCTCAGATTTCCCCCCAACAGGAATAATGCAACAAATGAAAAATAAAACAAAATCACTGTTGGAAAACAAGAGCTGTATTTCCATTGTTGCTATTTGATAGGACTAGGGAAAGAAGTGCTCTCCTTATCGAAGTCATTTGGTTAATAGAACGATGGCTCGTGAAGGGAATGACTGTCAAGGAATTAGGAGAGCACGAGAACCCTTCACAAGAAGCGTCACCAGGCATAGCATGATCCTTCTGTGATGAGAGGGACCACGCGAGCTTATTGCTAGGAGTGGGCCTTGTCATGTCATTCTCACAGGGATCTGTGTTGGTCAAAAGTTCTAGGTGCTTCCTGTTGGTTGGAATATCAATTGATGTGGCCACTAATGGGACCTGGTGTGTGGCTGTTTCTCAAACATTTTAAAAGAGGGCTGCCATATAATCCATAAATTCCACTTCTATAAGTGTGTGTCTGAAGGAAATGAAACCACTACCTAAAAAAATCTCTGCACCCCCATGTTCATAGTGGTATTAGCTACAGTAGTCATGATGTGGAGACAACTTAACGGTGGACAGTGGATAGATCAAGAAAATGTGGCAGGCACACAGAGATATTATGCAGCTCCTAAGGAAGGAAATGCCACATTTGTGACAATGTGAGTGATATCGGAGGCTTTATGTAAGTAAAGTAAGTCAGAGAGAGACAGATCCTTTATGACTTTGTTTATTATGTGGAATCTAAAAAATGCTAAACTCACAGAAACAGAGTAGATTGGCAGTTGCCAGTGCTAGGGGCGTAGAGCAAATGAGTGCACTTATTCAAAGGGCATACACTAAGTAAGGGCATACACTAAGTAAGTTCTAGGGACTGACTGTTGTGTGTCTGAAGTCATCAGTGCTGCATTGTATACTTGAAAGTTTCTAAGAAAGTCAGCTCTCACCACACACATAGACACACACACACACTCACACAGACAGTAACTATGTGAGACAGTAATGTTTCAAACAAGCAAGTATGTTCACCTTATTGTGGTAATTGCTAGCAACTCATCAGGTCATCATGCCATACAATGTATAATGTATTACACTTATACGAGGTTATGAGTCAATTACATCAGTATCTCAATGAAACTGGAAAAAAGTTCGAGTTGCTTAGATGCAGTCATGTTCACTCTCATTCCTTCAAATATCCAGCTTGGATATGGGATCTTGGATTTGGGAGTTAGGTGTTAAGCCACCCTTTAGTCGACCTGCTTTCTACTAGCTCAGTGAAACCATTCTCTGTCTCACATTGATGTGCAAAGCATCATGGCGGTGTCTGCACAAATTCTCCAATGGCCACATAAGCCAAGTAGCACCTACAGAGTCTACCAGTTCTCCGACATGATAATAGTTGAATTGGGGTCATTTTATAATACATATCAAAAGCACAACTCCCCCCTCAGTTTTTTAGTGGTCACATTATAGAAATGTGTCTGATCACACTGGCATCTCTTGACTTCCAGTCCTTTCCTGGTGGACCAAAATGTGGAAAAGTTCAAGAAACATTGTTGTAAAGAATATAGTGTTACATGGCCATGTTAGTTCTTTTAACATTAAATTCTTCTTAGCAAGGTACTGTACTCAGACTGTCGAAACTTCAAAGTCATGGTTCTCTTTTCTCTCAGCCAATTGGATGAGCTAAGTCAGCATTTCCCAAAATAGGGTCCATGGGTAGTGTTCTGAAGGGCACTGAGAAGTGTTCTGTATGAGACAAAACAAATGTGTGTCCCTATATCTGTGTATGGTGAGGAGTAGACAAATAAGTGTGGGAAACACTGGATAGAAGGGCTTCCTTCTGCATTGAATATTGAGCCCTAATATTCTAGTGTGCACCGTACACATCTAGGAGGGGGAATATAGAACCTCACGCTGTTTCCCAAACTTATTTGACTTAGGAGGCTTTTGCCTAGGGAATATCAAAATCTACTTGGAGACCTGCTGGGATAAGTGACACCGGGTTGCATTACTTATATCAACTTATCAGTGGGTTACACACAGTAACTCTCAAGTGAGGGAACCCCACTGAGACAGAAACAACAAAGGTTTTTCCAGCCAACCTACCCAGGGAACCTCTAAAGGGACCACTTGTCTTAATCAACCAGACTAGATAATGGTCCTGAGTAGATAATATTCAAGCCACAAGCTCACTGTAAGCAGGCACACTGAGCTAGAACAATGGAGTTACTGTCCTATTAATTACTTAAGTGTGAATACCCTTACCCCCTGTAGTTTCTACTCTTAAAACTCTCACCATTGTAAATATATGGTTTTTGAGGTGCTGAGACAATGTTTAAATTAGCTTTATGGTGTTATAATTCAGTTACCATATAATTCAGTTTTCGAGTATACAATTCAGTGACTTTGGCCTAGTCACAGACTTGTTTCCTGTCACCACACTCAATCTTAGAGCATTGCCGTCACTGGCAACCCAGTGTCCATTGGAGCCCTCACTCCCCATTCCTCCCTCCATTTGGCCCTTCCTACTAATCTACTTTCTGTCTCTAGGGGTTCATCTATTGGTTATTTCATAGATGTGAAATCACCCAAAGTGCCACCTTCTGTGTTTGACTCCTTTCACTTAATATCATGCTTTCAAGGTCCACCATTATGTCACCCATATTGGGACTTTGCCCCTTGTTATGGCTGAACAGTACCCCATAATAGACCATATCCTCTTGGTCCATTGATCAACTAATGAACATTTGGATGATTTTCACCTTTAGGCATCGGAAATGGTATTGCTGTGAACAGGGTACGCAAGATTTTGTGTGCACGTGTTTTCATTTATTTTAGGTATATACTTAGGGTGCGATTGCTGGGTCATATGGTAGCTTCAAATTGAGCCTTTTGAGGACTTGCCAGCTACATACTAGGCTTCCAACTTCTTGACAGTACCACCAACACATTATTGTCTGTTGTTTGATCCTGGCCATCCCAGTGGGTGTGAAGTGTGATATTGCTGTGGTTTTGATTTGCATTTATTTACCTGAGGCCTACTGATGTTGAGCAACTTTTCATTTGCGTGATGGTCAATTTTATGTCGTCTTTGGAGAAATACCCATTTATATAATTTGCCTTTTTATTGTTGAGTTGTATTAATTCTCTATGTACTCGAGGTTTAAAATTCTCTTATCAGATAGATGATTTCAAAAAATTTTCTCCTATTTTTGCATTCCTGTAACATTTGTTTAAGCTTTATTTATATATACAAAAACTGGGGTACAGGCCAGAGGTGTGGGGTGAGAGGATTCACCAGAGACAGAGTGAGGAGCAGAACAGGTGGACTGACTGAAGTCTACTGCTGAGGGGAGCAGTGGGTGGATCAGGAGAGGTCTGCTACGCCCTGTGGGTCACCTCCCTGTCTCAGGATCGAACTTGTGTTGCAGTGGCTATGGATAGCTTCATAGTGCTGCACTTTAACCTCTTGCACCACCAGGGAAGGCACTCCTTTAACATTCTTAATGTTGACCTTTGCAGTTCAAAACTTTCTAATTTTCATGAAATTAAACTTACCAACTTTTTCTTCGGGGGTCTTGTGTTTTGGGTGTCATTTTTGAGAAACCATTCTCTAGTTCAAGGTCATGAAGGTTTTCACCTATGAATTTTTCTAAGAGTTCAAGGTCTTAGTTCTTGTTTTTTTAGGTATTTGATCATTTTGACTGAGGTTTTATATGTGGTGTGAGGTAGAGGTACAGTTTTACTCTTTGATGCATAGAAATCCAGTGTCACCACATCATTTGCAGAAAAGACTGTTCTCTCCTCCATTGGATTATCTTGACACCTTTGTCCAAAACCAGTTGATCATGGATGTGACAGTATATTTTGGGGCTCTTTTTCTCCGTTCCATCGATCTGTCTACCCTCACTCCAGTGCTGTCCTATCTCTGTAGCTTTGTAGTAAGGATTGAAATCAGGAAGTATGATTACTCCAATTTTCTTCCTTTTCAAAACTGTGTGACTCTTCTGAGTCTTAATGTCTCAGCTTCATTTTACTCATTTAAATGCTGCCTTTTGGTTCAGGAGGAACCCTCAAGTAGTTAGTTGGACTTTGCATATGGCACAAAGGTGAAAGGCTTACCTAAGGGCAGAAGTGGAGATTTCCAATTCTGAATCCAAGAGCCCCAAGAGAATGGGGTTGGCAGCGGGTCTGCAATCTGCTCAGTAAGCTGAACTAGGATGTAATCAAGGTGTTCTCCAAACCTGTAGGTTCACACTCATGAATCACTCTGATTTGGAAGTTTCTTACAATCTGGCTGGCAACTAGGATCCCCTGCGGCTTCTGTGGGGGATGAGAACAATTAGCTGCAGCTAAAGAGGGAATGCGGTGAGGGCGGGGAAGGAGTCGGCCCCCTTTTCTACACTCCACAGGTGTGGTGAGGGGGAATTTCAATCACGTTTTAAGTGTAGTAAGAGATAGTAAAACAAAAGTAATTATAACTTGATGTTTGATGCATAGAATAGAATGAGTAAATTATGTGGTCCTTCTCAAGAGCGCATAACATTATGGGACTTGGGAAGTTGGTGGGAAGTCAAAAAAAGGACAGTATGGCTATATTGTATGCTTATCCAATGCATTGTTGCCCATGTTCTTGCTTCTTGGCACTTTTCTGTAATTTTATGAAATATTTTAATATGACAAAGTCACTTCAATTACACAGTCATTATAAGTTTTGCCAAGGTTGAGTATGGATCATTTTGTGTTCATTAGAGCACAAAATTAGAATTGTCATTGCCGCAACTGTAAACACTGTTTGGCTCAACGGAATCAAGAAGCTTCTCATAAAATCTTGGACAATTGATCATTGATATCTTGCCTATTTTCCAGTCTTTCTTAATTTTGTGGAACTATTTTCTCCGCCCCCCCTTGGTATACTTTTGGCCTGGAAGGTGATTACGTGATTCTCTTCCAAATGGATGGCATTGCACACAGTGACTGAACTACTGGGCACAGAGAGAACCATCCCCAGTCAGGAGAAAGAGAATAAATTATGACTTTAATTTTCTCAGCTTTAGTTGGCCCAAAGTCTGGCAGTTAGACCTGAGTAAGTCTGGAAAAACCATCTGGCACACCTACATCTGTTCTCACATTTGCCAGTCAGGATTTATCAAAAATCAATGGCTCACAAACATGAAGCTCTTAAGAGGTGCTAATTTGCGGGTAAAGAATCACTCAAGTGCTGCATCATGTGGTCACAGGCAGTGTAGTTTTGAGTTTGGGGAATCCAGGGAATCTGTGTCCTCCTCTGTCATGTTCTCGGGGACATGAGGAAACACTGGAAAGTAATTCAGATCCCAGGGTTCCCTCCCTTCCTCTGTCTTGGCATGCCGAGGGAGTGTGCCAAGCAGATGTAGCTACTCCAGTGCAGTGTGTCCATGGGAGCGCAGGTACCTGCGTGCCTCCCCGTCATTAGGGTGTATTCGGCCAAACACCAGCACTGCGCTAACTCATTCCCTCTCACCATCCCTTTTCTCCAACCTCCTGCTGCCACTGGAAGCCAGTCATCTATGAAGAGACCCTCCCCGCCAGCGAAGGGCATCCATTATTCATTGCGATGCTTCCTCTTTGCCAAGGTATATTCTCTTGCTTCAAACTCAAAACAGCTCATTGGCTTGCGGGGATCCAACAGCCACAGGCGGAGAAACAAGTTTATTATGGGAAGCACATGACGGCCAGATTTCACTGACAGATTTTTGAAGCAGGAGCAAGCAATTGGCTAGCCCTCCTCATTGCATGAATGCCCGTTGGCCGTCACCATGCTCATTGTTACCCAGGTGCCCCTTACAAAGTCTGGAGAGAAGAAAGCAGTGCCATTCACCCAGCAACAACAAATGTTTGCCTCAGGACCCCAGCTACACCGCGATGGCCCGTAGGTAACAGATGGAATTGTAGCTTGATATAATTATAGATGGTTTTTATCAGACTTTGTAAATTTGGGGGTGCAAAAGCACAAAGGGTTGGCTTTTTGGTCCCTGACATGTCAAAAGTAAATTCTTCAAAGACAGTTTCCCTAAGGAAGTCATTCCTCAATATTGATTTTAACATTGGCTTTATGATAGAACATTGCACGTACAAGTACTAAATCCTACTCCTGTTTACTAAAATGTGGAAACTGAAACCTAGGAAACTATGTCTAGCTCAGTAGTAAGGAAAAACAAGGCATGTGATAGATAAAATATGGGCATGTGCTGAAAATTGCAGTGTGCATTAGAGGCATTGAACAGGATCCCAGGACCCAGCACAGGCAATGGGAAATATGTCCGCTCCTAGAAGACACGTGACTGTTTGCTTTGTAGAACCGGTCTAGTCTTTGCCTAGAAGGGTTTTAGTCTCTGCCGGAGTGTCTGTGGTGTAGAAAATACTCACAGGATTCCCTCACAGGATTCCAAATCACTTTCTAAATCCAGCCCAAATCTCTTCTGATTGTGCGCGTACATGAGGTTGGTGAGAATCCAGACCTTAGAAGGAGAGGGACCCGCACTGCGTGTGGGTTTGGTGACCACAGAGGAAGGGGTGCCTGATTCCTGGGGCTGTTTACCTTTCGCGAAAAAATAGTCTCTGTCGAGGTGGGCTCACAGTGCAGCCCGCAACAGCTGCCAGCAGATAAATGGGGCCTAATTCTATTGAAGACTTCAGTTCTATTGACATAGATAATAACATTTGAAACGACCACCAGATTTTAGGTTTTCTATAAAAGCTAATTGAATCCCAGCTTTATACAGTTTGGGTGAGCCTCAACTCCTCTTAGAAGGGCAGCAATGGGAACTGAAATACAAAAGCCCTTTTATTGTGTGTACTTTGATTGTTTCGGGGACATAATGAATAACCAAAGAGTGATTAAACCTAGTAGCTAATGGAAACAGAATAACCAGACTTGTAGCATAAAACCACTGTGTGAACGTGGGTGTGTGTGAGTGAATGTGCATACTTTGAGAAGCAAACAGGAACTGCGAGGAGACTTCAGAGGCCATACTGAGGACCCCACCGTGCCTGTGGGACATGAGTGTTTAGTGGGGCAGAGTAGTTCAGGCACATGAACGCTCCCACTCAGAGAGATGTCAGCCCACATCAGCTAGAGTATTTTTGTCAAATCTTAGACTCAACCCCCCACACACATCCACAAAACCTGCTTGTTCCCCCGACCTCTAGGCCACGTGGGCCTGTGCTACCCCTGGTGACTTCTAATGTCTGTGCTGGAAAGCAGCAAACAAGCCAACCAGGTCTGTGCATGCAGTACAAGCACTTAATAAGGCCCTTGCACGTACAGCCAAATCTTGCCATCCCATAGACAGGGGTTCAGAAGTAGACCCTATGTTTTGGATCAAATTCTCTTCACCACTGGCTTCTAAGAGCAGCTGTCCATTCGCTGCTGCTCTGTCCTGCATCAAATGAAAGATGAGGCCTCCCAGTCAGGGCTCCAGGCAGCTCTCATCCTGTCTGGTCTATGACTCCTGGCTGCTAATGCGTCACTTCCTGTCCATGAGCAGCCTAGGGGTAAATTTGAGAATATCCAGTTATTTTATCCTAGATGTTAAAGTTACCATCATAAGGACACACAGTTATCTCTATATTTACAGAAAATTGGAAAAGTAATTGGAACTTTTAAACCAATTCACAGAATCGATGCCCAGCAAACAGCAGGCATTGAGTACTTCCTTGGTGAATGACTACAGCAACGAGGCCAGATTCCCTGGGTGCCCAGGGCAGTGCTTCCTTGGTGCGGTCACGCCCACGCTTCTCCTTATCTCTAGGAAACCGCTGGCTCTGGCTGGAGCCCTCAGGGTGTAAGCCCCTTGCAAAACTTTCCAAAGGCGCCAACACAAGAAGAATAGTCTAGAGTAGTGAGGGCACAGGCCCTGTTGTCTGGGTTCAAACTGCACCCCTGCCCTGCTTGGGCACTCTAGTGAATTGCTTCCCCTCTTTGTCTCCTTTCCACCTCGGTAAAATGTGGGTAATGACTGAACGCACTTCTCAAGCTCACGATGGAGATGAAATGAGTCAATAAAAGGCAGGCACGTGCAAGCGCTGGTGTGATGGGCCTCCCTGGAGTAACCAGCCCGCCGACGATGGGCAAGCGCTCCAGACCTGGTGTCAGAAGAGCGGAATTTGAGGTACATTACCTTGGTGGCCTTGGCAATTTCCTTACTCTTCCTCAGCCTTCGCTCCCTTATTTCTAAAACGGGGCAGTGCCTCCTCTAATGCGTATAAAAGTCCCTGGCATGTGGTAAGTGCTGAATAAATAGCTGTGGAGTTGCTTAGAGCAACTGCCCCAAAAGCAAGCCACCAGCTGATCAGAGATGCCTACATTCCCCTTGCCCTGCAAGGCGGCTTGAGTGCCCCCACGTCCCTTGAGCTATGTAAAGCGTAAGGCCACACATGAGGAAGCAGCCAGGTTGTAGTGGAAATTCATGCCAGCTTGAAGCTTGCTGTGTCCTAAAAGAAAGGAACAAAGTATGTGTTGACATCTGTTGCCAGAAGCAGCTGCATCCAAACCTGATGATTCTATTCATTCAATCTCTTTGGAGATGAGGGGAGAGTGGACGTTCCCCACCCCTGCATCACACTAGTTCCATAAGCTCCCCACTGTGGTGTAATTCAGGACCCCACACAAACACATACACAGGCACACACACATCACCTTTCCTATGCAGAGCAGAAAGAGAAGACGTTGAAGTTCATTTGATTCACTCTGGTGAGGGCCTCTGGGAACATCCGTGTCAGAGCTGAGCACGGCGCACTGAGAACACGAGTGCAGTGTGTAGCTCAGAATGATGGTGGCTCGGTGACAGAGTCACCGTGCTGGTGTTCACAGGTGTGCTCCTTCCCACATCAAAGTGCAGCCGAAGTGCGGTAGCCCCTCGGCATAGCCCCGGTGCGTGACCCTTGCACACCCCTTGAGCCCATGTTCATGGATTGTTGTGCTCAAATGGAAGTTTATTGGTGGATCTGTTTGGGTGGCCTCTTAAAAAGCCTCAGTGGCACGTAGAAAGTGCAGCTGATGAAATCTTCCCCATGGTCTAATCACAGGTCTCTGCAGCTCCGCTGCTGCCTTTCTGCTGTTTCTTCCCAGATAGTGTGAACATCGCCAGCATGCAGGCCTCATTTTTGCCAGTGGTTGTGCTTGAGGGTTTGCTCTATAAGTGAATTCCAGTTTTCAGTTTACCTTCCGGTGCCACTTTGAGTAATGTTGGGATTTGGTCTTGAGGCTATGCTTGCGACTCACACTTCTGGTTTTTCCAGAGAACTAATAGATTCTGGAAGGAAGGGAAATCGGAACCTTGAACACAGGCATTTATTAATAGTGAATAGTGCTTTCACTAGAGGCAGAAACTATGGCTGAGACATGGCTCAAGGTAAAAAGTATTTCCTAGCACTAATCTTAACAGCAACTGGGCTGCTAAGTCTCATGATTTCTTTATCAAGTAAACATTCTATTGTCACAAATCGGTCTTCTCCTTCTACATCCCTCTCTGCACAATCTCTTATGGTTGCTCATTTCTTTTCGCTACATGTCTGACTCCCTCACTCTTGACGTGTTTGCTCACAGTCACTCTTCTTTCCTCCTTTTTCGCTGTCTTGCATTCTTACACTTCTCTGGCCTCAGGCTCATTGTCAGTGTACTGTGTTCTCTACAAGGAAAGCAAAAATGACTGGACTCCAGACCAGAGCCAACGGTCTGGAATTGTTTCTTGCTTTGGTCCATTATTTTGAGCACGAAAGAGCAATTCAGTGGCAGGCAAAGAGATACTTTGCATTGTATATTCCAGCCAGAGGTGGACCTCTGTTGTGGGAGTCATAAACCATGTCTATAACAAAAGCAATGCCCAAATCCCTACTTCAAAGACTGAAGAAATGATGTGATAACATGTGCTTTTATGTGTTCATGCTGGATTTGTGCATCCCAATATTGGGGAAAGAATTCCTAAGTAGACCGAGTTGTCAGTTTTCAAGTGGTATTTCCATGTGTGAAGTTTACAAGATGAAATCAAAGCTGATTTGGATTCTGCTTGTATCCCTGAATATGCAAATGGTACCCAACATCCCCTCAATGGAAGTTTTCACTCTGTTTTCCATAAGCTTCCCACCCTGCTCCTATACAGTACTGTATCTTAAATATAAGCCTATCATCAGGTTTAGCAAATCAATACCATAAGAGTGTGAAATGGTCCCCAGAATTCTCCACAAGGGCATTTCACAGTAAAAGCAATTGAAAAAGAAGCTGCAATGGAATATCTTATGAGATAGCCATTTAGATCACAAAAGGGCCATAAAAGTCACAAGCAGTTTGTGTGAAGCAAGGTTCATAATATAACCATACAGGACTTGCTGGGAAGAAAGAGGAAAATTGCAAACCAATTTGTGGTTATAGCTTTTTCTGTCAATTCTATTGGGATTTAAAACTTGTAAGAGGTAGAAACTTGTGCCAGCTTACATTATGTAGAGAGAGTGTGATAACTGTAATCATAGAAGCCAGACCAACACCAATTATTTGAAGCCAATAAAGTCTTTATTAACTTCGAAGCAATTAGTGTTTCTTGGGCTCTTTCAGCCACAGAATGGGAAGGTGCCACCCAAGATCATTTGTCAGTAACAACTTTGAGAGGCATCCCAGGATGTTTCATTTACATCTTTCAAAAACAGTCTTGCAAATCATGGCTGGACAGCTGTGAATTAGAGTAGACGAGAGGGTGGGCCCACTTTGGGGCACTCATACAGACTCTGAGGTTCCAAGATGGTGTGTGGAAGCCGGGTGGTGCAGGTGGTCTTTCATAACCTCAGGAGACTTGACCTGTCTGTTGTTTCAGATCCAGTCACGCTTCCAGTGGCAACCCCAGTAATATTTACTCTCTACACCAAGCACCTGCTGGCACCCGGTCCCCATGCACCATCTCCGGTAACTTCAGCAATGTGCAAGGCCTTATTATCTCTCTGCATGAGGCCTGGGAATGCTTATTGGTAGCAGCTGAAAATCCAACCCAGAGTTGGTGGGTTTTCCCATCTGGAATCTCACCAGGTCATGAGGCTCCCCTCCTCTTGGTGAGTCAGTCAGTTGATGGCCAGTACCACCCACCATAACACTCTCCCACTTCAGTCTCTCTTAGCATTACCAAATTGAGCTGAAACCTTCCAGGCAGGAGACAGGAGTGATAGATCTCCCGGTTATGTGCTAGTTCTACATTAATCTCTTCATAATCTCTTCAAACAGTAAGAAAACTAATTAGACTACAATTGCAAGTCTTTTTAGCATGAATCTTTATGATTCACTGTTGATTGCAAGCTAATGCACAGCACTCTACCCTCATCTTTATTTCCATCAATGCAATAAAAGTAGTTTCTGGTTTCCCTTCACTTAACATTTCTCTTTAAAGAGCAACACTCCACTAATGAAGATAGATGAATGAAATTCCATCCATACTGTATGCAGCCTGATTTCTTCAAACAAGTGAAAGGTGATACTGCCTCATCTATCATTAGAAAATCTGATGTCTCACAGCGATCTTTAGGTCGTAGCGTCACTGCGGTGAGAGTCCTAGCATGTTGGCGTCACATGAAATTCACTGAAGTCCTTTCTTCATATGGAGAAACACATTCACTACGCCCTTATCATCTGTCTCCACCTGAAGTGGCCTTTCTGAAACAAGACAGAGATGGCCACTTCTGTGTTTCACAGCGTGCCCACTCATCCTGGAAACCCATGCCAGAAGGGACTCTGTGGCTCTCTAGTCTCTGCTTAGCTGGAGGTCAGCCGCAACTGAGGACCTGGTGAGCGTTACCTCCACCCTCATCTAACAGCGAAGGTGAAAAGAACCCCAGGTTCCCAGGTAGTCCAGACCTGGGAAAGCGCACAGCCAGTGCTTCTGACAGACCCTACAAAATGAGGCAGGCCCATTGCATGAAGTGTCAAGATGATGGGGGCTTAAACAACACAGCACTCCTGCCCCTTGGCCACCAAGCCTGTTTCAACAACTGCTGCTGGCTGACTTCAGATAGAGTGTCTTGAGATGAACAATCGTTCTGCAAGCTGCAAATGCCTGAGTAATGGGTTTCACTCATGTCATCCACGGCTGCGTGCATTTTATCAGTGGTCGTGCAAGATGGAGCAGTTAAGGACTCATAGCAAGGCTTGTTTGTGATTGGCATTCTCACAGTAAGTTATTGCAGTGCACTGATATTTTAAATAACAGCTCTGCTCTTTAGAGTCAAAAGGAAAACTGTGAAGGTTATAACAGTCCTTATCACCCATTTATCAGAACGGCATGGTTATAAGTGACACTTCTTAAATTAATCAGTAACCTTAATCATTACATAAATACAAATCACAACAGGTTAGGATCTCCTCATTTACATGTCTTACAGCACTTCATCATCTACAATGACTGGTGTTGTTGAAATACATTTGTTAAAGTAACTCAGAAAGACATAGGTAAAATACTGTCTTTTCCCTTGTGATGATTAAGAAGATGAAAGCTGAAATGCATGTTTTTATCCTCTGTCACATTGGCAGCGGGGGTGGGAGTCTCTCAAACGTGCTTGCAGGGCAGTCATTGACTGACTGAGCACCGTAGGGTAGACTCAGAACTCTTCATGCAGGGGAGGGGTGCCGGCCGCAGTGTTCACTCTAACCCAGTTGTCTGTGTTGTCATTTGCTGACCACATGGCACTAGGACTTCTGCTACTGCTGCTCATTCCAGGCAATATGAGGTCAACGTCAGCCTCAATTTGGCAAATATTTGGATCCAGGGGGCTCCAAGAGCCTGGCACTGTGCCACCATGTTCCGTGGCCTTGACTTTTCTTTGAGCGTGGGAAGAATGAGCTGCTTGGGTGCTTACTGTGTCCTTTGTTGTCCCCTTCTGCACAATAGTAAGAAATCTGGATCCAGAAGGCCTGGATTTCACCAGTACCTCTTCCAGTGTTTAGCTATGTGGTCATACACACTCTCACTTACGCTACCTGAGCCTTGTCTGGGACCCTGGCACCCGTAATATTCTAATCAGTCCTCCTTGCCATCCCCAACATCAGATTCATACAGTCCTCCCTCCGGTTGAGCTCTACATGGTTCCTTCATTGTTCCTATCTCCGCTGAGAACTGTAGTTTGTGTGAAGTACTAATGCCCCACTTCTGGTCTGAGAAAGGCACTGTTAAACAGTTTCTTTGTACAAATGTCAAGGGTTCTAATTACACAAACTGAGATGGTACAATCTAACACACACCTAACACATACCTGAGCTGTGTGGTACAGTGTCATACGAGCAGTTGGTTCATTGTTGACCGAAACATTATGAAATGACACATTCAGCCCTGGCCCAGAGTAGTGACTCATAAAAGGGACACTTACTCCTGTTATCTGTTATTAGTTGTTTACTTTGTCAGTCATTAAATTTACCAAATTTACCTGATTCACAAAATCCACAATTTTATGTTTATTCATGCATCAGATATTTATCAAGTACCTATGAACTCCAGACACTGTTCTAGGAGCTGAAGATACCATAGGAAATAAACGGTCTGAAGTTCTGCCCTAGTAGAATTTATATTCCACTGAGTGGAGACAGATTGTCAATGGCAAATATATGATGGTAGAACAAGTTGGGAGGCCTGGTGAGTATTATAGAGATAAATAAATCAAGAGAGCACTGAAAGGAATGGGGTACATTTGCCGTTTTCAGTAGCATGGTCAGGGAGGGCCTCATCGAGCAGTGACATCTGAAGAAATTTGGGGGAAGATTATTCCAGAAAGGATAGCACATGCAAAAGCTCTGAGGCAGGTATGTACCTAGTGTACCTTAGAAACAGTAGATTGTTGGGCTGAAGCTGAGTGAGAGCACTTGGACCAGGCTCAGAGTGTTGACTGAAAACCACGCATAGCATCTGGTAGGCCACTGGGAAGACTTGGACTCTGCTGGGTCAGTTGGGAGCTTCTGGAGGATTCTGAGCAGACACCCAACCTGACTTACGTCATAAAGAATCAAACGATGGCTATTGAGGAAGGACTGTGAGGAGCAGGGGTGTGGGCAGAGAGGACAGAAAGGAGAGCCCTGCCTAGTCTTGGCGGGTATGTGGTAGCTTAGGATGAGGCAATGGTGGTGAGGGGGGTGAAGACTGGATGGGTTGGGGCTCTATGTTGAGGGGAGAACACACAAGGTTTGCTCATGAGTTAATTGCATGGAAATATAAAGAAAAAAAAAAACAGTAGGCAAAAATGAGTCCATGATTTTTAACCTGAGTACTTGAAAAAAGACTATTGCTGTGAATTGAATAATTCATTGTAATTATTACTAACATCATGCTAACAATGAGACTGGTTGGAAATGTTTGAATAATTTCTTCCAATACATGAACCAGGAACAAGTTTAGTTCAAAGGGAAATGTTCGAAATATAGAAAAATATTTCTCTTAAGTTCCTGGCTCCAACATTTGAACATACACCTATAATGCTTATTAAGACATCTATGACCTGACTCTGGAATCAAATCCTCTTCTTTAATCACATACACACGATCACACACACAGTTGTCATTGTTATGTTTTTAGACCACAGATAAAGTCAAATGCTTGGTTTGTGGCCAATAGCCAACCAGCTTTCAAAGTAAAATAGATGGCTGATTTAAATAAAAGCTTTTCCCTCTCTGGGTTGTCTGTATTAATCAGCTTCTGTCCACCACCAAGGCAGATTAGCCTCAGCCAATCTTATCAAGCAGCAGTTGGGGTTGCATTGAGTCACTCATATGACCTTTTAGTTCACTGAACATGCTGCTGATTGACCTCCGTTCCTCTTCTGACCTCAGAGAGACGATTAATAAGTCCCTGAGATCTCTGCAGCTATATGGTTCTAGATGTTATGAATGTGCTGCTACTATGAAATTGGTAGACCATTTGCCTTTTAAAACTGGGTCTTTACAAAGCCAGAAATCTAAATGATGGTAGTGAATATTTTATTTAACTTGCATATCTGAATTAACCCCACATCACTTTAATATAGCGTTATAGTAAAAGATCATAGCCTGTGGCATCAGAAGGACTCTCATTAAAATGTTTAAGCAGGTTGCTTCAGCCCCATACAACTCAGTTTTATCACCTGTACAACGAGAAAATAATAGTAAGATGTGCTTCTTGGATCTGTTGCGAGGGTTAGGGGAGATTTGTGAGAAGTGGAAGACCTCGGATCTGGTTTGACTGTGAGCCTAGTGAATAGCTGTCATCACGTCATTGCTGGGAATTGACGAGAATTGAGAGACAGTAGTCCTTTTCAGTTGTCACTCGTGAAGGCTGCAGATAATTTTAGGAAAGCATATGTGTACAGATTTTAATACTGGTTCTCCAGCACATTGGAGATATAATAGATACAAAAATACACGTATGGAGGAGAGTTTGGCTGAATAGTTAAAGTTTTCAAAGTTCTCAAAGTTTTCAAAGCAAAAACAACCAAAAAGTGTGATTGGTTCTTCCTAGTTCCTGACTGGCAGACAAGTCAAGGCCCAGGTTGAGAACCAGATAAAATTCAATGTTACTAATGTCGTCACAATTGCATACAGTACTTTCAGGTGAAGTCCCCTCCCTCTGTATGCTGGAAGGAAGATGAGGACTTTTGAGGAAGCACAAAGCCCCACTTCCTCCTGTGCCAGTCAGAAGTGTGCCTGCACTCTGAGCACTTCACAATAATCGCCATGTTTTCAGTAAGGATGATAAAAAGGCAGATATCAAAGCAAATACCAAGGCCTCCAGCTGACAAAGGCCGATTTCAGAGAGCAATGTGAAAATAGCTACTCACTTTAGCAATGGAGTATATTTTATACTCCAGGTTTTTGAGTGTGTTCTTTTTTCCGTTTTGTAGAATCATGACTTTCTGGTAAATGACATCCCAGAAGATCGTTATCAAAGTGGGAAAGCTATGAGAAGGACCACCTCACACTCGCCTTCATATTTCGGCATTTCTTTTGACATGTTCTTACCTAGAGATCTAATTCCATTAAATATGTACCATTTTTCAGGGGGGTTGGGGGGCTTGCAAGTCTTCATGTATCTTTCAGATAAATCTTAAAAGTACATAAGGTCTGTAGGGAAGCTTTTTTTTTTTTTTAAGTGCAAATGAGAGACACAGTAGAATACTGTCTATGAGGATTTCCAAATTATGTATATTCCCACAGAGCCATGCTTTGCGCTCTCTGTGATAATAAGGGAGAAGGTAAGATTCCAACGTGCCTTCTGTGGAGCCCTGTCAAACCGCTTTAGTTATCCCTAATACCTGACGTGCAGCAACTTTGGCTGATGGCTGCTTGGATGGGCTTTATTAAGCACCCCCGCGGCTGCAATGTGGCCTGATGGACAAGGCAAATAGGTAGCTGTGCATGCGGGAATGCTTTGCAAATGGACACGGATTGACTGCTCTGATTCACCCTCAGATTCTCTAGAACCTTAGAGTATGAGTGTTTGGAAGAAATAGATTCCAGATTCTCTCGACACATCTCCCAGTACACCTTTCAAGCCAGCACCCTTGCATCCATAGTTTCTTCTGTGGATTTTATCTTTCATTCCCTCTGTCTTCAACTTTCCCCTGCAATCCCATTTAAGCAACCCCCCATGAAAGGATTCACAAATTCAGGATTGCCAAATACCTTCTTATGGTGAGCCCGTTGTGGATGAGGTGAGGGACCCAGAACTGGCCCTGGATATTGGGGTCATCTCCAAATGCTGCTCCATGACAACTTATGTTCCTGGCACGATCTTTGTAGCAGCCAACATCTCCAGGAAGCACCAGAAACCTCGAAATCCTTGTATAATTTAAGTTAGTCACAGCACCAAACCATGACTGCAGGCTTGGGATGGTCAGGTTGCCAGGCTACGTTGCTCAGAAGCTTGGGCCAGCTGGGCAGTGGCCAGTTGCAGTCCAGGCCTGCAGCCTCATAGGATGCCATAGGGGACCAGGCTTAAGAATAGTTTTTCCTGTGTGTTCTGAAAGCAGAAAACAAGTCTTTGATGGTAATGTTTTCATGGTTCAGATATCCCAGCCAAAGACAATGAGATGCAGAGTAGACCTTACAGGTCCTCACCACACACTCTAATTGTAATTATGTCAGGTGAGGGGTGTTGACTAATGAGATCGTGGCCGGCAGTGCGCTGTACGTGCGTGTGTCAGATGATCCTGTTGCAACACCTTAAACTCATACTGTTCTATGTCAGTTACATCTCAATAAAGTTGGAAACAATAAAGACAGAGAGAGCAGACTTTAGAAATCCAAATATGAGAGCCAGTTGAAAGGGAAAGAAGGGGCAATCGCCTTGTCCGGGTAAGTGCGGGAAATCAAACGCCCAGCTCCCCTGAGACGCTCTGGCCGAGACCCGTCTCCACAGGCAGTGCCGGTTCTTCTTTTCACTCCGCTGGCGCCTTAAAGCTTTGTGTCTTCTCTTGTCATTGGGGTAATGGCAGGAGCTTTACTCAACTAATTTTTCCATCACCACAGACAAGGATGGGTTGAAGTTACTACATGGCGGAGGGGATGGTGAGAATAAAGGGAGAGCACAAAATCTGTTGCTTTTGCAAAATTGTCATCGAAAGGATAGCCAGAACATAAATGATACTGTTTTGGCTTCAAAAGGGTAAGCAGGTGTCTCCGAAGTCCCAGATGAGCTGTGTACAAGCTTGTACAAACAAGCGCAGAATCAGGCCTGTTTGTTATTCACACAAACAGAGTTTAAGCCATCTGAATCCCACAGTTCCCAGAATTCAGATGGCGCACAATGGTCCATAATGAGCAGCACCTGTGCTTACCTCAATTACCAGACAGTTCCGAACAACGGCAGAAAGGGCTTTACTAGAATTTTTTTTTCAATAATAGATTTAGTTATGTCTTTCATAATTGGATTCAAAAGCTCCAAATTTCATTTCGCAACTTGTTCATAAAATTTGTATGAAAAAGTCTGGCATTTATTCAAAAGAAATAGTCTATGAAGGAAAAATTGCAAAACAGCCAACCGCTGGTAACTAAGCAGCCAAATTATAGTCCAAGCACTTGGCAAATACACCATCTTTTTATTATTTCAGTAATTGAATTTCTGTTAAAGCGTGGAGCATGATTTAACATGAGGAATTTATTTATAATACAATAGTGTTTCAGTAATAAATGCATTATTATTGTCACTTTTAATGGAGTCTTATGTATTCCCTCTGAGACTCTGGCCGACTTCGAGACAGCCACTGCACCAGCGTTGTTTGTAGACAATTGAATTAATTGGAGACAGGGTCATTAACTCGACCTGAATACCTCTGATTGCTTCTGTAAATAAGGTTAGAGAGCAAATGGCTAATCTTCTTTGTCATTATAGATTCCTCTTACATTTTCACACTGCCTTGTATATTAAGATCATTTTGCTAAGCAGCTTTTCAGAGTCTCCTCATATTTACAGCATTGTCTTGCGTGGCACATGAGTGTAATTGTAGCAGACTTTTATTACATTCTCCAGATCTATATAAAACACGATGCTGGAAAAGAACCTATGTTGAATCACAACTCATAAAAACCATCAGACCAATAAATGAATAAACTGCAGTGTAGAAACCATCATATTAAAGGAAAGTAAAATCACCAAGCAAAAGTTGCCTTGGCCTTCTCTTGCCGCTCCCGGTACAACTCAGAAACACAATCAACACAGGATGCCTCCCTGATATGCAATCCAGGCAGAAGGAGCGCATCAAGGGAAACAGTGATGAACATGGCTCTATGTTCTGCTGGCGCCCTTTCCTGCCCTCTTCTGACAACATTAATAACACGCACGTTGCAGGAGATCGGGGTGTTTCTCTGAGCTAGTTCTAGATTAAATTAATGCAGACCTATTTGAAATATAGATCTTAAAAACCTTTAGTATTTTCCTTATTGTTAATTTCCAAAGCATTATCCAGTTATGGTCAGACAAGATATTTAGAGGCTTTGGGGGGGGGGACTACTCCCCCATTATGAGTCAAATAATCCAAACAGAACTCGTACTGGGAACAGCTCTAAAATGATCTTCCCCAAGTCATTTTATAATATAGTTCAGAAATAAAGGACCATTAAGAATGGATGATTATGTTGAATAACGAAAATTTTATTATTAAGATACCAGAAGGAGAGGACAAGGGAGAGGAAGATCATTTTGTGCTGTTATTTTTTCTTGACAATTTAAAAAAATCACTGAAAAAATCAGAGATCACCTTCACTAGATCTGGATTAGAACCTCTGTACCACTAGAAGACTAAGTTGACTCTGTATAAACCACGGTTCCAACTATGGAGAGGACAAATAAAAATTGTATATACTTCAGACCTGTGGTGTTGTGATGTGCATATACACTGTGAAATGATCCCCACTCTCAAGCAATTAGCACATCCATCACCTCACCTGATTACCTTTTTTTTCTGGAGGCGAAAGCACCTGAGAACTGCCCTGGGCAAATGGCAAGAGTGGCTATGGTCACCGCATTGCATTTGAGATTTCCAGAGCTTAGTTATAACTGAAAGTTTGGTCAACGTTGTTCCTTTTCCCCAAGCCCCAGCCCCTGGGAACCACCATCTAATTCTCTGTGTATATGAGTTGGACTTTTTTGTAGATTCCACAGAACAGTGGAAATATGCATTTTTTTCTTCTGATCTATTTTACTTAGTATAATGTCTTCCAGGGTTTTCCATGTTGTTACAAATAGCAGGATTTTCTTCTTTTTAATACGAATAGCATTCCATTATGTGTGTGTGTGTGTATAATGTGAACAGATATGTGTGTATAAACATACACATACTCTCTCCATCTGTATCTATTCATTTACCTACACTTAGAATATTTCCATATATTTGGAAACCTATCATTTTTTCATGATTTTCAAATTTAATTGAAAGAGTTAACATTTCATTTGGAAATTTAATGAGTCTTATCTGTACAACTAGCCTTTGTATCTATGAGGACTTGAATAGCATTTGACTCACATACATGTAAATATAAATTTGTGGACGCGATTAAATATGGCTAGAGCCTAAATGGGGATTAATGGAAGCATCGACTGGAAACCGTATCTTTTTTATTAAATGACTACTATCCAATATGTACTACAAAAATACCAACATTTCTGTCTTTATTCAGCTGACAGCACCTTGACTTATTAAATGAAAGCAAGTGGCCTCACGCACAAAATTTAAAGAAGCTCGACAATCAACATAAATGGTATTTTAATACAATACTTAAAAAATGAAAATCAATGCTAAATATTCCCAGTGAAATATCAAAAAAATTAAATAAAAAATGAATATGAAAAAAATAACATTATGCCCCTCCCTTAAAGGAGAGAACTACTGTTTCACTTCTCAATTGGCCATCTAAATCAATGCTGAAATAATTTTCTCTTGGTGTCAGCCATCTTGGATTTTAGCCAATAAATTGATGCACACTGACACTCATTCATTGATACTCATTCATTGATACACATTGATACGCATTCATGTGTTCACATTCTTTCATTGAGACACCTTGAATTTAGGATTGGTTTTCCTGAAATACATATTGAAATATAATTATACTCAAAGGGAACGTTTTAGCCTATAACCTTTCTGGAAGATATTTCTCCACCATTTTTTTTGCCCACGTTTCCAACTGCCAGAGAAACATGTGTGGATCTTGTCTCTGTGAGGCTAATATAGTGCATACTCCTGCAAAGTGACTAGAATTGGAGATCTCTGTGCTGTCATCTGAGACACACACATCTTCCTAACAGGACACATTATAGATGCTTTGCACTTTTGGTACACTGTTGTGCAGGCCTCATTTTTGCTGTTATCACTAAGGTGTTTGTTTGTGCCTAGCTGGCATTATAATTTGTATTATAATTTGTGATTCACAGAACTCTCAGGACATGTAGATAACCAGGTTAACTGCTAACCATAGCTGTAATTTGCTTACTTGTCAGAAGGTAATTTTTTAAAGATTTATTTATTTATACATACAGAACTGGAGTATAGGCCAGAGGTACAGGGTGGGTGAGAGGATTCACCAGAGACAGAGTGAGGAGCAAAACAAGCAGATATACTGAAATACACTACTGAGGAGAGCAGTCGGTGGGTCAGGAGAGGTCTTCTGCACCATGTGGGTCACCTCCCTGGCCGGCAACAAACTTGTATTGCATTGGCTGCCGTAACTTCATAGTGCTGTACATTAACCCACTGCGCCACCAGAGAGGGCCCTCAGAAGGCATTTATTTTTTATTTTTTAAATTTTTTATTTTATTTTTTATTTTTTTTTATTTTTTAAGATTTATTTTTTTATTCATACAGAATTGGGGTACAGGCCAGAGATGTGGAGGGTGATAGGATTCACCAGAGACAGAGTGGGGAGCAGAACAGGCAGAGCGACGAAGTACACTGCTGAGGGGAGCAGCGGGCGGGTCAGGAGAAGTCTGCCACGCCATGTGGTCACCTCCGGGGCAGGCGGGAATCGAACTCATGCGGAAGTGGCTTTAGATTCTCGATGCTGTGCTTTAACCCGCTGCGCCACCAGGGAGGGCCTCAGAAGGCATTTTTAATTGTTATTTTTTTAATCATAGCTCCCTCCCATTTAATGTTTTTTAATCAATCACTAAAGAGGAAAACCAAAACCTTTTCTATTTAAGAAGATAACCACAGGTGATTGTAATACCAGTGTTAGGCACAACATGTCTTCTTTATAAAAGAATTTAAGGATTATATACAAATAACAAAATTTTCCAAGAGAAAATGAGAAGAGCCAAAGGTGACAAGAATAGAGTGATGCAAATAAGGTATAAAACCCATCTCTCAAACATGACTTTTGTGTTTCTACTCCTAGTTTATATCTTCATTTCTCTTTTTCTGTGATACCACCACACATAAAAGAAAATACACTTATGCATGTAGTTCCCAAAGTCCTCTTCATTTTTCCCTTGGGTTTGTTCCAGAACAAAAAAAAACAATTTTTTAAATAGCAATGCACTATGCAGTACTCTGTTTCCTGGGTCACAGGAATTAACGAGGGTACAAAAAAGAGAAAAAAGCACCAAAGTACACAGATGAGATTAATTTTTATAAACTCGTCAATGTTATCATCATTCGTTATGTAATTGGGATCTACTTCATTTAAGGCTTTTTTTCTACAGTCATATCAAGAAGGAATGAGCTATAAAAATTATCCAATCATTATTTTTTTCTTTTAAAATAATATTTTATGTGACTGATGACTTTCTTACTTTACCTTAGAGATTTTTAGGTTAGATATCTTTGCCAATTTGGGGCTTCATTTTCATTTCTTTTTAATTTCTCACCTATATATGTATTATTTTTTAATTGCAATAACATTGCATTATAACATTGTCAGCTGCAGGTGTTCATCCTTGAAAATCAACACGTGTTTTCATTACATTAACTTCACTGAAAGTCCAACTTTCCCCTCTCCCACAGCATTGTCCACGTGGGCCTGGTTACCCAGACCTTTCCTGAGTGGTAACCAGTACACGGTGTTACAGGTAAGGGTCTGACTTAGCCTCAGGCTAGCAGTAGCCTAGGGGGACTGGAGGGCCTCCCTATAAATGAGGGGTGGGGATTTGGTCACCCCTCAATTAATAATGCTTTTTAGAATCCTCTTTTCCTAAATTATGCCTTCTTGGGGATGACTACTTTTTCCAAATTCAGCATGATAAATCCCTCCACATGGCAGATGCCTCTTACTGACAAAGCCAAACAACCTGACCTTCTTACTACCAGCCTGTCATTATCACAGACACCTAGTTTGTGGAGAAATGCCTAAGTGTGTTTCCATTTCTTTCTAGGTCAGCTTTTCCGTACCTCGACATTTGTTTGTAACATGGAATTACCATTCCTGGTGTCTTCTGTGTAAATTCAAGTGTAAACCCAGCCATGGCACGTGCAGGAGTCACTATCAAACAAGACTGCCTGTTAGCTGTCTTGTTAACAGCACTCCTGATCAGACTTCCCCCTTGATGTCAAGAGGAGTTGGGTGCAAGATCAAACTAGCTTCCCAAGTCTGGGGAAAGTGAGGTCCCTCCTGCTCTCATTGACACTTAACCTCCTTTAATTTAGCGTTGATGAGTGGGGAGACAGTTAGCTGGAAGGCAAGATTTGGGGGCAGATAGCATTATGGAATTAAACAGCCAGTATTTCCTTGGCTGTCAGTCATAATAACAGACATCTGAAACTCTGTTTAAAATAACTGGGCTTTTGACTTAGAGGGCTTCTTTACCGACAATTTAAGATGTCAGCTTTACATATGACATTGATACTCTTCAGCAAAAGATGGGAGTGAGTTCTTGTAGAAACTGTCGGCTTTTTTTTTCTCCCTGTTTATTAATTTTTTTTTTGATTTATAGTAAATGTTGGGGTGGATTTTCAGGTCCATTTATCATAGGAAGGGAACACCTTCTAATGTGTCGTAATTAGCAATGCATGTGGGCTAGGAGATTTAGTTCTGTCTTTTGTGGAAGTCCTTTAGCCTCCTGTTAATCCCAAATTGATTGAATATTTTTTCTTCCATGAGGAAATTAATTATACCACTAGAAGACTCATCAACTAGAAACGGAGTTAATATCAGGCATGATGTAGACCGAACTGGTAAATGTATCAAAATGGGATGAGAGGTGCTCCCGCCCCACACAAACCGGAATAATAGAATCATCTGAATGAAAGTTAGGGGGGGTCTGTGTGCGGCTCTCGTTTTCAGGAAGAGCCGCACCATTTATTTCTGGTGCTCGCACATGGAGACTGAGGCTCCCAATGCCAATACCTTAAAAATGCCCGTGCAATTAAGCTGCATTTTGTCAGTGGAACTGAAGCAGAAGAAAGATTCGGCTCCTGGGGTGAATCAGCCTCCATACCCGGTGGAAAGATGACACATCCACCCTCAGGCATCAGAACCTTTTCACCAGAATGGTTGGAGGTTGGGTGGGCTGGTGAGGACTCACTCCTACTGAGGTCAGCAATACCTAGGTGCTTCCTAGGTAGCTTGTTCCTTCACCGCTGACCTTGCTTGTGCTCATTTTCCATTCACCACAAGGCCACTGGCGTAAGTTCTCATAACAAGAAAATAACAGCTGTTCTCACGCTCAGCACCCCACAGTGACTGTACAGTCTCGCCCCCGCCGGTGGTTAGCACAGTGCATAATTCCACAAAAATTAAGTGATAGACTGTGATGCCATTAGTAGAAAGGGATCCGATCAAGGAGATAGCTGTGAGAATTCACATCATGGGACAAGACCCCGTGTTATTTGAATTTGGGATTTTAAAAGATTTGAGCAAGCAGAAGAGGGGGAATGTCACTCTAAACAGAAAGGGCAGGATGGGCGGAGGCCTAGCAAAAGCATGGGAATAAACATTCCCCAAAAGTGGCAGGCGAGTTGGCAATGGGCGATAACCCTGGCATGGCAGTGTCCGGTCGCCTTGGAGCTAGGGCCCTGGAAATCTTGTCGGGAGGGGCAGCCTCTTTCTGCGAGGAAGCCCCAATGAATTCTGAAACCCAGAGGCCCCGACCCCTGAGTGCTTTCTCGGAAAAAGTCGGGACCAAGTCCAGATGGAGCCAGTTTCGTGTCCCACGAGGGAGGTGGTGGAGGAAGGGAAGAACTCACCCGAGAGATAGCAGGACTAGAGCTGTGGGTGGTGATGGAGATCTCAGTTTCAGTTGCTCGCTGGTGCCTCTTCCCCCAAGCTACAGTTAGGTTGCCACATCTTGGCCAGTTGCCATTTTTGCCATTAACTTACTTTTTTATTAAGATGTATTTATTTATGCTTACAGCAACTGTGGTACAGGCCACAGGTGTGTGTGTGGGGGTGGGTGGGTGAGAGGATTCCCCGGAGACAGAGTGGGGAGCAGAACAGGCAGACTGACTGAAATACACTGCTGAGGGGAGCAGCGGGCGGGTCAGGAGAGGTCTGCCGTACCATGTGGGTCACCCCCGGGGCAGGGGTCCAACTGATGCCAAAGTGGCTTTGGAGAGCTTCATAATGTGGTGCTTTAACCCGTTGTGCCACCAGAAAGAGCCCCAACATTTTTTTTAATGGTTTATATTGTATTACATCATTCTTCACTTTCATACACTCCTGCGTGCGTGGCCCCCAAAACGTTCCCACCACCACAGGGCCTGTCACCATCACCATAGTCCCTTGTGCTCTTCCCACCCGTTTTGACCCAGTTTCTTCCCACCCCTTCAAAAAACAACCCCGTCAAAAAAAAAATGGGCAGAAGATCTAAGAAGACACTTCTCCAAAGAGGAAATGCAAATAGCTAACAGGCATCTGAAAAAAAATGTTCAATGACAAAGGTAGTCACGGAGTTGCCCCAGTGAAACACCACCTCACAACAGTGAGAATGACATAGCACTAAGCAGCGAAAACCACTTCAGCACGAGTTCGATCCCTGCCCCGGAGGTGACCACATGGCACAGCAGACCTCTCCTGACCTGTCTGCTGCTCCCTCAGCAGTGTACTTCGTAGATCTGCCTGTTCTGCTCCCCTCTCTGTCTCTGGTGAATCCTCTCACTGCCGCTGCATCTCTGGCCTGTACCCCAATTCTGTACGCATAAAATAAATAAATCTTAAAAAAAAAAAAAAAACTAGCAACAACAAATGTTGGTGAGGATGTGGAGGAAAAGCAACTTAGTTTTTTTTTTTTAATCTTTCGAAATGTGTTTCAGACATGCTTATAAACATACACAGTAATGAATCTATGTAAGTTTCCCTTTGTGTATGTGACTGTGAAGGAGTCAAAACAAGGTTTCCTAGCATAAGAGACTCTTGACCTTCAGTGTTCTCCATGCCAAATTCTCCAGCCTATCCCGTGGGGTCACTGGAAAACATTTGGGATTAAGTCTGGGTTCCTCTAGTTGCCTTTTGATATGATTACACGCATGGATTTTGTAGTGGAAGCCTGATTCTTTTCATTTCCTCAAGATAGACTTGGTGTTAAAGAAACAGTTACAGTAACCTGATGAACCCCAAACACCCCCAACCCGAGCCACGTGACTTTGGCTAAGCTAGTGGGAGCGACACATGCTCTATCCCCTCCTGGTGTTCTTGAAGCTGTCAGATGCTGGAAAGCTCTCCAGTGCTCTGCCAGAAAAAGTATTTTGGTTTGTTGATCCAGTGACGGTCCCTAGGCAGTGTGGGCCAGAAGGTGGGCACTTGACAGGTCCAGGGGCAGTTCTCTTGGGGAACATGCCAATGCTATCTTCAATGCACCAAGTGTTTTACTGTGTGTGTTAAAGCCTCTGACCTTGGACTCTCGCCCTGTAAATCATGTGTCTGTGCTACATCACGTCACAAATCAGACACGAAGCGGAGCAGCCAATACTGATAAGGTGATCAGCACTGAAGGGCATCAAAGAGGAAATGTAGCCTAAAGAGGCATCACAGGAGGCACGCCCACTGTGCAAACCCAGAGTCCGGTGGAAGCGTCACAGGCACCGGGAAAGAAGACACCAAGCAAAGAAAAGAGCTCTGGGACCATCTCCAGAAGCCTGAATGCCGTCAGGGGACGTGGCCTACCCACAGTCCAGGCTTTGCCCGTGGGTCTGAGACACAATGGGGGCCCACAGAAGTTGCCCCAGAGTTAAGCCCTCCATCAAGTTCAGCTGTGACCCCCCACCTACAAGTTGTGACTGATGCAATTCTTTGCTGGCGGGCTGCAACCTTGTTGCAGGTTCCTGGCCCTGGCCCTCTTTGGGTTTCTTTTTTATTTTTTTAAGGTTTATTTATTTCTGCATACAGAGCTGGGGTACAGGCCAGAGGTGCAGAGGCAGTGAGTGGCTTCACCAGAGACAGGGTGGGGAGCAGAACAGGCAGATGGACAAAGTACACTGCTGAGGGGAGCAGCAGGCAAGACAAAACACGTCTGCTGCACCATATGGGTCACCTCCAGGGCCAGAGATAGAACTCACACTGAAGCAGCTGAGGCCAGCTTGCCGTGCTACATCCTAACCCATTGTGCCTCCAGGGAGAGCTCTCTAGGTTTCTTATGCATGAGAGCTGCTTTGCTGGGGACCTGGGCTCGCCTCCACTTGCTTCCTTTATCCTCTCCTTTGCTCCCATTTTTAAGCCCCTGCCAGCATCTCACCTCTGAGCAGCCCCCGGGAGGTTTTAAACCTTGCTATTCTCTGTGAACCCAGCCCCCAGGAGTTTCTGCATCACCAGGAATGCATGAAGCGCAGACTTCAGGACACAGTCCAGGTAGCTAGTAAGACATCCACCCCATAAGGCTGGAGAAGCACGGAGTAGATTTCTCTCACCTGCATAACCTCTTCAGTCCTGTTAACCCGAGTCACCGTGAGCTCTATTTCACAGGACACTGGGACCCTCGTGTTAAGGGTGTAACCTGAAATCACACAAAAATGAAGTGCCCTGGTTGACATTCAAAGAGAGACCGTGAGCTTGCAATTCCGTGTCCTTCCCATGGCATGGAAGCCAGTCAGGGCAACGCAGGTGCTGACAAGTGAAACAGCCTGAAGGTGGAAGGAAAGGCACAGTCAGGGAGAGAAGACACAGGCCTGGGTCTGGTTAGCACCCCAAAGGCGACCAACCTGTGACTGCTGGCAGTCAAGTGCAGTTGCGAAAGGCCATTGAAACCTACCCCCTGGCTGGGCTCAGGTTCAGAGCGCCTGTCTCTAGTGGCACCATTCTGGAAACCAGTCTTTAGATAAAGGGGAGACAGAGAGAGATCAGCTGTCAACTTCCAACACATTGCCCTGGGGCTATACCTTCACAGTTTATAATGAAATCAAATATGGGAGCATTTCACATGATCTGTAGACAGATATTGGATCCCTATAAAAGTGGGAAAGGGTCATGTTGATAAAATTCATACAAGACTAGGGTTCAGGGCTCCCACATCTGACATCTCACGCTGCCTGTTCTGAGCCAAGACCAACACCCCAGCGACATGCTCATTAATCCTTCCTATGAATGTTCCCACTACAAAGTCAAGCCCACTCTGGAACTTTCCCCTTCTGATGCCCACAAAGCTTGGTAGAGCAGAATGGTCAGTTCATCCTTGTTTATCTCGGAGAATGGAATTTACAGTTAAAACAAGGTTCCAGTGAGATAGCTCTGATGTAGATGTTTCACTTTCTAGAAGCTCAGTTAGTGAAAAGTCAGACTTTAATGTATTCCTATAGAGCAGTGATTTCAGTCCTGTAAGGTCCCCACAGTAATTCCATAATTGACAACAGTTTTGCCAAGACCAAGTCACTTCAGTTCGGCCTTAAAAAACCGATTGGAGCGTGCAGATGTCTCCTGACTTTTTTTTAATAAGGTCCATAAAAAGTCTCCCATGAAATCTCCCACACACTTCACTTTCAGACAGATTATAATGTTTGAGTTGGAAGACACCCTAGAGATCAGCCTTATCTCAGACCTGCCTCAGTCTGCATTGCCAGCCATCTGGGAACCTGATGGCCCTGAGCTGCTTTCTGAGGCAGCTGTGAATTTTGAAAGGTCTTTCCTGATGTGTGGAGGCACGTTCCTGAGCAGATCTCAAGCTCAGCAGTCCGACTTTTAGCTCGGAGGTCCTGTGAACAAGCCCACTCCCCTTAACATTGGGAAGATCACCCGCCATGTTTTCTGAAGACTATCGTCAATAGGAACCGCCTTCTCAATGCCTCAAGTCTTCTCCAGGCAAAGTAGTTCGACTTGCTTCCTATAGCTTCCAGATGCTTTCCCAACTGACCTCCTTGTTGCAAAGAAGACCTGCTCTCTCTCGGCAGAGAGGCTGTCACATCTGGGGTGAGGTGCCATGGATACCACTTAAAACCCCTTTCCCCGTGGTACTCTCCAGCCTTTCGCCGGTGCACAGCAGGCTCTTCAATGCTTCCCCAGCTCCCCCCACCCCCCACCCCCCGCCCCAGTCAGCATGCTCTTTGGCCCTCTTCCCTCAGCCCGAAATTCGCCCACAAGGGTCATGAACCTGTTAAACCAATTTCTGTGCCCTCAGACCTACCAAACAGGGCTGGGGTTAAAATGAGACTTCATTCCACTAAGTAAAGATGGATGGCTCTGAGGAACACAATAGCAACATCTGGCCTTTGAAAAGCTTGAGCAGTTGACTTCGAAGTTATTACGAACGTGGGTCCTTTCAGAAGTTTTATTACATGAGGGATGAAGTTGTAGATTACACATTCAATGTTTACTGACTATATTAAACATTAATGATGTTCAGTATCACACATTATCTTTGTTTTAACCACTAGCACTCTTTTATAAAGCAGTGTATTAAAGCATGAGCGTAAATGGTGCATGGGAAATAATTCTAATACAGTCCGTTGACTGAAGAATGTGTAAATTGCACATTAGTCCTCCTTCTCCTCGGCAGGATTGAGTATCGCATGAACTTGCTTAGCTCATAGCCACCGTAATGGACATTTGGAAAACAAATTAGTGACTTAAGAAAATAAATGTAGCAGAAGTGGGGATTTAACTGCTGAACAGTTAAGGGATCAGTGAGGAACTGAAAGTGAAATATTGTGATTTCCTAACTTAGACCGAATGTGGCCAGGCCAATAATTCCGATGTTGATGTTTATCCTGTTTGTAAAGACAGTGCTCTAGCTTTGTGCTCCTCGTCCCTGGGGACACTCCGCTGAGTGCACGGCTCAGGGAAGAGCTGCGGAGCTCACATTCCTCATAGGAAGGCGCAGGAGAGTGATTCTGCTTCAATTTTACACTGTCATTCCCTCCCACAAACACCAGCTTTCCTAGCTTGCAGCTGTCCAGCTGACCAGAGAAAGCGCTTCCTGCTCATGAAGACAGGGGGGTCGTCCTTCACCCACGTTTAACTTCTCGTGGTGTCCCCTTGGAATTCAAGTTCCCATTCCCTTTCACCCCAAGTCCCTGCCCATCAGGGTGGGCATCGAAACCTGATGTGCCTTTTCTAGTCTCTATGCTACTTGCCCCTGAAATCCAAAAAGTTCGACGAACTAATTTTGGTAACTTTGATGCCAAAAAGTACTAGAGGGAAATTCACTGATTCCACTGGGGCTATTATGGTATGGTCTAGTCAACATATTAGCTTTAAATTTTGTTTAAAGAGAATATGAGGTCACTCGCCCTCCAAAGGGCTTTGGATAAGGAACACCTGTCTACAAACACACATTTCCTACTACGTTTGTGAAGCTTTTATTTTGAACTGGCTAAAGAATAAGTGGATTTGGGGAGATAAAACATCTGTCCTTCCCACATCACCCCAGTACATTCAATTTTGAGGAAGAACTCCCTGGGGTTGTTTGGTTTCTTGCTCAGAAATTACCCTGTAAATAGAAACTCAATCCAGAGATATTCCAAAGTCAATCTAGTTTCTTTTTTAATTTGGTAACGTTAGGATCAGTGTCTTATGAAAAGTCAGAAATAAATACATATATGTGGAAGGAAAGTAGGAAGTGAGCTAGCTTTTCACTTGCAAATCATACATGTGAGTACAAATTAGACTCTCCATCCACCAGCAGGGAGTCTCGGCACTACAGACGCTCAGTGCTGAGGGGAGTGAGACCAGGTTAGCGCATCCCCTGGATTAGTCTCACTTAAGCACATTCCCTTGGGCTTTACTCGGTAACCAAAGACAAAAGCAATTTATTAGATTTAGAGGGTACTTTGCAAACAGATGGACTCTTTGCTGACATTAATGCCAGACCTGCAAAGGAATTCAGACACTCACACTCAGACATATGCAGGCACACACACGTTCTCTCTCTCTCTCTCTCCCTCTCCCTCTTCCTCTCCCTCTCTCTCCTCTCATATACAGACCGCGCACGCGCGCGCGCGCACACACACACACACACACACACACACACACACACTTTCCCAGGGGATATAGCTTCCCATTTCTTTGGCTTCCCCTAATCTTTTGGTGTATTTGGACGAGGAGTGTTCTGGTAGATAGCATTTACTTAGCAGCTAGCATTTGAAAATGAGCTTTTGCTGCATGAAAGAAAATACCTACCTAGGAGATTAAAGGGCAGCCTCTAGGGACACAAGAGAGCCACGGAAAGGCAGTCTGCCTTGGGTGGTGACTGGTGAGGAGCCTGTGTAGGCTGGACAAAATTCTGTCCTTCCATAATGCTGGGGAAGCGGCTTCTGTGGGGCAGGCAAGGAAGAATGGTGTCCGGTCTTGGGCTCAAGGGTCCTGGGGCCTTCTTTCTGCTTGTAAGGGAGACCACAGGGTGCCTACCCTTCCATGTGATGACTGGGCTATGCTGACGGAGCTGAAGGGGAGAGTGTGTTGAGGGGTGGATGGGGGGAGATCCAGGCAGATGTGGGTAGAAGTCAGCACAGAACTCGCACCACATACCCTCAGTGTGATTAAACTCAGCTCCAAAGAGGGGTTTGGCTGATGAGCTGAGGGGGAATGAGTGCCTCCCCCGAGCTTAGAGCTCCATTTCTGAGCAAGACTGAGTCCAAGACACATTGAGCAAAAGGACAGCGAGGCTAGGACATCCCCCAGCGTGCCTAGAGGCAGCTCAGGCTGATTTGTTATGGGCGCAGGGAGCAAATGACTAGTGAGGAAAATTATTGATTATCCATGAAAGCAGGTAGCAAATGGTGTCCATTTTCAAATGCCTAGCTTGGTCAGCTTCACACATTTAAAAATCAATCATTGCAGATGGTGGGTCCTTTATGACCATATGTCCTGGAAGGAGTGCCACGAAGATTTCCAAGTGTTCTGGTGGAAGAGGCCAAGAGCGCAGCCTCTCCTTCCCTTTCTCACACAACCCTCTCCGGTGCCAGGCGCTGTGCTGGGCTCTGGGACCTGGGCCTCTGAAGGAAATTCAGTGTTGCCCTTTCCTGCCATTTGAGGAAGCTGGGGCCAGGCCTCTCATCTCAGTTCTCTGGCTGACTGGAAGGCAGACTCAGGTGCCCCGCCCATACCTCTAGCCTCACTTTCCCCCAGTTAAAATGAGGTTAAACTCACCTTTCTGGCTGAGAGGATTATGTGGGTCATCGGTAAGACCAGAGCCCCTTGGCACAGGGTTTTTGAGTAAGCTGGCTATAGGAAATGCAAAATGTCCTAACTGAAATAAAACAGGGGTGGGGTGCACTAAGAATCTGGTTGTGTCACTGCATTCAGAGCACATGAGAGTCTAGAACCTAAAGTTCCCTCGAACACAGGGAAGAAGGGCTTTCTAGGATGGGGGGAAGTGGGGAGGGCGAAAGGGAGGGAGAGCAGAGTGTTGAGAACCAAGGAACTTTGCTGCACGCAGACCTCATTCTGACCCAACCTTTGAGCCCGTGAGCCACGCACAAGGCCTCTTGAGCCTCCCACTTCCCCTCGGTAAGGCGGAAGTGAGTGTCCACTCTGCCATCTCACACCTCATAGGTGCTTCTGCTGAAAAGTCCGCTGCTTTGAGACCGGAGGGGCCAATGAATGATGTGCTTTTTCTTTCAGCCCACTCCTGCCCACTGCTCAGCCCCCTTCTGCAGTGGCAGCCAGCGGGGGGTCCGGCAGCTCCAGTGATTCAGAGAGCAGCTCCGAGTCTGACTCAGACACTGAAAGCAGCACCACCGACAGCGAAGCCAACGAGGCGCCTCGCGTGGCCACGCCAGAGGTAGGTAAACGTCCAGGGCCCCAGGCACCATTTTGGAGGCAGCTCACAGCACTCAGCACAATTACTTCACACTGGAAACACTTCAGGGAAGTATTTTGGTATTGATGTTATTTTCCCGTCTGACACGTTCACAAAGTCCCAACCAGAGACACAGATGTTGCTGGGACTGGCTTGCTGTGTGAGTCCTTTAGCTACTCTGAGCCACAGCTTGCTCTGTGGAGATGGCAGTAGTGACCACGGGGCTCACACCTTACCCGTCTGGCCCTGGGGACACCACTGCACAGTCTGGGCCAAGCCATGACTTGGGATGTGTCAAGTAAGCATGGCAATTGGGGCCTCAAGTCTTCCGTTTCTGTTTAGAGCCTTGGTGTGTGTTTAATAATAATAATTCACGAAAACACCTAACATAGTCCAACATTATGAATGAAATGACGAGGGGGCGCCTCTCTCCTGCCTGCTACACATCCGGGAGGGCTGCTCAGAGGACCTGAACCCACGCTTTGTCCAGCAAACAGACCCTTTCGTGGAATTTTACACACTCGAGCTCCCTTTTTTATTTTACTTTATTCCAAACAATTTCTTTTGAATCAATTTCTTCAAAATCTGTATATTGAACTGACATCACATTATGACTTGTCAAAGTTTCAGAAGAGCATCGAGACCCAATATGTGTGTCTCTGCTGCATTAAACTCACCTCACTGCAAACTTGTTTTTCCATAATTGGAAAAGAAAAGTAGCAGGAGATCCTACCAGCGGTGGCAAACGCTTCTCCATGAGAGCTGTGTGCTGGGCACTGGGGAAGCTCCCAACTTGCGTTTTCTCGTGTCAGCATCGTGACATCTCTGCAGGTGCTGCCAATATTGTCCTCACTGCACAGATGAGAGAATCAGGTTCTTGGGGATTAAGAACCTACCCAGTATCTCCCAAGTAGCTAGGCCGGAGCCAGCACCGAGACTGGGTTCTGTGTGCTGCCAGAGCTAAGTTCCCTTCGATGGCAGCTGCTCGGGTGCTTTTAGCTCTGCCACCCTCCATCGGCTGCTGATGGCTTTGGAAAGAAGAGTGATGGCTCTTTAATTCAACAGGGAGAATTAGGGTGGGGAGCGAAGGATCACCGGGCACACATCGTCTCTTGCCTTGGCTTAGCCGCCAACATCCGTGTGCACGTCCCAAAAAGTGGCTTGTTGCCCGCTTACAGGCTGGGCAGTAGGTTTCAGAAAGCAGATCTCGTCATCCTCCCGTGACAGTCCAGAAGGCAGTTCTTCTGGCAGTGCATTACAGCATCACATAGGTAGCCCTGGCCCAGGGACCCTAGAAAGGCGCCCCTCTGAGCCCCACGGGGAAGACTGACGGAGCTGTCAGGGCCAGAGAGGTTACCTTTGCCTCCTGCTAAGAGGCTGAGTAAGGCGTGCCAGTGCAGGGATTTGGGAACAGGTTCCCCCTCCCAGGCTTGTGTGCAGGACACTTCCAGTAGTGGAGTGTAAATGAACACACCAGGGCCCCTGTGGCCATTTCAGCTCTCGAGCTCATTTGGCCAATGTGGATTCTGCTTGACCACATGGTCAAGCATGGTCACCTGACACTCAAAGGTTTTCTCAGTGAGAGTCAGTGGCCAGAATTCTGACTAAATGTGAAATTCACTCTTGCTGATGTTTCTCCATCTGCAGCCCGAGCCACCTTCAACCAACAAGTGGCAGTTAGACAAGTGGCTTAACAAGGTCACGTCCCACAACAAGTCATTTATTTGTGGCCAAAATGAAACGCCCATGGAGACCATGTCTGTGCCGCCTCCCATCATCCAGCCAATGGAAGTCCAGATCAAAGTGAAGACAAACCCCAGCCAGGTCCTGGCTGAACCCAAAGAAAGGCCTCTCCTCGGTCTCATTAGGGAGAAAGCGCGTCCTCGGCCCACCCAGAAAACTCCAGAAACAAAGGCGTTGAAGCATAAGTTGTCAACATCTATTGACACAGCTTCTCAGAGGACAGTTGGGAAAAAACAGCCCAAAAAGGTTGAGAAGAATGTCAACGCCGACGAGTTTACCTGGCCCAAACCAAATATCACCAGCAGCACTCCCAAAGAAAAGGAAGGTGTGGACCTTCCTGAGCTGCCGAGAGGCCGCAACAAAGCCACTGTCCACAAGCCAGTCCCGAGGAAGGAGCCCAGGCCAAGCATGCCCTTGGCTGCTGAGAAGAAGAAATACAGAGGGCCTGGCAAGCCCGTGCCCAAGTCCCGGGAATTCATCGAAACCGATTCATCGACGTCCGATTCTAACACCGATCAGGAAGAGCCGCTGCACACCAAAGGCTTGCCTCCTTGCGCCACCCCTGCAGGTAACACAGTCAAGCCCAAGGAGGCCTGTGGCGGCAGCCTGTCCCTCAGCACCTTAATGAGCAATGGCAGCAGCAACTTAGCCACCAGTAACGAGGAGCCTACTTTTTCACCCATCCCTGTCATGCAAACTGAGCTGCTGTCCCCTCTACGAGAGCAGGAGAATCTGAAAAATCTCTGGGTGAAGATTGACCTTGACTTGCTATCTAGAGTACCTGGCCACAACTCACTCCAAGCAGCCGCAGCCAAGCCAGACCACAAGAACAAGGAAACGGCCTCGAAACCCAAGCGCCTGATGCTGGCCGCAGCTGCAGAGAAGCCCGCCCCCAAGGGCAAGCGTAAGCACAAGGTAATCTCTCGGGGGTCTGCACAGGGATCCCCAGCAGGGCTGTCCGTGGGATGCCTTAGTCTTCAGTCTCATTCCCAGGAGGCTGGTGGCAGCAGGTTGCAGCCTGTGGTGAAAGCATGGTGTTTGCTTCCTGTGGGAAATACAGCATGCCCGACCAGGGAGGAAGTTTAGGCAGGATCACTTTGGCAGCCAGCGTCAAGAGCATCCAATGTGGCCCGTGGGGATGAGGATGTGTGGGAAGGAAAGCTTGAAGAGGCCCCTTCCCGAATAGCCAGTCCCAAGTTGCCACCTTAAGCTGCTCCCTAACTCACAGATGTGCGGGTCAAACACCTATTCCAGCTTCAGCGAGCACCCAGAGCTCCAGAGGGCAAAGCGCCTCATCGGGGCCTCATTCACTTCCCGGCACACCAGTACCCCCTCCACTCAGCTCTGCTTTGATTACCCAACTCCCTCCGGGCACGGGGTCTGTCCAGCCTGTTGGGACCTGATGTGTGGACGTTGGCTTGATGTATGAAAATCTCATCTGCTAGTGTTGGGGCTGAGTTGCAGGGCTGCAAACTATATAGTCAGAAGGTGACAGCCAGAAGGACCTCTTCTGTCGCAAATACATCGAGGGACACTAGCTTATGTCAGATCGCCTCCTGTGTACCTGCAGATGGCAGTTTTTTAAAGGCACATCGCCTCCTGGTGACATTTGGGTGATGTAATGTTGATGCTGCCAGAGTCACTGGAGAGAAGATCTAGAATCCCTTCCCCATCTCTTCTGTCCGTTTTGGTCAGAAATGGCTCAGAGCTTGGGGTGGAACCCTCCCTCCTGGCAGGTTGTCCTGGTGATTGGGATGGGGCCAGGATGAGTTAAGTCTTCCTTTGACATCAGGATTCAAGGGCAGTAGCTGTTATCTCCAAGCTGTGTAGCACCTTGTCCAAAGGGAATATTCCAGAATACACACCAAGGTCACCCAGTCCTGGCCCTCTCCCTGCTCTCGGTGCCAGTAGCACGACCAGGCTTTCGCCTATGAGCGACCATGCACGTTGCTGGCACACGTGACCTTTCTCCTGTCACCTTTATGTGTTTGCCGAGGAGTTATGCCTTGGTAGCTTGCAGTGGTAGCTTCTAGACTCATCATTGACTGGAGGCATCTCTGATGGGAGAAGTGGCTGAAGCTTATAGATTCTCTTTCCTTCCGCTATAAGATTCCTGCCCTCACCAGCGTTTCATCTGAGGTTCCCGTCACAGCTCATCTCTGCCAATCACCAGTTCCTAGGCAGTCGGGGCCAAACCTGGCTGAGTGCTCTTCTCTCTGGCCAGGGGTGCACACTGAACTCCTTCCCTAATCCAGGGGCTAAGGTGGAAGCCCACTGGCTACTGGGCTTGGCGTTTTTCCATGCCTTCACGTGACTTGTGTTTGCAACTCAGTGATCTTTTTCCTGTTAAAGCCCACAGATATGGCAGAGAAAATCCCGGAGAAGAAGCAGCGCCTAGAGGACGCCTCAGCTGTCTGCCTGCCCCCCCCTTGCATCTCCCCAGCCCCACCTCAGAAGCCTCCCAGCACTAAAGAGTGAGTTTGCCCCGTCTCTGTGTGGTGCTTCCATTTTGTAGACTCTGATGATATCCCCATGAAGCCTTGGGTGGGGGGGGTAGATAAAAACTCGAGGCTCCAAGACCTGTCCTACTGCTGGTCTAAAGGGGTGGGGTACAAAATGGAATACAGGCTGCCAGATCTGGAGAGACTCTGAGCTATTAAGCAACATTTCTTCACCCCAATTCAGTTGGCGACTGAAATGAGGCAAAGTGGAGTTTTAGTGTGAAGTGAAGGTCCCAGTTGGTGAACCACTTAGGAAGGGGCCGCCTCAAGGGACACTTGTCATTTTCTGTCACGCAAAGGATCCAGACGCTTACTCCGAATCTTTATATGCATGGTGCCCAGTCCTGTCCATACAACCCATGCGCCTTCCTCAGATCTCTCAAGTAGACCGGTCAGACTGACACGAGGGCTATTTCGAGTGGAATAAAGGGTCTTTAATGTTAAAGAGAAAGAGCAGGCCATATCAGCTGAGCCAGGGCATCTGCTGCTGGACACATTCCACTGCTGAAGGTGAGTAAACAATTTCCCTGGAAAAGCAACCTCTTGAGCATGAAGGGTGGCCCAGCTCCGCATGCTCCCGGGTGTCATTACGGGACCTTGGTACGTGGGGCTTGACGGGGCAGTCCTGTGTACCGAGCGAGACTCATTCGTGCCAGCCAACTGGCACCTCTTCCCTGCTCTCCCTCTTTACTGAAGGCGCCGTAGACAGGCGGCCCCCCAGCCCCGCCTCACTGCAGAAGTCCTGTCCGCTGTTTCTCTCAAGCATCGTGACCGAATTCTTCCATCTTATAAATATCACTTAACTAACAGTCATGTCAGCTACTGGGACCATTCCGTCTGGATAATTATTGCCATAAATTCATTCAACATTAGACATTACTTCCTTCAAAGACCAGTTTTGGAGCCTATTAGCAGCCCAGAGCAGAGAGGCAATCTGGCTAACTGCTGCTGACAATTGATTTCCCAGACTCCTGCTTAACGTCAGTGGTATGGCATCAGTCTGCCCCCGAAAAGATGACGGAAATAAGATACCAGCCACATTTGTTTGCATCCTTGTTTTGAGATGAAAAGAAGGAAGGCCCAGCTACCACCAGATCTGCTCAATGGAATCGAAGATTTGGCCCCTTCCCCATGGATCAGAGACAGAGAGCTCTGTGATAGGAGTTTGCGCTGAAGCATCCTGTCTCATCCTTGAAGTTTTCAGAGCTAGGGGACAGGGTGACCCCCCTTAGCCCCAGGTGAAGCAGGAATATGGGGAAGCGAGCTTCCTCGCCAGTGGCTGAACAGGGGCATGCCGGGCTCCTTTCCGGGAGGAGGTGCTGAATTGGCAGCTCTGCAGCGGCAGTTCTCAGCCCCGGTTCCCAGGCATGGACAGCACAGGCCACCTAAGGGCAGATGGAGAGGCAGGCGGCATGGGGATCGCCAGTCTCCAGCCCCTATGGCTGGTCTCCCTGGCCTCTCAGAAGAGAGATGACCAAGTGTTAAGTGAACGTCTTGCATGTCAGTATATTCTCATAAAATAGTATCTTTAATCCATGGGCTTTATAGTATTTCAATGTTTTTAGTGTTTACCTACTGGCATTTTTCATCCAGGAAGGACCTTAAGCTCACCCAACAAACCCAGGTCTCTGGAAAAATCTCTGGAGTTGAGGAAAAATTAATCCAGACTGGCTGTCAGTGGTTTTCCTCTGGGAAACCTCTCCTCAGGCTTTGTCTGCTCCTTCATGTCCAGCGGGCCCTTCAAGCCAATTCCTTGGGCATTTCTGTGAGACCATATTCACTTTTCTAACTGGGTTTCCTCAGCCTAGCAAAGACCGCCACACAGACTATGTGAATTGGAGTCCCCTGTCATTCAGGGGGCCCGCTGGGCTCCCTGCTCCTACTTTGGGACGTGAAGCATCTCTGAGTCCTCTGATTCGTTGTGTGGAGGGTGATGCTCTTTTCTTGTCCACTGGCCCACTGCAAGTGGTGCCCAAGATACCCAAACCGCTTCCTGCAGTGGGAAGCCATAATGGTGACAGAGCAGCCCCTACTCAGCGTTCCTTCAGCGTCTTTCAGCCAGGAAATCATTGGAGATGTCAGGTTTGAGGGCACTACAAAGCCGCTGGAAACGGAGCCAGGTGACAGGCGCCGCAGGAGCATGGCATCCGCTAAGCACAATGGTGGATGGGAAGGGCCAGTGGCAATCAACTACCTCTGGGAGATAGCACTTCCCTCCCCATGCACCGCCGTCCTGGGAAGCCCAAGTGGTAGCGGCAAGGTAGGGCCTGAGGAGCCAGTTCCCTCCATGGAGCCCAAGCGGTGCTTGGCAAAGCTTTACCAGCCCAAGGCCTGATGCCTGAGGGGCTACACTTGGCGCAGGCTGGTGCTTGCCGGGCTTGCTCGTGGACAGGAACCTTAGTCCACATGTCCATCATTTAATCAGGTGTCACAGCTGTCTAAAATGGTTCTGTAGATCAGGGCACTATTGAAAGGCCAGTGGCAAGTGTTTTTAAATTAATTTTAACCAATTAAGGTAATGGCAGAAGCAATGAAGTTGTTTCTTCTAATTTGGCTGTGTGGCAAAAATTGGCACGGTGCCGCATTTATAAAACAAAAGATGGAAAGGACAAACATTATTACAACTGGCACAGGTGTGCAGCACAGCAGGCGTGGGCCAGGAGACTGCATCGACTCCTCCCATTTCAGAAAATCAAACCACTTGAATGCTTGTTCATCTTTGATTTGTTGCTTTGAGATATTGTAAATCTATTTTGCTAGAGACTGACTGAAATGGACCAAGAGGAAAACATAAATTCTTGTTGGCTTAATTTGCTATTGAAAATTGTAGTCAATAATCATGAAAAGTAAATGGCTGCACAGTGCAATATTAGTTGTCTAAGAAAAGATTAAAATTCAAGTAATCTTCATTGATTAGTCTAAGACAGTAACTAAAATGAAAATCCATGACTCAATTACCATGTTAAGCAGCTAGCAGAAGGTTTCAGTTGTTCTGTTTTATCTGACGTCTCAGACTGCTTGAGAGTACCCATGTAATGGGCCGATAAATCAGTCTGAAAGCACAGGAGTCCTGTTAGCTCCGCAGCCGTCTTAGGGCTATGACGAAAGGATATTTTTCAAATGCAGTTTTGTAGAGTGGAGAAGGTCGGTACTTCAGTATAACATTTAGGGCCAGCAGCTCATTGTGCCTGGTGTCGGGGTACATTTTGGACATACAGTTTCCAGTGTGGTGCAGAGTACTTAGTGCATTATTAAGTTCTAGGTGATGTTCAAACCTAGTATTTCTTAGGAAAATATCCTTCCACTAATTGCTTATTATACTATTTACTGTGCACTGAAGTCGTAGGCCAGACTAAGTGGGGAAAGTCCTAAAAGGATGATGGGATGAATGCTGGCATTGGTTGGTCCATAAAATCAAATTAAAAGTAATCATAGAAGGTTGCAACTGTCACGCAATAGCATATTCCATCAGACGTTTGCATTGATCAGAGAGTCCTGCTTCAGAGGTGTTTTTGTTCCTAGATTCACACTTGCCTTAGTCCCTGGCTATGTTTACAGTGAGGGCAACACACCCCCTTGACCACGGTGTCTGTCGTGTGGGAGGCGACACACTACAAATGTGTCTATGTCTTTGTGCACCTTTATATGTAACGGATCATTGCCCAGAATATGACTATAGCTGAAGGTGCCAGTGTCACAGGGAAAACCAGAATCAAGATGGAACTTTGACACCTTGTGCTTTTTGTTTACACAGAAACAGTTCCTCCAAGAGAGCAAACAGAAGAAAAGAAGAAAAACTGTTCCCCCCTCCACTTTCCCCACTGCCAGACGACCCTCCACGCCGCAGAAATGTCAGTGGGAATAATGTCCCCTTCACTGCAGACAAGAACAGCCCTGTGATTGGACACATCATCTCTACCAAGCCTAAACGGAGTGAAGGGAAATCCTGCGCTACTTTCAAAGGGATCTCCGTGAGTGTAAGCCTTTTGGAAGAAAGACCACAATTATCATGGAGAAACAAGTTAACCCAACTTGTGTAACTAAATTTGACCACATGGGATGTGGCCAGGGAAAGGGAGGAAGAGACAGAAAATGTGAGCGTGTGTGGGTGTGCGTGCACACCCGGCCACACACACACCCTCTACTGTTTACAAGCTTGATTTTTCCAATTCAGGATGGATTTCCCACCCCAGTGTTGCTTCCGCACACAGGTTAATATGCAGAAACCCAGGGCCTTCGACACCCCTTGGTTCAGGCCCTGCCTGTCTTGGAAGGGGCAAACGGCCCCATAACACCCTCAAACCACTGTACCTGGAATGCAGGAAGCAACGGCTGTTTAGCAAATGACAGAATATATGGATGGGATGCGGCTGTCCCAGGTCGTTGAATCAGGGCTGGAAGTCCCAAGTTCCATGTCTCCACACCCAACTTGGGCACTAGGAACTGTTTTGAAAAGACAGGGATTAAAAAGGATGGGCTTTTATAGGTGAACCACACAGATGTATTTCCAAGTCCACTCAAAGGATTACCTAGTCCTTTGGATTTTCTTTTGTGTCCATTATGTACTACTTATTTATTTATATGCATAAGAGAACAGGGGTACAGGCAGAGGTGTGAGGGGGTGAGAGACAGAGACAGAGTGGGGAGCAGAAAAGGTGGATGCACTGAAATCTGCTGCTGAGGGGAGCGGGGAGAGAGGTGAGGCCTGCTGTGCCGTATAGGTCACTCCTTGGCCGGGGATCAAACTCAGGCTGTGAGGGTGTAAGAGTTGAGACTCTACCCCTGTGCCACCAGTAAGGTCCCCTTTAGATTTTCTACACTGCTTAAATAATTGTAGATTTGTATCACTTGCCACACCGCTAACGTCTTTTCAGCTGTCTCATGTAGAGGTCTGTGAGTGGTGGGAACCACAAGCAGTGGTCACTCGTGGATATTAGTGACAGTTGAGCCCCCCCCCCCCGTGTGCAGAGGTCCTCCTTTAGTGTAATGGGAAAAGCAAATGAGTGAAAAGAAATGAGATCGGGAAGGTCCAGTATCAACCTGGTGCCCCAGAATCATAAGTGTCCATTGACTACTCCTTGGAAAGCCAAGAGGTCTCTGAGCTTCATGGACCCCAATTTGTAATCGTCTATCATCTTACATGACTGAGATGGCATATGTGGGTAAGTGTCATCTCTATAGCTGCCATCAAGTCGTCATTTTCCATCTGAAGGCTGTGTATATGGGGGTGTGTGTACACACACACAATAGGCTTAGGGCCCCATTTAAAGAAGGTGACTGGGATGCTGGGGACGAAACCATGACAGTAATTATATTATGAGCCTTATTTTTATGTCAGAGATAGTTACTATCATGGAGACCAACTGATGCTGCCTTTCATTGCAAACTTTTGGGGGCACTTCTTGCAAAGCGCCTAGTATATTGAACAAATAATGAGATGCTTAACATGGATGTGATCACAGCAGCGATGATGATTACAAGACTCTGAAAAGTCATTTCCACAGTGCTAAAAACTACTAGGGAACTTGCTACCTGGGATTCCATTGGCTCTAGGCATGGGCCATCTTCTGGAGAAAGCTCCGGGGCCCCTGTGATAGAGTTTGCTCACCCATCCCCTCTTTTTTGGCCATTCCTTCTTTCTTGTAATGGCTTGCAACCCGGGGATGTTTGCAAGATATTTTCGCCCTAACCTAGAAATGAAGATCCTTAATACCTAGTCCTGCAGCACATCTTCTCTGTGACCTCAGGCAAGACATGAGGTCTCTGCAAGTCCATCAAATGGGTGGATTTGAGTAGATGATCTATAAAGGCTCTTTTCACCTCCAAAAGTGTTCTCGGTTTTCTGCTCTCCACGTCTTCTCCATGCTGGGTGCGCGTGCTGTTGTTGGCTGATGTACGGCACGGTGGGGAAGGGTGAGTGTGTATGGGGACATGCTTGTGGTGTTTTTCAGTGACCATGGCTGAGTGCAGTGCTTTCCAGTCAGCTGTGCCAGATGCGACATCAGTCTGTGTGCATGCAGGATGGGGCGCTCTGGCCATAGACAGAAGTGATGTTCTGCTGTGTGACTCCAGTGCTTGGCCTGAGCCGTCTTTCTCTGGCAGTGCAGACATGGACCTGGCTTGGCAGTTTCAGAAGACTGGGTTTTTTGGTGTTTGAGTTGAGTATGATCCGTGATGGTCTTCAAACTAGTGTTTCCAAATTCATCATAATGATCTTTAGACTTGTCGCTCAGCTCCTGTGTCTCAGTGAGATCTTGGTCTCAGCAATTGTTTCCTCATCAAAAGGTTCAGGATCAAGCGGAAAACATCATCTTTCAGGCATGTTAGACATGTTCACGTTGGCCTTTGATCCTGAGAGTGGCTCTTGTCCCCCAGACAGGGGGCACGTGCAGGTTGGGCAGACACCAGGCACTGGGCATGGGTGGGTATGGCACAGGCACCACAGCAGCCCCTACATCACCGATGCCCAGTGCTTAGAACCCTCCTGGCCAGGGGAGCCATGAGGCACATGCTCATGACCAGACACCTGCCAGGCTGATGCTCGCTGCAACGGGCATGGGTTGAAACAGAGCCCTTGCGTCCACAAAGGGATGAAGGGGGTGAAGCAGTTCTGGCCAGAGACATGAGGCAGTTTTCCTGGACCCGTCACATGCTGATCCGAGCTTTAACAGATGAAAGGTTTAGAAATGAAAGGAGGTGGTTTGGCAGAAAGTGCTTCATCCATCCAAGAAATATTATTCTGTCCTAAAAAATGGAGGAAATGCTGACACACACGCTACCGCAGGGATGAGCCGGGAGGACATTAGTATGCTCAGTGGAATAAGCCAGATGGAAAAAAAGCTAATTGTATGACAACAATTCTGGGTGGGGCGGGGGTACCTGGAGTGGACCGATACGTAGAGACACAAAGTAGAATGTCGGGTGGGAGATGCAAGGAGCAGAGCTATTTTGGGGGACAGGGTCTCAGTTTTTCCAGGTGAGGCAGTGTGTGGGCGATGGTGGAGGTGGCAGTGCTCGGACCCCAAACTCACCCTGCACAGTGGTTTAGACAGTACATTTCATGTTCCTGTGTTCTGCCACAGTTTTTAACATTGTAACATCTTTACAAGGTGAAAATAAAGCAGTGAAGGGAAACCTCTTTCAACTTGAACCCCTCAGTCAAGCCTAGCAGGAGAGCGAAGGAAGCGTGTTCATTCCGTTTGGTGGAAGGTGCATGGGAGAGTGAGCAGAGTCGAGGTGGGAAGCTGAGGCCTCACAGGGCAGGGGGGACAGGGCGCCTTGCCTGCCAGGAGCGTGGGGTTGAGTGCCCATTTGGGTGCAGGGCAGTGAAATGCTTGGATCTTTTGGAGTTGCCCTTTTGGTCACAAGAGGTGCCGGCCTGGCCTGCAGTGATGGGACACCCAGCACCTCCTCATCTGGGCGTCTGAGGCAGCGAAAGCTCCTTGTGACCAGGTCAAGGATCCCACGGGTCAGTTTCTGCATTTCCCTCTGGACTCTCACTGCCATAGAATGACGGGTGTCGATGAAGAAGGTAGGTGGGCGGACGTGACTAGGCAACATGTGACATGTGCGTCTGCGTGGTGGGCTCACACAGCACCTTCCCCGCCTGGCACTCTCTGCTTAGGCAGAGATTGAGGGCATGTTGGAAAAGTGTGAGAGTCTCTGCTGGAAGCCAGGAGGGCCTGTTCTTTGAGATTCTGGTGGAGAAACGGACAAACATGTGAGATGTGGGGGTCATCCAAGGAATAGGACTCTATCATTCAGCGGATGAGATGATGGGGAAGTTCGACAAAGTGCAGATGAAATAGAGCAGTGGTGTTCCAAACATTTCAGGAGCATCAGTATACAAAGCTGATGGAAACAGCAGCCGGGCTGCCAGGCCCCTCACCCAGCGATGCTCACTGCACCCTTAGTGTCCTGGAGAAATCCAGCCTTGGTGCCAGGGCAGATCACCCTGCCAATAACAGAATCCGGGAATTGGTTTTAGGGAAATTTGTGGTGCTAGTGGGCCATCTTGGTGGAACAATCGAGATTGCAGGTCTGGAGCTTCGGAGAGAGGCAAACAGTGGTTTCTATTTGGGGGTTCCCTGCTCATTGTGGAGCATGCACACACTGGATGGCCCAGTCATGCCAAGCGCAAGACAGAAGAGAGCTGCAGAATGAACCATGGAGGTTGGCCATGTGTCCCCTGCAAGGTGACACCAGAAGGAGGGAGAGGCACCTCACAAGTCGGCTCAGATGTAGAACAGTCTAGATGATTCCTCGAGTGCCAGGCAGGGAAGGTGCTGTGTGAGCCCACCACGCAGACGCACATGTCACATGTCGTCTAGTCACGTCCGCCCGCCTACCTTCTTCATCGGCACCCGTCATTCTATGGCAGTGAGAGTCCAGAGGGAAATGCAGAAACCGACCCGTGGGATCATTGACCTGGTCACAAGGAGCTTTCGCTGCCTCAGACGCCCAGATGAGGTGCCGGGTGTTCCAGCGCTGCAGGCCAGGCTGGCACCTCTCATGACCAAAAGGGCAACTTCAGCCTCGCTCTGGGCGACTGACTGGTGCATGCGATGCTTTGCTGCTATTTTGCTGCTGAATCTGGTTCTTGGCACGGGGATCAGGGTCCTCTCCTTACCCTGGTGCAACTGTGCAGGCTGGCCCCTGCTTCCCTTGACAAAACACACATCAGAGCTCTCTCCCCATGCCCACCGCTCACACCCCTGCTGGAGTCAGACTTCGCCAGTGGCTCCAAGGCTATCTCCATGGAGGCATGCCAGTCACAGCGCCCAATTCTCTTGGAGTCCAGGCTCATCTCAGAGCAAAAGCGAGTGTTTCATGGACTCATCAGGTGGAGCAGGGTGGCCTTCTGGCCTCCAGCCCTGTGCCGCGGTCCCTGTCCTCATGCCATGTTTCCTGGTGTTCTGGGGAACAGTATTTATGAAAAGATGTTGGAGAGAGCTGCACCTCATGGCAGTCATTTGTCCCCCTTTTTCCCAGGAGGGAGACACTCCAAAAAAGGCAGCCTCTGCCGCCATCACTGTCACCAGCACTGCTACTGCCATTGTTACTGCCACTGCCACCGCCACCGCCACCGCCACCACCACCGCCACCACCACCACCATTTCCACCACCACTTCCACCATCACCAGCGGCCTCATGGACAGCAGCCACCTGGAGATGACGTCCTGGGCAGCCCTACCCTTGCTGTCCAGCAGCACCGCCAGCGTCCGGAGACCCAAGCTCACTTTCGATGATTCGTATGTTGTCCCCAGATTCTCATGGCCCCAGCTGGGTGTGGTGCATGCAGAGCGGGGCAGTGCGAGCTAGCACCATGCCTGTGTCACCCCCAAAGGGACCTCCCGGCAGCTCTTGCTAACCTCCAAGTACCTCGCTCCACCCCCCACACCTCGAGCCTAGCTCCGCATGTCTTTGGCCCAGCTTAATCCCGGAGCGCTGCGACCATTCCCAGGGCAGGTGCTTCATGCAGCTTGCGTGGCCCTGCTGCTCATCTGAGGACAGAACCGAGAGCCAACAAGATAGGCTGGCGACAAAGTTGCTTTTGATCTGTTCCGACAGCTGTCTGGGCTGCAGTTGGGAATGTGTGGGGTCGGTTTGTTTCTTGCCAATCAGTCATCCATTATGAACTTCAGATTTCACCCCAGGATTATTATTTCAGAGTTAGTTATTCTGTGAATAGTAGCATCATCTGCCTTCCCAAGGCATGGTAACAGGATGGGATGTGCAGCCATTTTTTTTACTTCTCGGTCTTTTAATGAAAAGATGTGTCGATTTCTGAAAGAGCTCCCTTTGTGTGTTTAGGGTTCACAACGCTGATTATTACATGCAAGAGGCTAAGAAGCTGAAGCACAAGGCCGATGCACTGGTAAGTGTCCTAGCCATCCTGCCCCCCACCAGGGTTTTATGCTTGAAGGAGCCAGACTTTCTCATGGCTGCTCTGACATCAGGCTGCCGGGGCAATTTCATTTCTTCGCACTGAAATTCCCTACGTGCCTTGCACCCCATTGCCCTGCCACAGTTTGTCCCTCCACCCCCAGCCCAGCTCGTCTCTGCTCAGATGCTAAATGGCACAGACTCGTAGTGTCTTGCAAGTGAATTTGAAATGACTTTTGAAACTGCCCTGGAGAAAATGGGAGCTGTTGTTGGGCCCAGTAAACCAGAATGGGTGTGGCCAGGGAGAAGGAAGTTGAGAGCTACCTGCGGGAAACTCAAGTTTAGGAAAAAGTCAGCCCCTTGCTGTATTTGATCGCGTTTTCAGAGCAAGGCCCCAGCCAGGCTCAGAGCCCACACAGGGTGCGGTTCTGGCCTCCAAGGCCTTTGGACACTGAGACTATTGTTTGTTTGATTGATCGTCCTACTAGGGATCTCAGTGACATGTTACCATCATTCAGGGGGATTGTGAATTAGCCCTCATGCCCGGGCCACACCCCAGTCAAACTGAATCTGAATTGCCAATGCTGGGGTCCAGGCATGGGCATTAGACGTTCCCCAGGCGATTCCCAAGTAGAGTCAAAATGAAGAACGCTGCTATAGTCAATGCCTTCCATTCAGATTCCACGCCTTCTACTGTACCCTAGCACAAACAGAGGTGTGAGCTCAACCCCACTGTGTAACAAAAAGACAGCAACCTCCACCTCTGCCCTGAGTTCAGCCAGGCCTCGGTGGCCCTGAGGAACCCGGCTGTAGCACAGCTGAAACAGGGTGCCACCGTGGGCTCTGCCCATGGCCAGCATTGGTGGGCCAGGGCCCCCGTCTGCCTCCTCCCTATTTTCTATCATTCTACATGGTGGTCCAAATGGCTCAGCTGTTGTGTATGAGGCGAACTTCCCTTAGGGAGATAATGGTGTCCTGATCCCACAGGTGATGATGAGGCAGGCTGGGTGACAGCCCTGCTCAAGGTGCAGGCAAGCTGTGCCTGAGACCATCTCTTGGGCAGTGAGAGACCAGGAACACTCTGTGTGGTGATGCCGCTGGCTCCAAGAACCAAAGATTTTCTCTAAACGTCCCCAACGACCCTTTCAAGTGAGGGCCAAGAGCACACTGCTGGTTCCCTCACCAGCTGGTGACAGGGAGGCTGGCAGAGAAAAGTGCAGGAAGACGTCAAGGGCACTACTTTCACACAGCTGTGGGTCTCTCTACCCTTTGGTGGAGCAGCCTCGAAGCCTCCGCCTTGACTGTTTCCTCATCACTGGTCCCTGCAGAGACCTAGCCTGCGCTGACAGAAAGCCATGTTTTCTAAGCCTGGGGGACCCTAAACCTACAACCTCCCAGAGCACCAGAAGCCCAGCCCCAGGCCAGGAGTCACAAAGGGACACCGTTTTCATGGAAAACAAGGGCTATAGCTTGAGTGTGGACAATAATTGCTTCATTGTCATTGTCAAAAATGGCCTGAAATTGTGTGTCAAAAAGCCAGAAAATACAGCTCTGCCAAATATTTTAGTTTATTAAAATTTTATTGCAAAAGGTTTTACCCTTGATAATGGACACGATGAATGTGACTTAGACATGCTGATTTCTTCTTTATGCATAATGAATATTATATACAGCACTTTTATAGTGAGCATTTTATAATGGCATTTAACATTTTCAATTTTGATAGCTGGATGTTAGAATTCCACTAATATGGATTGAACGATTTAAATGTTCTTGTATACCTTTTGATCAAAATATTTTCTATGCAACTATGAAGGTTTCAATTCTCAAAATGGTAGAGTAGCTGTCTAACAAAGGATTAAGTACAACTATAAAACGATGAGTTACAGGTCCCGAAGAATCTCCTATATATAAATGACGACAGTAAATGTGCTGCAGTTTTTAGTTACCACAGAAATTCTGCGCTTTCGGCTCCCTGAGCCATTGTTGGGCAGAGACGTAACAGTTTCAGTGCAATTCAGAGGGATTTTACGAAAACCCGTATGTCTGTCTACCCCATTTCCTTCTCTTCTTGCCTGCAAGATCATTTCCTTTCCTCACCCTGTTCTGACTGTCTCTCCCCAAAGGAGAAAGTAAAGTCCAGATAGAAAAATGGCATGAGCAGTGTCAACTAATGTCCAACCTGTTTCCCCTTCCGACGCCTCAGTTCCCACATTCATCACAGGAGGGATGTGAACACCCAGCTCTGGGGTGGGCTCTGCAAAGATGGCTTCCTTGGAATCAGTGTTTCTCAGTAGTTTTCTTTTATCTCCACTCAATGAGGGAGCCTCTTTAAATATGTTTCACACACCCCCAAGGCGATAACAGACTGTACTGCGTAGCTCTTTGTGTAACGAGCCCGTTGGATGGACGCACACTAATTAGCGAAGACGTTAGCGATACCATCTCCAGCAGGGGTCTCAGCTTTGGCGCCCTTGATATCTTGAGCCTGTGTGTTGGGGAGGGTGTAGTGGCGTCTCTGGCTGCTGCTGTCCCGATGGCCCTGTCCCTGGTAGGTCTGCAGCCCCCACCGGGTCTTCCCAGGGAGGGCAGAAAGATGGCCCTGGCTGGTGAAGCGTTCGTTGGTGAGCAGGACTGAGAAGAGAGGGTATCACGCTGACAAGTCCTCTTCCCGTTTCAGTTCGAGAAATTTGGCAAAGCTGTGAATTACGCCGACGCGGCCCTGTCCTTCACCGAGTGCGGCAACGCCATGGAGCGCGACCCCCTGGAAGCCAAGTCCCCGTACACCATGTACTCGGAGACCGTGGAGCTGCTCAGGTTACTGCTTTCCGCAGCCATCTTGCTAAGCTCATTGCAGTCCTGACTCTTTCGAAGCCACTGTGTTTTTTAAAAATATCATTTCCACGTAGTAATGATTTGTCCAAGGCATCATCTTCTTAGAAGTCATCATAATTAGTTCTTGCCATTTTATTAATGTCACGGAAAATTTATAATTGATGGGCACTGCTTTTATAAATTATCCCCTTCAGAGGTTATAATGTGAGTGTTCTAATTTGCAATATTCATAAAATTAAAATGAAAACGTAGTGGGTGGAAGGAAAGTATAATAATTTCACCGTTTGGCATTGACACTCGTCTCTTAAAAGTACAGTTTTATAATTCAAAAAAAGTGGTGCCATTGGGATTTCTGTTTTCTAAGAATTTCTGCCTCCGTTATTAAAAAGGGAGGAGATGCTTTCTGTGCATCTGGAACCTAAGGGAAGCAGACAAGGTGGTAGCAGGGGCGGGGTAGCGCCCAGAGCGGGAGAATAGGGATATATTAATTGCACAGATTATTGGTTTCATTTGCATTTTAAATGAAATTTTCTGGCCTGTTGGTCTTGGTGGAGTAGAATTTGTAGGTAATCAGAAAAAAAAAAAAACTTACTGGAAGAAGGGGGCAGAGAAGAAATAATATGCATTGTGGTACTTTCCAGTAACCTGAGATATTTTTCAAATACCTTAATCCGCGTGTGAATAGTGGAGCGGCAGCGTGGTGCACCGCCAGTGGACTGCTAATTGCTTCTGATTGAGCAAGGCTTCTTCCCTGCCACGGCCTCATTCCCAGTCACCTCTGGCTGGATTCATCCATAATGCCAGGGCTGGCTTTGACTGTGTCGCTTGTATCTGCATAAACTGTTACAGGTCTGAGGGCACCTCAAAATTGGACACGTTTAGCTTACAGAAGGGGAAATTGATTTCTCAGTACCTATTCCAGGTGGCCTGTGATTTTTCTGGCAAAATGATAAGGATTCAAAGTCAAGAGGCGAAACACTAATGAACAAGCAGGGAGAAAAGACATACCCCAAATGTAAATTAAAACAAGACCCTTTTTAAATTAACAAGGAGATACAAACATGTCCGCGCCTAGTTGTAGCTGGCCTGGAAATAATGGTGAGCTGGGTGTCTCCTGTGCTTGGGGTAGTGTGGCAACTGACCTGGAGTCAGAAAAGCTGTATAAAGTAAGCTTCTGAGCCAGTGGTACAGCTTCCGGAAATTGGAATCTCTCCTACGAAAGGATATAATTGTAACAAAAGAAAGAACAGGTTATCTGTGCTGTGCTATAGCACACGGTAGACACAAACCAAATAACCACTAATAGCAGGGTAATGAATTACCTTGTAGAACACTGACGATGTGATGATAAAGTCAAAACCATTTGAGGAATTACAGACATGCTCTGTGTTTGACCATGGAAGGCATGTTTCTGCATATGGACCAAACTGGAAAGGAAATGAGATCATAGCTGTAACAGATGAGCTAACTCATCTCTCCATTTGTCTTATTTCCTTTTAGGAAGACCCATGCTGTCCTAAAAATACAAAGCAAGACAGCTTTTTTTCCTTTTCATTTTTTGGTATAAATGCAGAATTTGGTACAAACTCTTGAGTAAGCATATATTCACACTAGAAAACACACTTTCCCCTTAACTGTCTACCAAAACAAAGCCCTTTTTTCCTAAGCATAATCCATGGTATTTCTCGTGGTGTGGTAGTTTGCTCCCCATGGACAGCTGTCTCAGTGGAACCTGGTGAAAGGTAATGGACAGCTTCTAGACACTCACTCTAACTAAAGTCACCACTGCTTCATTTGGGCGTTCACTGTAGCCCCGCCCCCACGCCAGCATCACGGCCTGGACACGTGTAGGGCACTGGTTCTGCTTTCAGCAAGTGGTGTTTGAGTTTCAGTATATTCCTTTGTCCTCTCCTCTACCCTTCGCTGTCCATATGTGCATGTGTATACGTGTGTGTGATTGTGTGTATACATATTCTGCATATGCATAAAATATGCATTTCTATATGTAATGCACATTACATATATAGTCTCTCTATGGATGTGTACAAGTGGATGTGTGGATGGTCTGGGAGAGGAATTTCATTTGGGGAAAAAATGAGCTGAAGCACCTGGGCCTACTGGTCTATTTAAGCATGTGAAACTCTGCTCTCCAGTCACTGCAAACACAGTTGCAATTAGAGGGGACTGTAATCTGAACACAGTTTTTAGTAGTGTAATATTATGTTGAAGAGATTTTTATTACTCTCTCCCTGACAGTATGCTGGCTACAGGGAGCAAACCCCATTTTCTGCATTCAAGTAATTATAGTTGCTCTGAGCCTTGGGACTCCGCAATAGAAATGTAGTTGTGAAGACAAGTGAGGCATCACCGTGACTTGACATTTGCGTGATCTGGCTGTCAGAGACACTTAGATTGATTACATAATAAAAATCCTTTTGCTTAATATTGCACAACAGGAGGGGCCCGCATTGAGTGTGCAGGCCCCTTGCTTGGAAATGGTCGCTCAACAGAACAGCCATACCCAGGAGAGCAGGGCAGGGAGAGCAGACAGCCTCTGGGGGTCGCCCCGGCACTGCGCTGTTCTGGAGAGGGTGCCAAACATGAGGCATTGGCGGTGTAAGCATGGGGTCCCTGCAGGCACGCCATCCTGCTCAGGCTGCTACTCACCTCGCTTTCTCCGGAGCACTAACCGTGTTCCTTGTTCTGCCACGAGCGCCTGCGAAACTGCACGAAAGCTCACACGATGATTCCATGCAATGGGTTCCTTTTTTGAGAGTCGAAATGCCCGCAACGGGATGTGCTCAACTTGAAGGGGAAAAGGGAGCTGCTCAACCTTTGCGCCCCACTTTTATAGGCATATGTCGTGACACAGGGCTAGTAGAAAAGAGCTCTTCGGCAGTGAGACCGAGCTCACGCCATGCTATCGGGCAGAGCGGTGCACTCGCCACCTCCCGTGTCACAAACTTGCTGCCATTGCCATTGTGTCCACCTCTCACTGGAAACCATTAATGTGGCTTGGCGCCCTGCTCCAGGAAACAGCATTTTTATGAACCCCAAACCCCAGCCTGGAGCACGGGCCCCGCATTTCCTACCTTCACCCCACTGGCTGCTGTCCGTCGGCCTTGGGTGGATGTTTCCAGACAGGCAGGCTTTTGGGCCCGGCCACCCAGACCCCAGGTGGGACAGACACCTTTGGGCACCAAGGACCTTGGGAACTTCTGAGCCACAATACAGACTCCACTCAAGCTTGTCCTTTCTCCTCAAAGGTATGCGATGAGGCTGAAGAACTTCGCCAGCCCCTTGGCCTCAGACGGGGACAAGAAGCTGGCCGTGTTGTGGTAAGTCTCCCTGCGGTCAACAAGCAACAGCTGACATGTCGCAGAAGGATTTGGAAAAGTCCAGGGCAACTTAAGCTGCTTAGCCCAGACCGTTATTCTGGTTTTCCATTACACTATTAAAGGATAACTAATGGATTTCTCCAGTCGCTGACTAAACATCCCTCTCCTAATTTATACTCTGATCAAGAGGAGGTTTGAATGTTTACCCCTTCTCTTATAAAATTGTTCTTGTTTTATGCTCCTCAGTAACCACAGGAGGCTCGAGATGGCCATGTAAATGGGAATCAGCATTTTGCTTTACAGCTGATAGGTTTCTGAAAGCATCTGCATTCATGTCATGCCTCCCCAACAGCTACCGGTGTTTGTCGCTGCTCTACTTGCGGATGTTTAAGCTGAAGAAAGACCACGCTATGAAGTACTCCAGGTCACTGATGGAGTATTTTAAGGTAATCCTAATTTGGATCATTTATGCAGGCCAGGTGAACAAAACCGCTAACCAGGTGCCACCCTCCCGCCTCTCCTCGGGCTCAGCTTGGATTGGATTCCAGGCATAGAAGGTACACTCTTGAGCCCCTGCTTATTTTCTGGGCTGGCCCCATAAGGTCTTGTGCCTCAGCCTGCACCTGGGCCCCTTTAGGGCCCCTTTAGGCTGTGGCATCGGCGGGTCTTGTGTTTAGGTGAGCAACTAGCCAGGAAGTTTCTCAGCAGTGAGAGAGCACTCTGCAGCCTAGAATGGGTGCCCCCCACATTCCTGGTGGCGCTTGAAGACAAAACTGATGGCTTTGGTTAGCACCAAAATAAGGACATAAGCAACAAACAAAAGCTACATAGATGCAGAAATAACGAAGCAAATAGGTGTCTCTATCTACCACCTAGCACACCACCTGGCATTTTTTATTTGTAAGCAGAAAAGACTGTTTCAACCACAAAGTTTTGGGGGTGAATCAAGACCTTATGCTAGTCCCCCCACTGTACCAGGTAGCACTGACTTGAGGGTTCTTATGGCTTCTGTCCCCCAACAGTGGCCATGGTTTACAGGTAAGGACACTCATAGCTCTCCAGAGGAGAGGACACTTGATTTCTACTGATTTACGTATTTGTTTATTTACTCCCGAGCGCATGTGACCGCTTGTCCAAATTGCACCGCAGCAGTTGTTTAAAACCAGTCAAGTCATGCTCTTGCATCAGACATCTAAAGCCAGGCTGGACACAGCTAGATACAGGTGCTGCTTTGGGAACCACGGGCCCCCCGGCTGCACTGCAGTGGCCATCATGCCCTCAGAGCAAGGCCACGTGGTGACCAGGGGCAAATGTCACAGCCGGCCATCCGCCATACATGCGCAGCCTCAGCCTGCGCTTGAGAGGTAGTTCTGAGACCGGAGGGGCCCCCGAGTTGGCTGCAGGGGCCGCAGGCTGGAGCTCGCGGCCCCTCCTCAGCGGGTAAGTGGGATGGGGCCTGAGAACAGGCTTCCAGCACGTTCCTGGTTGATGCTGGTGCTGCTGGTCTTGGGTCACACTTCCACAGCCTCTGCTCTGGGACCCGCCCTCTTCCACCACCCTGCACAGCCCTCCAGGAGCTTCAGGTCCCCCCACCTGCTGCACCTCAAGCTAGTCTGAGGTTTAGAGCTGGACTTTGAGGCCTGCTCCAGACAAGCGCCACATGCTCACTGGACTCCTGGACATGAGACTCTTCCCCCAGCACCCCGTTTGCAAAGTAGACAAAATCAGACCCCAAGAGGCAGGGGAGCCAGACTGTGGCCAACTCGTGAGGCAGGCATGAGTCAGGCCCACCGCTCCCTGTGGCCTGGCCTATCTGCCTGTGCTCCAGCGCCCGGAGCCCAAGTCGCATCCCTGCCCTGTGGTGGTGCCCAAGGCCTGGGTCTGCTGTGCTTCACACGTGTGTGCCCGTGTTCTAAAGAAGCCCAGCTCCAGCAGAGGGAAACACTCAGCCTCATATGCCATGCAGCTCCGCACCAGTCCTATCGCTGAGCGGGAAAAGCTGTCAGCCATGAGAACGTGCATAGGAAAGTAGCAAATTCAGGTGATTAACCCAGAAAACAAGCCAACCCAAACCACAAAGTCTAGGCCCACTCCTGGATCCCAGAAATCACAGCCCACCCAGCAGCCCAGGGGCAAAGTTTGCAAGCGGAGTTAAGATGAAAAGCTTGCCTATACTCTGAAGATCTTGTTTCTGCAGAATAAATTTAAGATGGGGATAATTAAACCACTTCTTGTAGAACTAGGTCTGGTTTCACCTGGCCTTTTCGTATATATGATCTTTCATCAAGCGACTTTCATGGTCCTGATGGGAGCCCACTCATCACCCTCACCAGCTATTTCTGTTGAAGTGAGTCCTGGCGGAACTGCACACAGCTCTGCTAACGAAACAGGAAGTACCCCGAGATACTGTGATCAATATCCATACTCTATCGATGACCCCTCCATCTGTTTTGGAATTAATAGAACACCAAGTAGATGTCCTTATTGTCTTCTCTCTCTCTCTCTTTTAGCAAAATGCTTCCAAAGTCGCTCAGATACCATCTCCATGGGTAGGCAATGGAAAGTAAGTATTCTATGAGAATTGCTTTTTCATGAAAATGAATGCCTTAATAGACCCCGAATATTTTGTATTGGCAACTCAGGAGCAAAGGTCAACTCTGAGATGACAATCATTTGTGTGCCCACAAAACGCTTGTTGGGGCTCAGTGAATGGCAAGATAGAGAAGTTTAATAGGATGTAGCACCACAGTCCTTAAACCGTTTGATCTTTAAGCCAAACGATGGCCATAAAGATGTCTCTTAATGAGATGGCAAGCACCACGCCATTTCAGGGAGGCAGGAAAAAGTTAACTCAGCCGTGTGATTTCTCAATGATTCATTCTGTAATGAAAGACCGATGAAATATTCATTGATATATGGTAAGTACTGTTTAATAAAATCAAAGGCATAATAGTGCTGAAAATGTGAAAGCCCTTAGTCAGCCAATTATCTAAGCCTTCATGATGATTTTTATATTAATACTAAAATGTCCTGACCTAAAACGTAAGAGCATCTACTGCAAAGCTGCTCTACAGCCCTGAACTGGCCCCACCTCAGTGGCCATATTTCCGGCCTTGGCTATGTTTTGGGCTCTAAGCCACAGGTCAGCTTAGTCTCCACAGTGGGATGCGAGGTCACTGGCCAGCGCCAGGAGTCGCCTTCCTCTCTCTGGGTTTCTTCCTCCATTGCAAACACGGAAGGGCCCAACCGATGACTTCTGAGACCTCTTGAGAGAGGGATTTGGAATGGTGCTGCATGTGCTGGGGGCACTTACCGGTTTGAGCAGCAGTTTCTCCTCAGACCGCCTTCCCACTCCCCTCTTTTTCCATGCCCCTCCTCCCCCTCCCAGCAGGCAGGGAAGCTAGGTGACCTCAGACAGAGAAGCTCGCAAAGGGCTGCTTTTCCACTTTTTCAAAATTTGTATGTCTCTGATCAAAACGCTTTCTTCAGAGTGAAAGAGTTTCCTCTGCCAATGTATAAATATCTGCGAATCACACTCCCAAAGCAGTGGGATGATGAACTCTACTTTGAGATCATAAAAACATTCAGAGTGCGGGAACAGATCCATTAAGAACTACACATTAACTCAATTACTCTATTGAAAGAAAGTACCGTTTACATTGTTGAATTAGGTCTTACTCTTATATTAAGGAACAAAAGCAAGAGAACGCATCTCTGTGGAAGTTCAGAAAATAAAAATAACCATTGAAAGACCCAAAGAAAGCTATTTTCTCTGAGCACAGTAGAGCAAGGCCAAGTTCAGGTAAGCAGCCATTAAAGGATCACTGGAATTTTTTTTTTTTCTAATTCTGAAAGGAAAGAACTCAAACACATCCTAAGCTTGTGAAGTCACACTAAAAGCCTGCTGAAATGATTTTTTAAGCTGCTTCTGTCTGAAGAGAGCACACTCCCTCTAGCAGGCCATAAAGCTTTTTGAACAAGGCAGTGCGGAAGGGTTACGTTCCACTCCTTCAGCAAAGACTGTGGCCCCAGAGCTGGCTTCCCTGTACCCAGCCCTGTGGCAGGACGTGACAGATGCAGGCAGAGTTCTCTGGAAGCTCAGGAGAAAAAAACCCCAGGCTTCCCTGGATGGCCAGGAAGGGCTTCCTATTTGAAGTAGTTTCAACCAGTGATGAAATTGGTGGGCCCCACCCACCATCTCTCATAGAACCTTCCAGAAGCAATATGCCTCCCTGACCATGGGGCCTTGGGGAAGAATGCGCAAAGCAGAAATTAAAAAAAAATCTGCTTGGTATAGAGCAGGGGTTGGTAAAGTGTTTCTGTAAAGGGCCAGATAGTAAATTTGGCAGCCACAAAAATTTTACTTATAAAATTTGAAACATAAACACAATTTTTTGTACAAGTTCCTACTCAGCAGAGGCAATGGAATTTCTTTAAAATACCCTTTTGTTTGCTTTTGGTTCAAACTTAAGTGTTGCCTCTCACCAGGTGGCTTGCCACACAGAAACAGCTGGTAGGGTCCTATGTTTCAGCCCCAGCTATTGAGTCATGGAACCTCCATTGTAGAGGATTTTAAAGAACTCAGCAACAATCTCAAAGGTCACACAGGACAAAAAGTCAAGAAAGAAGGCGATGAGCTTGCGAAGGAGGTGGCCCTTGGAGCCCTTTGCAACCGCTCTCGGCGGCCGGTAGATGTGGACCTACTGGCAGGATTCCAGGGGGAGGGAGTGTCCACTGGTGCGAGGAGTCGGGTGGTCTCTGAAAGGCGTGTCCAAATCAAGCTGTGGCTGCGTGAACCTAGCTGAGGCCTCTGAACCTGCGCGAGGTGACCAGTGTGTTGAAGGTGAGGGTAGAGGCGACACTCATGCCAGGAGAAATCCTTAGGTTATGTGGTAGAATGGAAGGAAAATGAGCTTTGGAAAAACAGACCCACTTTCGAGTCCAGACCCATTCGCTCTGTAACACTGTGAAAGGAGCTGGACTTCTCTGAACCCTTTGTCTTCTGTGAACAGTGATGGCAGAAACTCACCACAGCGTTGTCATAAACTCGGAGAGACTCTCAGTGGTGCCAGGATGGCTGCTTGGCACACAGTAGCTTTACTGATAGCAACTGTTGCCGTGGCTTGGGCCGTCATTTTGCCCTGAGTTCGGCAGCATAAGCCCCTAGAATCCTGCAGGTTTTGCTCTCTACTTCCAGCGAGGCCCTATGCTGCTTGAAATGAATGGGTTTCACTCCCCTACTGGACAATGGCCCTTCTCAGTAAGGGACCAGTAGCTCTTTCATTCTCCATGGATAGTGCTCTCCTGTGCACTTCGCAAGCACAACACCCCTCCTCGTATTATGTGTTCCTCTTGTACCCTCTCCATGCCCCGTGCATGGCTGGAAGGCCATTCCTTCATGTATGTAGCTGGTATTCATTCAGCACATGATATGCGCACCGAGCACCATTCTGGATTTTGGGGCCATAGGACTGGCAGAAGTAACAGAAAGCCCCGCCCTCATCAGTGTCACGTTCTGCTGGAGAAAGACAGTAGAAAAAGATGCTGGGCACTGACTCAGGCCATCGAACAAATCCCAACAAGGCAGGGGCATAGGAAGGGGGGGGGGAGAGGTGATGGACTGAGCTTGCATAGGGTCATTAGTGGAGGGTTGGTGCAGGGTGCCTGTAAAACCTTGGGAGAGGAACATTCGAGCAAGTACCTCCACAGTCAGGACATGCCTCAGTCAGGACAGGCCTAATGGGCGGCACATAACTAACGGGCGTGCTTAACTAATGGGCCTGAGGAACAGCATGCAGGGAGTGTGGCCAAGAGGGCGGTGGGCAGCTCTGAGCAGGTGTTAGCTACAGGCATGCTGGGACGCATCTGCATGTGTCCACGTGCCATGAGCATGAGGAAGAGGGTCAGCAGATGGAAGTGAGGAGGAAGAGATGAGGACGAGGGACCCCGAGCAACAGGAACAGCCATGTTCCTTGGAGCATCCTGAGATGGGCGCTGCCTCGACCCAGCTTTGTCAGAGCCACGCTTCCGGGACTGCGTGCTGGGCTCACGTCACCAGTGCAGCGCCATGCACACGTGCCTCACAAGGGGGTTACGGAGCTTGCAGGGAGATGGGACAGGAGCAAGCCTGCCAGTCCACTCACGCCCTCACCACCACCACCGGCTGTTTAAAAGAAAGGAATTTTATCAACCACGAAGACTTTTTCAAAATGTAGGAGGTACCCAGAGGTGGCTTGTCCCTTGTGGCTTCTGGCCAGGACCGGAAGTCATGGAATCCAGCCATTCTCTCCAGGTGAGGAAAGGCCACAGAGGGCCGGCACGGGCTCAGAAGCTCCTAGAGATCTGGGGCGAGAATTCCATCCCCAGGATCCCAGCATGGCACGGTCCTTGTTCTGCAGTTGTGAGCAGACAGCTCTGCAATTTTTTCGAGATTACAGATGAGGTGTCATTCCTTTCTTGCCATAAAGTGACATTTAAGAGTTAATGACCAGCACTGGGGGAGAGAAACCAGCATTTGCATCCTGTACAACAAAGCCAAGGAGCATTTCCAATGCCTGTGCTTCTTGATTTGCAGCTAGCTAACTCTCCTGCACTCAGCTTGGCAGCTCCTCACCCGCCCCCTGTGAGAATGAATCTATCAAGAAGTTAGTAAACACCTGAGAAGTGACCAACAGAATAAGAAAACCTTCACATTCTACGTCAGACAGCGGGCCAGCATGGGCCCGCGCCTTCCGCTCACACTGGACGCACCAGAAGGCCTACTGCGCAGACGTGAGCACCGCTCCCACTTGAGCGGGAGTCACCATACGCTTTGAACTGCTTCCACTCCCGTCAGCTGCAATTGTGCCGTTTTGTGATGACTGTCCCCCAAATCCCTGGTGTGTGCTGCCTGTAGGGTGCACATCTGTTCTGCAGGCAGGGACTGGCTCCCAGGAGGCCCCCAGCCTGGAAGCAGAACTGCCCAAAGCAACAGTTGAGGCTGTGGACCCGGAGGGAGAGGAGGCTCCTTGATGTGGTGGGCTATGTGCACAGGAAAGAGGAGGAGCTTCCTTCAAACTGCAGACTCGGAGTCCCGAACCTCACTCCCCTCACCCACCTTCTCCGTGCGCTCGCTTTCCTCACATGTGCAGTCATAACAAAATAGTGCTTTCACCTGCATGAGTGAAAAGAGTGCATGCAAAGAGTGGCTGAGGAGAGGGAGGCCGGTGAATGGCGTGCGCAGACCTCGCTCAAATGTACTGGTGCCTGCGCGCCTCAGGGACAAGCAGGTCTGCAACAGCCAGCCTTGGCCGGGCCCCCATGCTGCATACAGCCAGCAGGTGACTCCGTATTGTGGACATTAAAGAACTAAGCAAAACTCTGTCTGCAGACACTGGTACTGCCCAGTGTAGGAGCTCCAGAGACTTCTTTGTAAAGCAGCCTGCAGAGCACTTCACAGTCCTCTCCCCCTTCCCTCATACTGCTCCTTGGGGGCGGAGCTTCTAAGAATCGCACTTGGCCTAGGGTGCTGACTGTTGTTTGGAGCCAGCTGTCCTGGTGCTTCCCACAAAACACTGCTGCTAGAGCCATGTTGCACTCAAGTCTTTCTAACTGCCAGTACCCATTGTGGCAGAGGCTGGGAGGGCATCGTCATCACCAGAGTTGCTTTCTCGGAAACATCACAGCACTTGTCCTCTTACAGTCAAAGGAAGAGCTGCATGTGCAGGTACCTCACTGCCAGAGGAAGACCCGCCCACCTCCCGTGCCAAGTCCTTGCTGGTTGTCAGAGGCAGTGCATTGGTGCTAGGGCAGGAGAAGGAGGGATCATTCTATGGCCTCACCCTGCAGCCCTGTGTCAGTTGGTAGATGGGGGGACTAAGCGCCTTCTAGGCTGGGGCCTCTGCAGAAAGGTGCCGTGATGGCAAAACCTCTAGGATGTCCTCTGGAAGAGTGGGGGCGGTGGAACTGGTTCCAGTCCACTGGGGCTCCCACCATGTTCACTCTGTCCAGCCTCGCTGTGGCCAATGGGGTTCTAGTAGGGCTCAGTGTGATGACAGAGGCCTAAAAGCTCTAAAATCCAGTTGTTGCTCTCCCCAACCAGCCTAATGAGGCTCTCATCCTGTTCCCCAGGAACACTCCATCCCCTGTGTCCCTCAACAACGTCTCTCCCATCAACGCCATGGGGAACTGTAACAACGGCCCAGTCACCATCCCCCAGCGCATCCACCACATGGCTGCCAGCCACGTCAACATCACTAGCAACGTGTTACGGGGCTACGAACACTGGGACATGGCCGACAAACTGACAAGAGAGAACAAAGGTATGCTTGTCTATCGACCTATTTTTCACAGACCAGGGTGGAGCTAACAGTGCTTGAAGGGCTTGAGTTTCCCATGGTCGCTTTATCTGTCTCTCTAGTTCCCAGGGCCTAGAGGAGGGACGAGCCCTACCTCAGGGCTGACTCAATGACTTGTTTCTGCTGAGAGAGTAGAAAAGGCCAGGAATTGTGTTCCCTTTTAAAGCTTAAACTAATCTGCACTGTGATATGTTGACAAGTAACTGCCTCAGATTTTTCACTCACCAGTAACATCAACACAGAAACAAGCAAAAGAATTATTTGCCAGTTAATTAGGATCCTGTTGGCTTCTGTCGTCAACTCTAATCTTTTATTTTTTGGACTGGTTGAACTAAGGCCTTCTGCTCGCCCCCACCTCCACCCCCGCTCTGGGGCTCCGTGTCACGTGGCCTGCATGCAGCGGTGTGGGTCTAGTGGCTTCCACACAAGGAGAGCCAGGGCGTAGGCTCGGCTCCTGCTCATGGGAACACTTGAGGCCTACAATGTCAGGAGACCCTGCTTGCCAGAGAGTGGCGCTTGTCGTTAGAGACTGCTGCTGGCTGGCTGTCACCCTCACTGTCACATCGGTTACAGTGAGTACTCAGTGTCATAAGGAGGGTGCACAGCCAGCAATAAGCCCACTTTCGCCCCGACCAGTCATTTGACTTGACTGGTTGTGGCCCAATAGTCAGAGATAGCCCTGCTCTGAGTACCACAGCCAATGTGGCCTTTGCTGCAGAGAGGCGACCAGCAGTCAAGGGCAGGAGCAGGCAGGTATCAGCATCCTCCACAGTCTAGCAGCCGCTGCAGGGCACGGTGTGGCGTATGTTGCCTGGAGGTTGGGTGCTGCAAGGCCCCAAGCAGTGATAGGGCTTTCCAGAAACCAGGTTGGGGCTGCAAGTCACCTAGGTGCAGGTTGGGGTTTTGTTAAACCCCAACGGTTTAACAAAAAAGGACTGACTGTACTTCCTGGCCTGGTTTTTCTCCCAAGCCCTCATGGCCCAAGCAGCTCTCCGTTCCTTTCCTTCCCTGGCCCCGGGATTGCAACCTGCATCCCTTCTCTCCGAAAATCCACTGCTCTAGCCTCTAGGAGCTTGTCTCCAGTGTCTGATGGAGGAAAGAAGCAGGACTTCCCAGCCCCTCCCCTCCATCTATCCTTACCAAATTCCCACCTGTTCTCACCAAATTCCTACCTATTCTTACCAAATTGCTCCGCTTGCAGTGAACGAGGAAGCACGCAGATCTGGGAGCCTGAGCGTTTCAGCCTGAATCCTGTGGGGTCACCCACTGGCTCCATCAAGTTAGATCTGTAAGCTGAGTCCAGCTTCCACACCTAGAATGGGCAATAATAATAGGAGGAGAAGGAGGAGGAAGGGGAGGACAAGGATGAAACCCTGCAGATAGGTGCTTTCTTTCCTTTCCCCAGTGCATTCTATATGTCTGTGTAACCCACAGAGTCGGGGGTGACCAAAGCACATACGCAATTTGACACCTTCCCTCCACCCCACCCACTCCGCCCAGCTTGACACTCATGCTGACCCCCGGGACTGCCCTCAGTGACCCACACAATAAACGGTTCTTGTGGACTTTTCTAGACTTCTGGAAGTCCACAGACAACTGACCTCGACAACTAGACCCAAGCAGGGGTTCTAGAAGTGTCAGCCAAGGCATAAGCATCTCGAGACTTGCCCAGCTTGTCTGACCCCGTTGCCCAGCTAATTTTGTATTGTGAACTAGAGGGCAGTTCCCTCCTGGTGGGTTCCCGTCCACACGCAGCCATTGCCAGGACCTGTCCAAGTGCGTCCTTCTAAATTATCCACAGCGTGAGTGGTGGGTCAAGGAGCCACCCACGTCCTGTCTGACGCTGAATCTAGACACCATCATTATACCTCAGAAAAGCTGTCCTAGTCAGGCTACCGTTGGACTGTCAGCCTGGGGAGGCTCCACGGTGCAGCGTCACTTACCAGATGCTGGTCACTTCTGAACTGCTTAGGGGGTGTCATTCTTTGCACATCTGTCTTGTCCACAGAAATAGGGAAGCCAAGGGACCTCCTTTTGCACCAGGGACCTGCGTCCCTCTGGAGGCAGCCGTGTCCCAGTTGTGCATTGGACATGTGAGCTTGGCTGCCCCTGGGCAAGGTCCGCTCCCCTGTCCACCCGTGTGGTGCTAAAATGGGCCAGTGGAATGGATGCCTCATCCTGGCCTTTGCTCTAGAGGCCTCTTCCCCACGTCCCCAAAAGCCGCAAGTGCTCATGAGAAGCGATTACTAAGATGGCAGCCTGGGCATCTGTTCAGGAATGCCACAGCAGGCTTGACCCAGAAGACCCACGGGACACGCCGCCCCTGCCCAGCTGGCAGCCTCTTGACGATGAGTCGGTCCTCTCCCCTGTCCCCTAGTACCACATTACAGAAAAACTGCTTTAGGTGCCAAAAATCATTTGCCGCTTTATCAGCAGAAACTACTTTTATTGCCTAGTACAGGTTAAAAAGTATCGCATAATCAAATGAAGCTGATGCCAAGAGAAGGAGCCCATATGTTAAACACAGCGTGGCGAACACACGCGTTGTCTGGTGAAGTTCCATCTGGCGGGCGGGCGGGCAGGGGGCAGGTGGGTGCTTGTAACCGTGAGTGGAAACTGCACTCCGGCAAGACAGGGGAGTGTCCCAGCCCCGTAAGGCACTGCCCAGAGCCCCGAGCCCAGCGCCAGGGGATCCCCTAGCCAGCACTGCTGGCTCTTTCAGCAGCTACCCAGAGGGCATCCGTGGGCCCTCTCACATGAAGGCCGCCGCAGCACCAGCCACCTCAGTGCAAACGTGAACAAGGAAAGCCTGGCACATTCGAGACATGGCACAGTTTCTCCTCCAGCCCCCCCCACGCCCCCCCAAGTCAGACTTCCTAAAACGTGTGAGCAGCGTGGCCGCCACGCTGCCCCTCCCCCAAGTCCTCAGTGGCCAGCCAGCACGCGGCAAATGCTAGTCGCTTCTCTCACTTCTCTTCCCCGAAGTCACTGCTGCCGAGACCCGCCCCCAGTTGGACCCTGTCCACCCGCCCACACACTCCCTGGGCCTTGGGTGGTGAGGCGGCGGCCCTGGCTGTCCAGTGCGCTGCCTGGGTCTACAGAAGCCCAGCAATGGGGCTTTCAACAAAACGAAAGGACACGATTTTCAATTCAGGAACATAATGACTAATGGTCTGACCTCATCTAGACCTTGGCTCCCTGGGCTTTGCGTACGCGGACCCTAATGCCTAATACATAGATGCCGAGGGTAGAAACGCCTACACCCCGCATATAGTAGAGGTTGCAGTACAGTTTTCTTTCTGTGCCTAGTTTTAGTGTCTTCACGTGAAGACTTTTATTTCCGTGTGCTCGTGGCCATATCACACAGATATCTACAGGATTGTGAGTGTACTGTGAGAATGTCTCGGGAAATGTACAGTGAGTGAAAGCCCCTTAAGGCTTTCACTCATTGTACATTTGTGGTACTCCTCAAGATCACACAAAAGGCCTTCGCCCACGGAGTTTGGGGAGCTGCAGGGAGCGCTGCCCGCAGGGTGGCGCTGGGATATTGCCACAATCGCTCTGAGAGGCCTGACCCCGCTGCTCTGACTTTCAGAATTCTTCGGCGACCTGGACACGCTGATGGGGCCTCTGACCCAGCACAGCAGTATGACAAACCTGGTCCGCTACGTTCGCCAGGGACTGTGCTGGCTGCGCATTGACGCCCACTTGTTGTAGTGGGTGCTCCCCCACCTCAAGCATCGCCGCCCATCGCCTACCTCTACCAGAAGCACCCCCGGTCGCTGGTGGAACGCCTCTCATTTGGGAAAATTCTCTTTGATTCTGTTTGTTTTAATATGCTTCTTTTGATATCTGTGAAAACCAGAAGTCATTGTAAGTGGACACTACAACTGGCGAGCAGTGTATGTTTTATTACTTAGTCATTTTTCACTCTTTTATATGCATTTGTCGGATCCCACCATCCTTTTGTGCTTGATGAAATGACCCAGTCAGTCCCTACAGTCTTACGTCCACACTACCGAAAAGGAAGAATGGAAAGCATTGGTGATGACAGCAGGTTCTAAAAATGAAATGGCACATACGTGCATGTGTGTAGATGCACAGGTCTCCATTTCGTTTCATGCCCTCTATGTGAACTTACACACAAAGGACCTGCAAAGATTCGGATTTTCAGCAATAGCCGTCCTCAAACTGTGCTCTGGTGTCCAGGAAACAACGCATTTCAGAATCCACTGTCAAACTTTTATGGTTCCCACAGACTCAATCTTCAGGTGAGAATTTCCATTGTCAAAACCCAGCAGTCAGACAGCATAGCAGAAGCCTCCTATCCAGGCTGGTGAGGAGATAAATGAGCACAGCAGGCCACTCTTCAGCTGAGGCTGTGGCCACACCCAGGGGCTCGTTTGGGGTCAGCAGCCCTCTCCTGGATCCCTGTTTTTTAAATTTGTATGGTGAGAAGGAGCAGCGACGTTCATTTTGACAACTCCGTGACATCAAGTGGCACAAGCATTTTTGAACTCCAACAGGTGAAGCATACATCCTCATCTGGATTCTCTGTGTAAAGTTCTCCTTCTGAGGGGCAACTGACTGGGTTTCCGGCCTAGTGGCCAACATGCTACATTTCAGTTTTTAGTGAGGAGAGCCAGGAGAGACCTGGAGCACACCCAAGTACGTGGACCCTTGGCCACTTTTGCAGCTGGTAGGTGGGCCCATAACTGGCGGGACTTTTTTTAATTGTACTCTGTTCAAGTCTCTGGAAACAAAGGTCAGGTGATCACTACCTAGAAGAATCTACAGTTTGCTTCCTAGTGGCTTTCAAATTCTGGACTGCCCTAATTATTGTCCACATTTCCTATTTTATGGGCTTTTTTGTTCTTCTTCTTTTGTCTTTTTCTTCTTTTTACTTTTTTTTTGTTTGTTTTTGTTTCATTAGTTTTTGACTGAAATGCAATCACTGATTTTCTTCAATGTATATTAGCATAAATCATTTCCATGAAATTTCCAAAGAAAACTCCAAACTCTCCTAAGAAGCAGCTAGCCTTTTAACAAAGAAAACAAGTCTTGGGGTAATGTTCCATCCTAGGGTGCTTGGAAGGAGCCCTGAAGATCGGGAACAGGTCACCTAATTTCCACATCAATTGCAACTATCCCCACCCCTTGTGGCCCCTGCATTCACTTTATGGAAACATCACAGTGTAAATATCATCTTCGGTGTTCCAGGAGAGACCACATGTAGTCAACACTAGCCATGCATTATTCTTTGTAACTATCTGCTGGTATCTAATACCACGTAGCTTCTCATCTGCTGCGTTACTGAATCCTGCTCACTGAATTACGACCAGAGGAATAATAGTTACATACCTGTGCCAGATGCCAACTTGTATGATTGGGAAGCAAGTCATGCAAGCCTGAGACAGGAACAGCACAGGGTCGCACTGCAGTCTCACTGTCAAGGTTAGCTGTAGCCCTGGTTGCAAAAGAGCGACACCTGAACTCCACTCTGCTCATCTGAGTTGAAGGCCCTCTTATATAATAAGGCTGTGGATGTCCTGCTCCAGCAGCTGAGGCCACGTTCAGACAGTCACTGGGGGCATCCTGGCCGCTAGCGCCAGTGTTTTATGTCCCACGTAAAACACCACTCACATGTGTAGACACGCACACACAGATGCAATCGGAGGCATCTCTTCTGAGCCTCTTCAGTGAGGACTATGACAACAGGATAGACTGAACACCCAAGGTGGGTGTCACATATAAAATGAAGCTGATGGCTTTGCAGTGACTCCAGTTCTCTGTTCATTTTCATGGCTCACCAGGTACAGTACCTGGTTTTTAACTATATCATGAAGCCCACTGGCTTGACTCGTAAGTTCTACCTAGACCACATCCTAGACCGTCATGGATTTAGGAGTCACTTCTTGAAATTCAGTCTCCAGAAACCAGACATTACAATGCTAGAGCAGTTTCCCAGAGAAACACGCACAGTGCCCAGTAGACAACGGGCTTCCAGGGGCTCTAGTTGCAGCAGGTTGTTCTATCTGCTTTCCATCCAACAGGGGGCAGCAGAGGGTCCTGCCGCCAGCTGCCACCTCTGGTGGCTGAGTGCACAGTGCACGCCCCAGCAGCAGCACAAGGATCACCTGTGCCAGTGGAGCTCAGGATCACCACCTGCTTGTTTAGCACAACCCATTTTGAAAAGCAGCTTAGAAACCGATTAAACTCGAAGGACGAATTGCCTTCTCCTTGGAGATGGGACACCGCTGGGCTTCGTGAGGACCGTTTCTGTTTTCCAGGCAACGTGTCCGTCACATAAATGGTGGCGTGTGTCATAGCTGTGCTGCTATTTGAAGGGCTGAGATATTTTGTCAAGGGGTTCTCTTCAGTGCACCAGTTCGGTGGGGGGGGGGGGGTCCAAGACGGGCAGTGAGTGATCCCTGCCCTCGCCCTCACCCGGGGCTGAGTGAGACCCATCTCAAGCACTTGGAGGGAGGGGATCGGGCAGAGGCCCAGCAACCTGTACACGGAGGGCGTCAGCCCTGCAGGGGACCCAGGCAGGGCCACCATTATGCCTTCATCTGTCACCCAAGCTCCAACCACAGAGAGTTTGACCGGTTTGTGTTAGGGTGTTGGCTTGGCTTTGTATTTTTAATTAACTTTGGATTTTTTAGTGGTTTTGTCATATTACTGTCTGAGTTCGGTAGGTAGGATTAATTTGAAAAAAGTATACTAGTGTGGTCCTCGGGGTAGAATTTAGCCGTGAGCGTGTTGTTAGCCAGCCTGTAGATTGTTAATTACTTCATAATCTCATTGGGAAAATACTAGTAGTTTTATATCTGGATGACATAATTGGGAAAGCAGATTAGCTGCTCCTAACTTGTGAAAGACTCGAGGCTGGGACGCCTTTTTCCATGTAATGACATCAAAAAGGCTCAGACCTTCAGTCAATAACTGAGTTGCTAAATTAGGGGGAAAAAATGGGCTAAAATGTATTTTGTTGAGTTTCCAAATAGATGGCTGTTCATGTGGGCATTGCATCGCAAAGTGCGCTGGAAAGATCCTTTTCCTACAGCACCTTCCCCAAAACTCTCCTTTTATTCAAATTTGCATCCTGGAGGTTGAAGCTGGAGTGTGAAGTCAGAAAGCATGTTTGAAGGCAGAATTGACTTAGCTGTGAGGGTGAAGCCCTCACATACTTCTCAGCAGCCACGATAAAGTCCACCTGCTGAGTTGGCAGGCGGGAGAGCCACACTGGGCCACTGGGTAGGACTACTCAGGAAGGCAGTGAGTTGCTTGCTTAGAGAAGCATCACCATCCCCATGGAGGAACGTGTGGCGAGACGCTATCATTACACAGCATCAGATGGAGGGGCCATTCAGTGTCCCCATTCAGTGCTGTGGGGTAACACTGGAGCCAGTTGTCACGCTCCGCTGCAGACTGGCAGACTAACTCTGTCTTGTCGCTGTCGCCATCGTGCTCATTTCCACGCGCACAGCCCTGTTCTCATAATTAAACTCTGATTCATTTTCTCTTTGGTGTTAGCAAACCCCAACAGAAATGGCTTCTGTGTATTGATAATCAGCATTTACCCTGGCAGGAGGCTAATCGGATAGGCTGCTCTCAGACGTTAATCTGATATTTCCTGGGAAAGAAAATTATTAATTCCCTTTTCATTCTCCTCCTCCTCACGGATCTAGAAACCCTCTTTACCAGAAACATCCCATTTTCCTCTGTAATCCATCGACTAAAAGAAAACTGCATTGTGGGGAGGGCGGAGGGGAGGGCGGGGGTGGGGGTAGAGGGGAGGGAAGCCCCTCCAGACCAGGCTGCAGTTCTTGCCCCTTTCTGCTTCTGACATGAGATGTTCCTGAATCGTTCCTAAGGCTCGCATTGGGTTAGGGGAACTGAACTGCTTTTCCAATCCATGATCAATCATCGTTCTTCTAAGAGATCGGAGCTTTGCTGTTTCATCAACTGTGCAGTGTAGACTAATGGTGTTTAATAAAAATCATTCAAAATTTCAAACTCTTTTGCCAGTGACCTTAATTTTGTTGGCTCTTTGATTTGTACCAGACTTTGAGGCGGGCAGGGGAAGCCAAGGAAGCCTGCCTGTCAGTGCCACTCGTGCGCAGAAACACATAGAACAGCTGTGGGAAGCCTCCAGAAGAAAACCCAGTGGTACTTTCAGCTGGGGGTAGCTTGTTCCTACCGAGGGGACGTTGCTCTCCCACCCCCGCAGCAGGAAGCCAGCTGTAACGTCCGGAGCTTCATAAGCAGTGTCTCTGCTTTGCCCATAAGCTTTGGGCCCGCAGCCATCCAGTGGCTGCTACCCAACAGGAAGTCTTTGAGAGCAGAGCCCAGGGGTGACAGTGGGAAGGGAGACTCATCCAGATGCCCACACCCGGCTGTGATTCTATCATGCTTCTGGCCTCGAGAGAGTTGTCTCTGGACAGGAAGAACCATCGAGAACCACCCATCCCCACCAGTTGTTTCACAACTGGCTCTGAGAACACAAAGCAGTAGATCTGTGGTGGCTGCCCGCCTCTGTGGCATATGCACTCCCACTGTAGCCAATGTGACGCTACCATGATGTCACTGGACCTTGAGCTGGCAGGAGATGTATACAAAGGTGGGTGATTGGGCAAGTCAGCTCCATGCAGGGGAGAATGCAGCCAGCCAAAGAAGGTGGGGTTTCATGTATGCATTCCCGTAGCCATGCACACGTGCACACACGTCCACTGCAATGACAAGCTATCATGTCCTTTGCAAATCTGAATCAATCATCAGTGCATGTAGGCAGTTGATGACAACACCCCAGAGATACAGGTTTTAAATGGGGTACCTGAAAAGGACGCCCTCTTGGTCCCACAGCACAGATGGGTCGGAGGTGTCCTGCTTCACATCCTGAAGGTAAAATGAAAGTCAGATCAGCACATAGAAAACCATGACTGGTTTAAAGCAAGGACAGGCACGTTTATTAGCATTATTATTTCACTACAAATGTCCAAGTGGTATTTCTAAATCATACCTTGGGTAAGTGACTTACTAATGATCTTCACAACAACCTCCATGTAGAGAGCAAACACGAGGCCTCCACAGAGAACAGCGCAGTCCAAACAGATCATGTTTCTTGTGATGTGGAGACACACCGGGTCTCCCTTCCCCCATAGTGTTTAGAAGGTTTTTACTTCCATTATTAGGAATTGAAGTTACTCCTTAGCATGTGTTTTCAGTTAAAAGTATCTACTTACTATCCTAGTTCTCAGTGCAAACCAGGATGTCTCTGTATCAATTACATGATTAATATTCAGAAATGATCATCCAAACCCAAAATAATTCCATTTTCTATCCAATATAAAGAAAGCCAAGGTCACTGACAAGAAGGCACAAACTAGCGTATTTTCCTAAGACAAGGTTTTCATTACCACACACACACACCCCTTTTTTCTCAGATCTCCTCATTATAAGTCATCCTCAGAGTAGAAGAGCGGCATGTCAGAGGACCCATCCTGAGCCCGGCATCTTCTGCACTTAATAGGTGTTTATCTGGAAACGGTGAAGGACTTACCCCCAAATCCTACTTTTCTTCAAACATTTCCATGTTCTCTCTGGGCCCATGTCCAGGTAGATGCTCAGCCCTGGAAGAGACCTGTCTTATGCTTCCAGCCTTTCTCTCTTTGGCCTCTGTGGTTCTTTCTGAGGCCAGCACCGTATCAGAGTTTGGGGGGTCTTCTGTCATCTCGTGCAACATTTTCTGACTGGAATAAAGGGAAATATGGGTCTGGTCAGTTGACGACACACTCACACCGGGCCTCTATGTCCCCCTAGGCCACTGACCAGTTGGTGTAGACACCAAGAGCTAGAAACGGCTTCATCATCATCTGACACTCCCCTATTGCAAAACTACCCTCACTCATCCATCACGTTCACCCACAAATATTACAAATGAGATTGATTCAGTCTCATGACAATTTGCCTAATCGTTCTCTTTCCGGATGATTCTACTCTGGATATTTTAGAAAGAAAAATGCCCGAGACGAAATTGCTCATGTTTATTGAATTCCACAAATTGCTGCTTTTTTTTTCTTCTATTTTTCTCGGAGTAGCGCATCTGAAGAGAGGTGACATAGTGTTGCTTTAGATAAAATGAGTATGTCAAAAGTGAACCCTTTACAGATAACATGCTAAGCAATGCTCCTGGGGATCCGAAGAGCCCTAGACTCCTTGCCATTGGCACATTGGCGTGGTCCAGGGTGGCCTTTGGCACCCTCCAGAAAAGAGTGACTTTTCTTCTCCTCTGCTGGTAGTGGTGGCTGTGCTGTGGTGCTTGTTACTTGTTTCTTGATTTCCCTTCTCTCTCTGGGTTTGGCTTTCGCTTTCCTGCTCGTGTTCTTTCTCTCTCTAAACAAATGAATAGTTTAAATGTGAGCTTCTGAATTGTACTTGTTCATGCTTTTAAGACATAACAGATTAACAAGCGTAGATGTGTCCTGATTTAAAACATGCCATCTGGAAAGCATGCTGTATTATGAAACCATGACGTTATCATAGCTACATCATTAAATGGCAGTATAAATATGAGTCTGTTCAGTCCATCCAATTGTATGACTCCATGAACAGTGTTTGACCTCTGTGACATCATTTCAAAGCAAGTGGAGTAAGTGAAGCGGTTGCAGGAAGACAAGGCTGTTGCTGTCAGAACTGTTTTCAATGAATTTTAGCTGGAAGCCCAGCAGGGGCAGCCATCTTCAGATGTTGCTGTAACCATTATTATAAATATAAACAACAAATTTTGGTTCTGTGTCAACCAATTTCCCAGAATTTGTCCGTTGAGTATTTTTTTTATTTCATCCTTATTTTTCTTTCTCCTTTCCTTTTTCTTTTTCTTTTTTTAAAGGGATTAGTTATTATCAACTGAAGAAGTATTTTGATTGATAATCCATAATATGTTTTTCTCCTCTCTCTCTCCCCTACCCATCTCTCTCCAATCTGGGGTCTTGGGTAAACCCGCAGTAGACCAGTGTATAAACCTACATTTAGGCAGACATTGGTGGGTTTTCAAAGAGGAATACTCCATGTTCATCGGGTGCATCCACATCCCAAACTGGCAAATGGGAGGCGGCTCAGAGACTTTTCCAGAGGGGAATTTTATAGTATACACTCCACTTGTTAATTCAGTGAGTCACTTGACTGAGTCTTGAAAAATACTCCTGGAGTTGCCAGGGTGTCCTCTGCCTTGTCTCCAGTGTGTGTGTCTGTCTTCCGTGCTCATTTGAAGTGATTCTGAACATTCCCATGAGCCTGTACATAAGAACCAGAAAGATAATCCCAACATGTTGTAAATGAAGATGTGACTCTCTCACCTTACTCTTGTTCTGGAAATAAAAAGACATTTTCATGCATATTTTAAACAGAAACTTTGTACCTTGAAGTGTCATATAATGTATTTATTGAGTAAGCAGTATACAAGTGGGATTTAATTGTCATCATATACTTTGTGTGTGAGAGTCTTGCCAACACCATGTCACTGGAGCATTGTGGCAAGCCATAGCTGCAGAAAAAGAACATGTCATCTGTGTGTGTGTGTGTGTGTGTGTGCATGTGTGACACATGTAGTTTGCTGTACCTTTTCCATTTTGAAAAACATTCCCTAATTGTTCCAGGAGGCCATGGCACATATGCAGGCAGTGATTTGTAGCGACTACTCCTTTCTTCCAGGCAGCGTTCATAATATCACAGTTCAGCCACATGGATTCCACTAGGCTTTGAGAGGGCAGAGATGCTGGTCAAATTCAAGTAGGCTCCCAGAGGAAACTGTAGGTCAACATGCACAGGAGGAAGGCGGAGACCACCTCAGCTGCGGCACACAAGTTGAGTTGCAGCCAAGGGTCGGAGTAAGCTGGCCTTGGGCTGCAGCTCAAAGCCCTAGAGCCGCTGTGCTAGCCTGGGCTCCTTCCAAGTCAGGAGATAGCAGAACCATGAGAAATAGCCTGGCCTGGCTCCTGAGAAGAAAACTTCCCAAGGCCCTGCCAACTGTGGATGAACTTGACACTGGTGGCATCCCAGGTGGGCATTAAAACGTGATGGTAATTCATCCCATGCCTCCTTTGTCTCACCATAATCCACTTGATCTTCTGAACCACTTTTTCTCAGTGTAGATTTCCAATATTCATATTCACTGCTGATTCACCAGCCACCACTGTTCTTAACAAGCATGTTCATCTCGTCAGCAGTTCAGTGAGTTCAGATGTCCTGTGTAGACTAAGGTAACTGTTCTAACATCGAGCTATGAATGCAATGGTATCTGGTTTCTAAAATCTGGTTTCATGTGCTTTCTGTGTATAAAACTGTATCTGCCCGTGTGGCTTTGCGTTCCAAATGTGTGGCGCGCAAGCCTTTTGTCGGTGCTTTGTTCTCAGTACAGTAACTGTGTATACAAACATGTTCATGTAGTTTCGTTGTTTTCCAACATTATGTCTCTGTAAAAATGATGTTGGCTGAGCTGGTGCATTGGTTTCTCTCATAGAGGCATTAACTATACTGCCAATGCATTGAATTATTTAAAAATGCAAAATAAAATTTTTATGAAAATCTCATTTTAGACATGTAGATGATTCTGCTTGCAGGCTTTGCAACCGCAAGTACCTTGTTACTCCCTGTTCACATTAGAACGCATAGTCAATACCACTGTTGACGTCAGCAGCTTTAAACATGAGGCCTTAAAGAAAATAACACTCACAAAAGGAATTCACTTGATAAAAGAGCCCTTTGAAATATCAGCCAAAGTCCACTGAAGAGAACATTGTCTAACAATTAGTTATTGTGAACCTTAGTATACTGCACAGAAAAGCTAGCAGAGCAGAAAGACTGAAGTGCAGCAGTTGCTGCGAAATGAGAGAAAATTCTCGAACTAGCCTAGGACCCTGAAAGTCCAGTCACCTGTGGCATATATTGCAGGAGCACTCGGCCGGCGGCCTGGGAGGGCAGCCCAAGCAAGAAGGTAGGTCACATCAACGATTTCACGTCATCGGAGATGTCAGGTTTCTAGAAATCGCATTCAAGTGCAGCTCTGAGCAGAGAGAGCCTGCTAAGACAGTACACGGCAATGCCATGTATAAGTGAACATTAACAAGAGTAGCAATCAGCCTGGCTGAATTTCCCACGAACAAATGAACAACACTTGGCTCGGCCAAGGTTTTGACACTATGGAGTCATAGCCCACACATCATGACAGCATCACTGAGAATTCTAAGTCCTTTCCAAATTCTGAAGCCTACACTATCCATAAATATGAACATTTTTCTTATGGGAGAGTGAAGAGCTATCTGATCTGAGTAAATTGAGCTAAATGGGTCATAAATTAGTTCTCGAGCAAACAAGGTGTTTATGACATCTCTCAAAAACCAGATGTCATAAATTATGACCATGCCGAGGTGGAAGTATGCATGTATGCGGAGAGCTTGGAGGAAACACACATTTAAAAAATTTTTAAACACACGTTTGAAAACATCATCTTTAAAAAATATAATAGTTTATTTTTACATCATTTTGTACATTTTTTTTTCATCTCAATTGTAATCCCCATGGGTTTCCCATCACCAAGTCACCCTGTGCCATCACCACAGTCCAGTGCACTTCCCTCCCCCACTGTTAAAAAGATCATTTTTAAAGCTCACAGTGCTAGGACTGTGCCAGCAACTCAGTTGATGCAGCAGGTTCTGTGGGCCAGGACGCTACTCTAGCACTTTCTTAGGTATTAATTTTTGTAGTTCTCTAAAAGGCACCATGAGATTGGTACTGTTAGGTTCCTGTTTTACAGATGACAAAACAAGGCACAGAGATATCATGCCACTGGTTTAAGGACTTGGACAGAGTGGCCCCAATGACCTTGGCCTTAAATAGTATCACTGGCTGCCACTCGCCATCCTGCGTAATGCCTTTGCCGCCATTTTAGAAATAACAGGAAAGGATTCCAAAGTCTCGCAGAGGGAGGGATTGCTGGTTCTTGCAGAAGACACCTACTAGAGGAAATGCCTCTTTCTGTGAAGATTGAGCAGGGCACGAGTGGAATCAGCAACTCAGGAAGGTCTGGTGAGGATGAGACCCTTTCAGCTCGGACGCAGCAAATGGAAGATGTTGCACCTCCTTCCCAGCCAGACACTCAGGCTGCAGTGATGGTCAGGCCTTGGATCAGCAAGGCTTTCCTATCTGTTCACTCTGAAGATGTGCCCAACCTGGTCTCTGCCAGGGAGGCCCCACTTCAGAAAGGGAGTAGAGCCTTCCAGAGCAAGAGCCTGGGCTTGGAGACAGGATTTTAGAGCCACTCTACTGTCTGACTTAAATGAAACACTTAACCTTTCTGTGATCCACTTTCCACCTCGACACTACAATATCTGCCTTCTCCCTGCTACCCAGAGATGGCCAAGTTGCCATGAAGACCTGTGTTTTTCATCCCACACCCCCCTCTTGGCAATTATAAGGAGCTTGTTGCTCCAAATAAGTTCCCCTGACACACTACGATTATCAAGGCCATCAGCTGAGGGCGGGTGAACTACAGGGTGGGTGCGACGAGTGCGGCGCTGAGAGGACTGGGGGCCCTGCACTGAATGTCTTCAGCTTTCTGAGCGTCGCTCTGAGTAACACATTGAGTGCTGCACAGCAGTCAGGGGGATTTTGGTCCACTCTCTGAAAAGGAGGTAACATCAGAAACCCTTCAACTGGGCTGTATCATGGATTCAGGGGGATTTTGTGCTCCAATTTCAGGTAGTTTTTTTGAACCCCCCACTCAACTATCTCCTGGGTGGATTGTGGGTGTGCAGGTGGTGAACTGGGGCTGTCTCATCGACCTTCACACAATGCCACTGCAGTTCAGGAGGCCAGGAGGGTGGGTGGGACACAAGAAATTGTCTTTCAGGCCCTGTGACTCTCCACCCCAGGAAAGGCCAGGAGCCTCTTCACAATGCATATGCCAGGCCACACTGCGGAGGGGCTGAGCTCTAAACCCATGGCTGTGTCTGGGTCGCCTTTCAAGTCTCATGCTGACTCTAAGGAGGAACCAGGAGAAAGAACCACCCTCTGTACTTATCAGTAAATCCTCCCTCCTCACTCGCTTCCTGGGGGCACCAAGAAAAAGATTGAGACAGAAAAGAGGGAGCTGGAAATAACAGTGCTCTTCACAGGGAAGGAATTTCCTTTCCCGTTTTTTTTGTCACGGTCCAGGAATTTGTCAACTAGGCCAAACTCAGTTCATTTGAAAGTATTCTCAATTCCCAAAGAAGATGCAGAAGCCATGCTACCCTGCCACCTCCGCAGCCTGCCCGTGGCATCCGCTTCGGAAAGGACTCGCCTGATGAGGTCAGACCCACCCAGAATGTCTCCTTTCCAATGAGGTCAAATGAAAGGGACCTTTTGCACACAGTGAAGTCGGAGCACACAAGAGGCGTTTATCCTGTTCAAGGTTCTACTACTGGGTCAGGAATCTTCAGATCCATCTTAGGAGTCTGCCCAGCCCGTGCTCTAGCACGAAAGACTGCACCTGCTGCCTAGCAGACACTTACGCACCCCCATGCTCCAGGCGGCAGCAAACCCAGATCTTGACTAGTGGCCCGCCGCCACCTCGACCTTTCCTCCCTGACTTAGTTTCTCCAAGCAGAAAGCGATCCAAGCAATCCTTACTTCTGTGCTGCTCAGGGAAGCATAAAATTAATTAATGAATTGTGTTAAGCTCATTAGTCAGAAGAAAGGTGGTATCTAAATGCAAATTATTATTATTTTGAAATCTCGTGACAGTCACTGCAAAGTTTGCACTTAGTTATTAGACACGGCGCCTTTGCCATCTATCAGCCCCCGGTTCAATAACAATGCTTGCATTTGCTTCAAACCATTAATTTGAAAATAACCACCTTGGTGCTCATGATGTGCTGATAGGGAATTATCTGCCCTGGGAACTTGCCAGCAAGAATTATAAAAAGAGATTTGCATTAGCTGAAGCGCAAAAAGGAGAACTAGTCAGAAAGCAGGAGAAATCCATTCCCACTGGTTGCCCCTCACACCTTCCAGGGGCGGCAGAAAGAGGGGTGCTGGCTCCCTGCTCCCCCACATCACCATGGCAAGCAGCAGCTCCATGGCTCCGCCCTCTTACTACAGGCGCAGCTGCCAGAAGATCTGGTGCTTCCTGCCCTGGGGTCTGCCAGGGGCAACTTCCGTCCCTGCCTCGCAGGTCCTCCTGGAAGATCTGAGCCCTGCTCCCTAGAGAGCCCTGGTCTCTGGTGGGAAATCACGTCTCAAGCCTCTCTCTCAAGTCTTTGCCCACTTCCCCCTTCCCTCTTCCCTCTGAGCTGGGTGAACATCCCAAAGCTGCTTCCACGTTGGAACGGACCGTTGCGATGTCAGTCATTTGAGATCTCCCTTCTACCATCTTAGCCTTTATCCCTTTGGGAAACCCGCTCTCCACCCATCCCACACACTCCTGGGAAGCAAACCCTAAGACCTCTGACTCCCTAGTGAGCCCTGGAAGCCATTAGCTCAACTGCGGGAGGGCATGTTGAGGAGATGAAAAGGAAAAGGAAGGCAGGCCTCGAGCTAGAGAATGCCAAGCCTGAGGCCCACTCTGCAGCAACTGGTGACAGGTGGCGGTGCAATCCTCCTGGGGTGTAGTAACCGAATTGGAGCAGAGCAAGCTGGGAGGGGTGATGGGCGGGAATCTGTTACTCTCCTCCGTGTGCCTTAAACAATGCTAAATGCCTGACATTGAGGGTTTGAGGATGTCTGCATCTGGGTGTGTGGCCTCTAGTTGGGGGTTGAACGGTGCCTCCCAATTCATTCATTGCAGTTTTAGTACTCAGTACCTCAGAATGTGGCCATATTTGGAGCTAGTTATAACAGAGGCCATCATGTTAACATGGGGTCATAAGGTTGGCCAATGCAAGAAGACTGGTGTCCCTACTCATCAGGGGAATTTGGAGACAGACAGGCACACTGAGAAAACAGCATGTGAACACAAAGATGGTGTCTACACACCCATCAGAAGAGTCTGGAACAGGTCTCAGCTCTCAGAAGGATCCAACCCTGTAGACACCTTGATCTCAGACGTCTAGCCTCAAGGACTGGGCCAACATACATTGCCTGTTGTTGTTGTTAAGTCCCTCTGGCTCTGTGGAAGAGGATTATCGCCACCCTAACACAGGCATGTATTTGTCCTCATCCATGCATTCGCTAAGTAATCATTAAGTCACAGGAGGAGGGAGCAAATCAGGCCCTCCCATGTCCTCATGCTGCATGTGGACCAGTAGGGAGAGAGCCACTCAGCAGACAACCACGCCAATGAATAAGAAATCACCACAAAGGCAAATGTTTGGAAAGAAAATAATTCCTTGGTGCGGAAAGAGCTTGTTTGGGGGAGGGGAGAGGGGCGGTCTGGGATGTCAAGAAAGGCTTCACTGAAGTGGTGCCTTTGCGTTGAGAGCTGGGAGTTGACAAGGCAGAGAGGAAGCAGCGCAGGTCTAAGGGGCAGCAGCTACAAAGACCCTGAGGCTTTGCTGCAGGACCTGCTCAGGCTCTCAGATGGCCCACCAACATGCCCACTGGCATTAGGCATTAGTCACTTAGCAAACACTGTCAGCTCTGTGAGGGCACTCCAAAGACAGCCTCACTGAGGTTTACCCATCAGCAGGAGAGGGAGGATTCAGTCGAGTCAAAAGCCTGGGAGCTCAGGCAGGAACAAGGAAGCCCAAACACTGGCTACCATTCCCAGCATCCTGGCCTGCGAGACAGCACCGACACAGTAAGGTATGGTGTGGGGCCATGAGCAGGCTGGCCCCAGTGAGTCACCACCTGCTGCTTCCCGGGCATGTCACCTTAAGCAAGTCACTCTTTCTGGCCTTGAGCTTCTCATCTGTCCACAAGGATAAAATCATGCCTGCCAGTATCGACCCCCATCTGCAGGAAAAATCGTCCATACCTCCCTCCACATCGCCTTCCACAGTCACATTTGGTACCGGCGCTTTTTCTGGAACAGGGAAGGACAGCCAGATCTCACTCCTAAGAGCCAACTCCTGGGAGCCATAGAGCACTATGGGTGGAGCAGCCTGACCTGGCAGATCAGGCAGGCTGGAGTCCCAAGGAGCAGATCCCCCTCAGTGGGCTGAGGTGGGTGCTCGCAGCAGAAAAGCAGGGCCGGGCTCCATGCCCTCGGTACCGGCAGCTACTCCCCAGACCTGTCCGCAGCCTGAGCTGGCCCTGGCCTCCGCCTCTGGCCATATTTCCTTCCTGCTTTTCAGGGACAGTAATTTATGGCTTGGCCAACTCTGACTTCTTTGTCATGGAGCCATTGTGTTCTTTAGCGTAATAATTTCTCAGAAAAGATGTCAATAAAGGCTGGGGAGTAAACACAAACCCCCCACCACCCCAACTGCTAAATAATTTCTGGAATGAGTTGTCAGGAACCTTTTATTTACTGATTTTGCGCATTTCATTTATTTCTGGCACGGGGCCAGCCTTCCTGACAGTTAAGATTTATTGATTTAATTGCCTAGGGTAACCATGCAATAAAATCATCTCAAAGATAAATTTTCATGGCACTGTGCAGCATGGAGGTAATTTTTCAAATGCTACGGCTATATTTCTGCAGGTTACAGGTGCAAAATTTGCTTAAAGCAGGGCTGTCTCATTATTGCAGCCCAAGAGCGCTGGGGGCAGCTCTTTGGTGGAACCTCTTCAGAGAGCTAAAGCAAGTGGGGGAGAGGGAGGGAGAGAGAAAGAGCAGAGGGAGGAGAGGGAGAGAGGGGGAGAGAGCGCATGAACAGGAGAACACAGCCCTTTCAGGAAAGAAATGATATTTCCTTAATTGGTTCATATATTCAATGCCCAGGAGAAGGCGGGCCTTCGCTTTAATTAGGAGTGGGCTTGGAGGTTATTTACAGTGTTCTGAGGAATCATTTGTTTCCAGCTGTGCGCGCCTCACAAGGAGATGATTGCCACTTGTGACATTCGCGGTTATTGCTGCTTTAGATCTTTTTATTTACCCTGTTAAAGTGCTCATTACGCTCGGAACCGCGGGTAAATGAAAAACTCTGATTAACTCCCAGGTTAATGGTAACATTTCGGGAAGTCAGAAATAGCATAAACTTTTAACAATGTGAAATCTTTTCTTATCTCCTTGATTTATTTTACACTGTTTTTGCTTTGATTGCAGGTTTCAGACGGTGCTGTTTAATAGCTTATTAAACTTGCAGCCGAGGTGGTTTGCTGTTTGGATAAATTTTGCTCAGGTGTAAACTTTTGGGGCAGGTAGGGACTTTTTTTCACCGTACTGAGTTCCAGCAGCAGAGTCTGGCAAGCTCACTCCAGTGCTCTGGGCACAACGGGATGTGCAGGAACTGGTCTGAACCGGTTCACCTGAGACCTCCCCCTTGTCCAGAGCAGGCAGGCAGGAAAGCCTGGCAGGGAGAGGAGGGGGGTCAGTCTGGGGTGGGGGGAGGGAAGGCAGCTGCAAGGTTTTCAGTAAACCCGGATGAGGCACCAAGGACCACATGCCATAGCTGAGAGGCAGCCCCAGCTCCCTTGCAGGAAAATGAATGAAACAGGCCTTTTGCGGCCCCAGCTTCTGTGGCCGTCACCTGCGGCCTTAACCGCATTCGTGGAGGGGCGCTCGGGAGCGCAAGTGGGGGCGCGGGTCTCCTGGTGGACACTAGCACAGCACGTGTGGGTGCATGCGTGCATGCGTGTGTGCGTGCGTGCGTGCGTTCGTGCACACGCGCAAGTCAGGAGTCCGGGGCATGAGGGCGGCGCCACTCGGATGGCTAGGGAGGCTGAGCGTGACTGGAGAAGGGAGTCCATGACACAGGGCATGAGGAGAGTCGCACGTCAGAGAGCGCCCGGAGAGAATGTGAGGATTTGTTGGGGGCTGGGAGGCTCAGCTGCCTGCCTCCAGGCCCCCTCACCACCTGCATCCTCCTTGGTGCCCCCTGCACCACCGGTGCCTGCCTCCTGGCAGCCCCCCTGCCTGCTGCACCTCCGAGAGGGCACAAAAATCTGAAAGGGCCACGGCCCAGGGCTGGGGCCTCTCCCTAATCCGTGCTGGGAATCCATTGGAACCTGCCCTGAGCTGGCGCTGCACCCCACTTTGGAAAACAGTCTCACAGTTCCTCACAAAGTTAAACAGAGTTATCACATGAGTCAACAATTTCTCTCATAGGTATTTACCTAAGAGAAATGAAAACCAATGTCCACACAAAAACTTTCATAAACATTCATTAGCAGCATTTCCTAATAACCAGTACCCAGGGACGGATGGTAAACAGCGGAAGGTAATAGAATATTATTCAGCCATAAAATAGAATGAAATACTAATACACGCTACACGTGTGAACCCTGACGACATTATGCTGAGCAAAAGTAGTCAGTCAAGAAGGCCCCTCCACGATGCAATTTCATTTATATAATGTGTCCAAGAAAAGGCAAATCCATGGACATGCTAAAGCAGATGAGCAAACCGACTTGGACTGGGACTAGCGGAGCAGCGTTTCTTTTTGGGTGGGTGATTAAAATATTGTGAAATCAGATGGTGCCGATGGTAACTCCACTATGGGAATGTACTAAAAACCACTGAAATGTAGACCTCAAAGTAGGAGTAATTTTATGGCCTATGAATTCAATCTCAATAAAGGTTAAAAAACAAAGATGAGAGGACGGAGGCTTATAAAACAAAACAACAAAAGGAACCAGACCGCAGCTGACAGACAGATAACAAATTAATCACGCTCTATCCCTCGTCCTTTCCAGTAAACATGGAGTTCTATGGAAAACGTCCCGACGGTCCGGCTCACAGCTCGGCCACACAGCGGTTTCCACGAGGCTGCGACCTTGCTGCACCACACGTAATGCGTTGACCCCACCGCACCACAAGCGACGGCAGAAGGTTCGAGTCATGGTTCAGGCTTTGAAAAAAAATTAGTAATTGTTTCTCTAATTCATCAAGGACATTCTTAAGTGAAACCAACATTTCCTGTACCTGGCAACGGTGAGCACAAATTGTTCTGGGACACTTGGGCGTGTCCGACTTAGCTGCTTACTGCTACTGGGCTTAGCTGGAGCCCAGGCACAGCAGCTGGACCAGCACTGAACTGGCACCATCAGCGCAAACGCACACAGTAAAAAAGGCCAAGAGTACAAACAGGTTGGACCCCACAGACACCCCAAAAGGGTTTCAGGACCCTTGTGGGTTCATGACTGCCTCGCAACAACCACTCTTTGACTTCATGTAGCTGCCACGTCCATGAAAATGGGTGACTAGGTCCCCTAGACCCTGGGACCTGTGTCGTTGTATCGTGGGGACGAGGTATTCCTCACCACTGTATCTGTTTCCTGGCAGTGTCTGGCACCTGGTAAGCCTTCATCTAGTATATGATGGGTAGATGGGAGGGAGGGAGGGAGAGAGGGAAGGGAAATTGCTCGGGATATGGAGCTGGGTCCAGAGCACTGAGAAGGGTCCATCCAGAGATGGCCACTCTATTCTGGCTCCAGGTTCCGCCTTCCCAGTTCCCGCCCACATCAGCATGGACCCCCCCATCCCTGGAAGGGGGCCTCCCAGCACTGCGCCAGTCAAGGCCGAATCTCCTGCATCCCAGCAGCAGGGACCCTAAAATCACTCACTAAGTGAGAACTCGGTGGGGAAAATGAAAATTGCACCTTTTTCTTGCAAAGACCATTTCATTTTCCATGGCAAGATGCTGACAGCGCTGGTTTAGTAAGGTCTGACTGACAGAGGAGCTGGCACCAGGCAGCCCCTTGGAGAGAGAAGGCTGCACCCAAAGGGCAGGTTGAAGTGAGCAACCATGAAGCACAGCAAACAGCTGCTCTGTGCCCTGGCTGAAAGCCACCTATGAAGCAACTCCCAGTGCACAGGTAGCTCACAGAGAGGCCTAGAGGAGGGGTGTGAGGGCGGTATGGCCACCCACAGGGCATGCTGCCAAGAGCCACGTGCTCATGCTCCCTACTGCCAGCCGCAGAGGCCCCGCAGCACCCACAGAGGGGCAGAAGGACTCTGCCCTGCCCTCCAAGACCCCGGGTCTCCAGAACGCGCTCACATGGGAACAACCCCCATCTTCTCAACCCACAGGTCCTCGATCCCACAGGCAGCTCCCCAGGCAGGCCTGTCCTCACAGTTCCGCTATCACCCACTGGGCCAGGTAGACACAGCTCGGTGGCCTCTCCTGGCCCCGGTCCTCCCACCTTGGCACTGACAGTAGGGTTGGGCCTCCCCAGAGCATGCATGCCAGCCAGCGAGCACCTGGCTCTGCTCTCATTTTTACATGGGGCCTCTGCCCTGCAGAGGGAGAACAGACCTTCACACTGACACTGCAAGGGAAGACACTCATCAGGAGGCCACCGGAGGAGTGACTCACCGGTCACAGTCACACGACTGCTCACCTCAGAGATGAGGTGCTGGGTGCCAGTGATGGCGGCTATACCCTGGAGGTGGGCTATAGTCAGAACACAGATGGACACGGACCCACACGTGCAGCTCAAGTCCAAGGGTCAGTAGTGGCCTAGCAGGAACCCAGAGCCAACGGCAGTCACGCCACATTAGCATGCCAGCACTACTATGGAAGCCCAGTCTTTCACAGTGTCGCAAAAGGAATGCCACACCCACAGGAACCACCTACGCGTCTACATGCTCCTTAGCATCTGGCATCTGAGTGGTCACAACAGGAGGAACTTGGACCTGTGAGGGACCTGTCCAGGCTCAGATGGCACCGCCAGTCCGGCTAGCCCCTGCTCTGCAAGGGGGCTAAGAAATCATCAAAGAAGGCCTTGATTCCAGTCAGGACCCAGTCCAGGCCTGGCACAACTCCGACAGCCTGGGTGGCTCCAGGCACCAAAGGTCGGTCTTGGAAAATTTTGGAAGAGTAGGGAGCCTTCCGATGACAGGCACTGGGCCACAGAACACGCGGTTTTGCGTGTTTTTGCGGTAAAAGACAATCAGACTGCTAAGCACCCCTTCAAGCTGGGTCGAGTTCTGAGATTGGTCCTCAGCGATGAGCTGAGAACTGGAGTGTGCCTCGAGGCCCTGCTGACCTTTGGGGAGCTTATTTGGAACAAAACTAAGCAGTATCCACAATGCACGGCCTATGTTGACGAGAGTTCCTATTGAAAATGGGTGCAAAGCAGAGCTAAAGCCAGCGTGTCCCATTGCATTCTGATTTCCACAGTTCCTGAAGGCCCACCTCCCTGGGGGCTCCATGGGGCTACTGGGGACAGAAGCACGGGAGGCTCAGGGGTCACACAATGCAGAGAAGGTGGGTTAGCAAAGGGGTAATGTCCATCTTTGGGGAAGTTCGCATTTCTAACTATGCTTTGCAAAACTGACTCTTCTAGGTTCTGACAGCCGAGTCTGAGCTCATCACAAAATTGCCTCAGACTTTAGGACGGTCTTAGTAGTAGGTGATCGAGGACAACCGGCGGTTAATCCTGCAGCCAGAGAAATAGACGCAGAGAGGTATCGGGCTTGATTTGTGTTCCCTGAATTTATTAGGCAAAGCTTTCATGGACTACATGACTTCCTGGCCCTTCATAGTCTCCATTTTCCCGTGAAATACGGCGTATAGAATACTAATAATGAATGATATTGATTGAATGGGGGATTTTCACAAGGAACAGATTTTTATGAGATGCAACAGTGCTTATTTGAAACATATTGACGTTTTTAGTGGCTGACAGCAAGTGTGCTGAGCAGCTTCCAGATTTACAGGATGCAAGCTTTTTATAGGAAAAAAAGACAATGAAGATCATTAAAAATCCTAAATTAAATTAGGAATCCGTAAGAACTATAATGGTTTAGTCAGAAAGTAGCTATCAAGGGGGCTACAGGTATTAACTCCGGGACTTCCAGACTCAGCGATCATGCTATAAAAAACAATAGAAAGGACAATTCATTTTTAGCTGTTTCAATGCAGGACTCATCCCAATAGGAAATGGCTTGGCTTTTGCCCAATCTTGGGAGTTTGCAGCAAGTCTGAATGTTTCTTTTGTGGTTACCCAGCGATCAGAGCCTAAGAAACACTGCAGCGCTAAGTGATGGAGTTATCTGAGCAAGACAGAGAGATAGTGAAACGCCATGAAAAGCAACATCTTTTTCATCAACTGGGTTGCCAATTTCTAAATATATCTCGAGTCTCTTGGCACTACACATCTTTGTATAGCTCTGCAATACTCACACAGTAAGTCCAATGCCATGTGCACAGTAGGCATCAAAGGCACTTATTTAGGGCCTCATTCACTCATCAACTACATAGTCGCTGACGCCTACTCTGTGCTAGGCCCCAGGGATACAGAAAGAGCTGCTAAGGCCTGGCCCTAAGCCTCCTACTCACAGGTACATAGACAACCACAATCTAGTAGGGAATGGCAAGTGGAAAAGTTCAAGCTACAGACGATCACAGAAAAGAGCAAACAGTACTGTTTCAACGTTCTGCCAAAAAAAATAAGAATGCATGCATGTTTTCAGAAAGGACTTTGGAACTTTCTAATCAAGATGAGACGGCGTTGTGGGTTCATACTTTGAGCCACATCACCCCTTCTCCTGCCTCCCTCTTCTGTCCATTGTACAGACACAGCAAGGTGAGAGAAAACAGAGAGAGAAAAGGGGGGAAAAAGTAGCCATACTCCAAAACAAAATGTCCTTGGGCTTCAAAGGTAACAGAAAACAGGGAGCGAGTGGGGAGGAAGTGTTTAGGAGCGCTGCAGGGCGCTGGTTTTGAAAACTGCCCTGAGTCCAGGAATTCATTCCTGATGGGTAATGGGGCCTAGGAATGCTGGGAATGCACTGTGTAATACGGAAGGGAGCTTGGAATGATGGACTCAACTCAGGCTCCCCACTGAGCATGGCCGAAACCAGTTGTGACTCCTCTTCGCTGAAGCTGCGTTGAAACTCCAGGCCCGTGGGAGGAAGCTCGTGCCTTGTGCCAAGCCAGTGATGGTCTCTGTCTGGATCCTTTATAATCGCAGTATCATGGAGGGGAGGGGAAGGGAGGGAGCCTGGGGTGGGCTGGGGTGGGGAGTGGGGAGAGCAGTGCGGAGTCATCAAACAGCAGCTTTCACGGGAGTGTGCTTGTGATCCCCAAGGGGAGAAAGGACAAAGGAGGAATAAAGTGTGATGTGGGGAAAGACACAATTAGAAATGAGAAATGTTGGAAATCACACACACATAATGAAAACAGACAGAGCTTGAATAAAACCATGGACAAGAAAGAGTCAGGACTCAGAGAGTCAAGAATCAAATGAGTACACTGAACTCATCTAAAATTCAGCCCAGGACGGCAGAGGTATTAAACAGCATATTTTAAAAGGTGGAAGAAGAAAAGTAGAGACATACAGATAGATTTAGAGATGCCAACGTACATGTCTCAAGATTACAGATGTTGGGCCTCCCTGGTGGTGCAGGGGGTTAAGTCTCAGCACTATGAGGCTATTGGCAGCTGCAGCAGTTCGATCCCCGGCCAGGGAGTGACCCACATGGGGTGGCAGACCTCTCCTGTCTCACTGCTCTTTCCCCCTCAGCAGTGTATTTCAGTAAATCCACCTGTTCTGCTCCCCACTCTGTCTCTGGGGAATCCTCTCACCCCCCAGCACCTCTGGCCTAGACCCCAGCTCTTGTATGCATAGATAAATAAAATAAATCTTTTGAAAAAAGATCAAAGAAGATAAGAAATGGCAGGAAATGAATTTAAGAGTTCGTGGCTGAGAATTTTTCAGAACTAAAGAAAATTATAAAAGTACACCAAATCTTTTTTACATCAACTAGTGATTTAAATATCTTTTCAGAGAGCTTTTAGAGAAGAAAACAGTAGACTACCAGAAGATAAAATCTTCATAACCTCAGAGCAGGCATCTTAAGACATTCTACACAAGAGAAAAAGATCACTAGCCCTAAAAGGGAAGATTGCAAGTTGAATGACATCAAGATGAAGAACTGCTGCTCATCCAAAGACATAAGTAAGAAAACTGGAAAGTCAGGAAACAAAGTAGAAAATATATTTGTGATAAATATAAGCAACAAAGAACTTTCATCTAGATTACTTAAAGAAACTCTGCAATTCAATAAGAGAAAGACATTTCCAGAAACATAGGATAAGGCCTTGAACAAAGAGTCCCCAAAAGAAGCCACCTTGAAATGTGCTCAACCTCATCAGTTGCCAAGGGATTTCAAGGAAAAGCCATAGGAAGACATCACCTCCACTGGTCAAACTGATCTTAGATACACACACACACCAGAAGCTAGACAGTGATATCACAGGTTGGTGGGCATCAGGCGTCTGAAACAGCCAAAACCCAGACACAGATAGCACTAGTGGGTGGAGTCTATGTTGATACAGCTGTATTGGAAATGTGCTTGTATCTGTGAAAGCTCAATGTAGGCTCATGTTATGAGCCCACAATCATATGCTTGGGAAAAGCCAACACTGAGGCGCATAGAGCACACTGAAAAAACATGCACCAGGAAGCCCACCGCATTCAGCCTGAAACTGAAAAGCTCAAATGTTCATCCTTGGCGCTATCAGTGAATGAGGTCACACCTGTTTAATAGAATACTCCCCCGTAGGAAAAAGGAAAGGTCTGCCTCCACACGCAGCAGCGCGGGGCACCTCACGAGTGGCAAAATGAAGGACACAGACACAGAACAGGATGTAATGTGTGCTCTGATGTACATACACTTCAGTGCCTCCTTGTTAATCTAGGGCAGTGGGAGTTGAAGTCAGAGTTTCCTTTGAGGATAAGGAGCATGTGGGATAGATAGTGAGGGTTCAGGTGAAGGGCTCCCGGGTACTGCCAACACAGCATTTCCTGGCGTACGTGGTGCACACATGGATGTCTTCGCTTGGTGAAAATGCTGCTGACATAGCCTTCGGGCGCGCACATGCTTGTGCATGCGTGACTTTGTAGTGGATAAAAGACATCAAGAACGCCTAGGATCTACTGCTAGTTTTCACTAGCAAGGTAGGGGGAAAGGTTAGGTGTTCTCATTTACCTGAAAAGGGGGACAATATGAACACACACACACATCTGTGTGTCTTTGCTGCGTGGACCTGAAAAAAAGAATACTCATAACGTTTTCAAAAGGCCACGTAAAGAGAACCGGAGGACACAGGATAAGGATAAAGGGCTAACAGCTACACCCCTCTGCATATATTTGGATTGTATAGCAGACTTTGAAATGATTAAACATTTTGCATAATTATCATGCAAATTAAGTGACAATGAAAACAAAAGTCATTCCTACACACTGAAAATGAAATGAAACAAATGAAATGAAATGAACTGTGCACTGAGTTGGCAGCAGAGCAGCGCACAAAGCAATTATTCCAAGTAGGAGTAATTTGACTGTTCATCCCCACTGGGACATTCCCTGGGACAAGAAAGCCACCGAGCAACAAAAGAACCACCAAAGTAAACCAAAAAGCTAGCACAAGCAAGCAGAAAGGAAAAGAGCCTTAAATTGTTCTCGGAAAGCACGGTGATAATAAAGAATGAGAATATTTGCTCAGAACCTACCTGCTTTTCCGTCGGCAATAATGACTTCTCAGAGATAACGGGACAGTCTTTGAAATACTGAAGGTACATAGTTACCAAAGTCAGCAATCCAGAGTTTTATTCCATGCTAAACTTGGCCGAATGAAAGTCAAGGAAAAGTAAAGAAACACTGTATAAAGATCCAAGTTCTGGAGTGAGCAAAATTGTTCAAGATACCTTGAAGTCTGCATCAAGACAAAGTGAAAACGTAATGAAACAGATGGCGTGAACTGTGCCTTGAGCTGGCGGCAGAGCTACATGCAAAGCAATTACTCCACGCGACGGCAATGTAATAATTCAAGACTGAAAATAACATAAAACATGTCTTCTCATACAAACAATAAAAGAGCTTATTTACCACTGCTAAAGGATATACTTCAGTAGCTTGGAGGAAAGTGATCCAAGAAGGAAAGAGTAGGATGCAAGAAGCAATCAAAATGACACGAAGCAGTGAAATCTGTCACATCAGGGTGTAAAGGAAGCTAAAGAGATGTCATCAAGGGATGACTTTATTGTGACCAAGGAACATCACGAATTTGATTCAGCGCTTTAAAAGACATCAGACAGCATTTTCCATCACAGCTTACCAAGAAAGAAATCAAAGGAAGCCACATGACTCCCACACGCTGTGGGGCAAAGCTGCTCACTTCCACATGCACTTGCTGGACAGGTTCGAGGGCAGGGAAGCCAAAGGAAAGAGTTGGAGGCCACTGACGTCCAATCACAGTGGACTGATCTCATAGTAGGTGTAGATGTCAACGGAGAAAGTGGGGCTTTCTTCTAGACACTTCACTGTGTCCTTCCCAACTCTAGCGCCATCAAGACCACAACAGAAAGGCATCAGTGATTCTGGGGGGTGGGGGGTGGGTCTAACCGAAGGGCAGAGAAAGAGTCAGGGTTTTTTGTCACAGCGCCCCACTCAAATGCCCCCTCCAAAGAGGTGCCTGGGTGCTATTCTGTCGCTGTTAGGGTTCCTCAGCTGTCTTCTGACAAACTGGAGAACCAGATGAGCTCAAGCAGAGACTAGGCCTCCTCTCACATCTTCTGTGGAGAGGTTTAAAACCGCCTAATGCCTTCACCTTGACCCCGAGCGCTGCGGGCTTACACTACTGGCTCCCACGGCCAGGGCTTGGGCTGGAGCTGCGTACTTACTCGTGAGAGTCCTCACTCCTCACAAAGAAAAAGGCATCTCAGGATCGCTGCATGTTAAAGGCTTTTCCTCCACACAAGTAGCTAATTGCCTTGAAATCCCAGAGGCGGTGCCAGGCGGAAGGGAGAGGGAGAATAAAAGAAAATTGCTCCAAATGGGCTAAATATACCTATGAAAAAAAGGGCAGATTTCCCTACCAGGCAACTGCGTCAATTAAACCTCAACGGGGAGATCTACTTATGCTCTCAGCATTAGTCTGGAATATATATTACAGAACTCTATTTACTTCTCTAATTAATATAAACGAGCAGTTACCATAGCAATTATTGCATTATATGATGCATATACAAGTCTGGTTCTGCTCTAAGCTGGGGGTCAACATTTTAAATCATTTTGACTCATCATGAGTCAAATGTCCCTTTCTGGATATTCTGATGCACGAAGGTTGAGCTTTTATTAGTGATAATGGAATGCAGAATTAATGTAGCACGTTTTATCTTTGGCCACGTTAACTAGCTGAGCTCTGCAGTGGTCCTCTTGTGAGCATCTGTCTTACCTGTCTTTCTAATGGGGAATCAAGATGGAGGTCTGCGGAGGGGCTCCAGACTCAGACCAGACCCAGACCCAGGCCCAGAGAGGGGAATGATACTGTCTTGCACGGTTTGGAAATTCAAGGTATAACATTGTATTCTTTCTCATAGAAGTGACCTAAGAGAAAAGAGGTTACATCAAACCAACATTCACAGATTCTTTGTGGTGAGGGCCTGAGGAAAAGGGTCTGAGGAAATGTGAGAAGCCTGAAATAGCCAGGTTGGGAGTTCGGCAGCAGAGCAGGTGTTTGGCTGACAATACAGACTGATGGTGGGAAGGCCAGGGTGGGGGTTGGGACACAGAACCTGGGACCAAGCAGGTGCTCAGTGAGGGTCGGTAGTAGCCTGGGCACAAGCCAGGTAAGAGCCTGGGGCTCGGAGCCCAAGACATGATGTCCAGATGCTTGATAATTTTATCTTTGACTTCATGTGTTCTAAGTGAAGTCTGCAGGACAGAAGGGCCGGGGCCTCGGCTCACTTCCTGCCCTACTCCAGAGACGGTCCCAGTTACCTGCTCCCCTAACCCCAGGACTCTTGGGCACCCCAGACACCCCTCCATGCTTCCTCGCATAGGGACCCTCTGTCCCTGACAGGGGCCTAAGCTCAGGAACTCTTAGTAGTAGACATATCTCCTTTTGATACACAACCAGGACTTCTAGAAGTTACATGACACAACCAGGAAAGGATGGCTCTGAGAGGAGCACACCTTTGCTACTGGAACTGCACTGCCTGGCGCCATGTTGGTTGGTCCCCGGCTGAGGTGCAGCCAACATCTGTGGCCAACCCAGAGTTGTTGCTGTTCATGACAGCCTGCTGTGGTGTTGCTCTTCCCTCCCTTGTAAAATAGAGAAATATCTGCAACCCAAAAGTGCAGTGTTTGCCTGCCTTGAGGTTGGGATGGCAGCCAGTCAGGTATCTACAGAGAATGAGTGCTTCCGTGTGCTGCTCCAGTTTCCCAGGGACAGACAAGTTTCAAGATCTCTCCTCTTTGATGGCCTTGGAGGGCTCTTCAGGATTATAACTGCAATTGATTTCTTTTTATTAGCTGAGGAGGAACTCCAAAAGGGTAAAGGTTCATTTTGGATAAACCCTCAAAAGTTCGGAAAGCTCCCTAGACTCTCGCTGAACTTTCTTAATCTCTCTCCAGCTTTGCATTCCGTATAATTATCCATATTTGTGAAGGGTAAACTTTTCTTGCCTTCTTCATCTCTGTCACTGCCGACTGCCTGCTGGTCCCAGAAGCCCTGCCGCCCTTCTGTGAAGAGGCCTGCTCTTCTTTCTCCTGAGCTTACACAAGGTCAGCATTGTCTGGGAAGATACAGAAGCCTAAGTGAGTCAGGACTAACAGGGCATTCCATTTATACCACAGACCTCAAGGTCTGAGCCCTGAGGAAAAAGATCCTGAAATTCAGGAGATTTAACAAATGAAAGGCCTTTTGAAAATGAATGTGGTACTAAATCTTCCTGGAAAGACCTGAATAATGGTCCCCACTGCCCTTAGTCACAGAGAGGAGAACTGAATGTCTTGATCCCTCTCATTGACAACAATTTCCTAGCAAAGGTTTTCTGGCTGAGTTCTGGCTGAGGAACTCTGAGTGTTTGCTAAAGCAACCTCAGACAACCTTACCTCACACGCAAGTGAAGCTAAGGTGACTTGAAAGTACCTCCTGTTACACTCTGCCCTTGTGCAGGAGGCACTTGGTGTAGCAGGAAGCTCCCCGTGCCCTGGGGAGGAAGGTGTCACATCCTGGCTCTGGCACTTATCCCTGGGGGCAGCTTGCCTCAGTCATTTTCCTTCCTGGGCCTGTTTCTCCACCAGGAAAATGAGGATTCAGATGCAGTCTTGATGGAGGAAGGAATGCAGAGGACGCATTACAATATTGAGTCACACAAGGGGGATGGGTAGAAGGGGCTAGTGAGGCAACTGACACATCCAGGATGCCCGGATGCCAGAATATCTGCAGGAGGTCCCAGCAGGTAACACACTGTTGGGGGCTGTGCCTGAAGCTCAGACCCAAAAGGTGAAAGATAAGGACATGGAAATTCTATTCAAAGTCAACAAACCCAGGCTCACAGAGAGTGAGCCCCTCCCAGGGAGAGGTTGTCTTTACCAGCACAGTCTCTGCACCAGCACGGGGCAGTGGTCTGCTGCCCACCTGTGCCTGGGCAGGTGCTTCTTCCCACCCGCCGTGGGCCGCTGAAAGGGGAGCTCTGGGGAAACCTTTCCCAGAGTGAACCCAAGGACCCTGAACTCCAAAAGACAATATCACTATCTGTCTCTAAGAATTTATTATGGGCAATGCCACTTAGCAGTGGTATATTCAGGGTCAGTTAACTAAAGCTCTTTGTCGCTCAGTTTCCTCTTTTGCCAAGTGAGAGTAACAGTAGGACTCCCCTCCCACCTCTGTTGTTCTGAGAATTCACCAGAAGATCCATGTAAAATCCTACGTGCTTATCTTGAAAGAAGGTCTCAAGAAATGTAGCTGTTCTATTGGGTGCAGAGACATATGTAGGGGTTATGCAAATGAAGACTGTGAGTGCCTCTCCCCCCCAAATTCCTTCTCAAATGAGTTCATCTGGTGGGTAACAGTATCAACGGTGGGGGTGGGGGGAGAAAGGATACTTTAAAACTACCGCATTTTTAAAATGTAAAACAGGATTGTTTAATTAAATGTTTTTATGTCTTTATTATGTAATCATCACTACTATCATTTAATTTACACATAAGATACATGTCCATGTGAACTTGATAGACTTCTTACAATAATTCTGGGGGGCCCACCATGAGGCCATGTCTCCCCAGTTGGAAATACTTAATTAATCAAACAGTCAATTGACCCTCCCACGCAAGCTTTTTTTTGGAGGGCCGACGGCAGGTCAGGGTAAGCAAGAGAGCCCACAGGAGTCCTGGGTCCTTGTCCCGCTCTGCTAATCTAGTGTGAGCCTAGAGTAAGGAACATCTTCTCTGAATCTTGGATTTTCTGACTGGACGATGGGAGGCAAGTCAGCCGACTGTCTTATAGGCCAGTCCTGCCACCAAATAATGAAATCGTTCCAAATATTATTTTCCATTAACTTATATTTATAGCTCTGACTACTTTAAAGAAATGACTGTAAGGTTGTACCCTACTAAATTTATATACTGAAACCCTAATCCAGAAGATGATGGTATTTGGAGGTGGGACATTTAAGAGGTAATTAGGCCATGAGGGTGGAACTCTCATTTTAAAATTTGTTCCTCACAAGAAGATACATGAAAGAGATAATCTCTCTCTTTGCCCTTTGACAACACAGCAAGTCAGCAGACACCCACAAATACAACCATACCTGATCTGGAGTTTTCAGCTTCCAGAATGATGAGAAGTAAATTTCTATGGTTAAATCCACCTGGTCTGTTGTTTTTGTCACAGGGGTGTTAACTAAGACAATCTTTACGCTGGGGGAGACTCTTAGGGCAGAAGTTTGACTGACCTAAAATCCAACAGCCCATTCACCATACGTTTATTCACTGCTATCTGAAGTTCACACTCACCTTACAGGAAGTGGAGAGAGCACCTGGTGCTGCTACTGCTGCTCGGCAGCCATCTTGTTGGTCATCGTTGTAGGTGGAGTGTATACACAGGAGTCTATCACTTAGTACTCCACAGCATTGCATTACATACACATGACCGGAGCTTTTAAATAAGACTTCCCGAGACTGAAAATTAACGACTGAAAATTAACCAAAGTGGCCTTTGAATTTAGAGGATCATCTGACAAACTTTGTTATGTTCTCCAGAAAACGCCTGGGTCTCTCCCATTTTAGCTCCAGGCCTACCTATGATCTCCATGAACGTAATCTTGGCAAGTACCCTGAAGTAGTATAAAGATCTGCACTTTCTAAGCTGTAAACTCAAAACTATCAGTTTAAAGAGCAGTCAGGCCCCCTTTCTCCTCTCTTGTCCTCCCCATGTCCACCCACCTAATTATAGTTGTCTGAGAAGTCCCAGTTTTCCAGTGCTAGACCCTGGCAGTCAGGGCAGCATGCAGCAGCTGTGGGCTACATGGACAACTTGAAGAACGGAACATAGCAACAGCAATCCTTGTATGTACGGTAAGAACTAACGAGAGCGAGAGCCTACCATGCCCCGATTCCTGTTCCAAGCATTTACAGACGCCAACTAATTTACTTCTCACCACAAGATTATGAGGTTGATAAGACCATCATCACGTAAGAGATGAGAAAGCTGAGTCCCAGAGAGGGAAAGTAACTTGCCTAACATCACAAGGCAAATTATAACAGAGCTGACCTTTGAGCCCAGGGAGTTTGACTCCAGGGCCCACATGTTCAGTGAGATAAACCCAGAAACAGCCCAGGCTAAGCACCTCATGTGAATTAGAGACCATGGCCCTCAGATGACGTAGGTGCTAGAAAATGGCCACCGCTGAGTGGATATGTAAGGGAACTGTCCTCAGTCTACAGGGAAGAGACAGACACGTAGACAAAAGCAACAATCTGCCTGCATGAGGCACAGAAGGGACAGTTACTGCTTCCTCTTCTACAGAAAGCATTGAAGAGGAAGTGACTTCAGCATTACATGTAAGGCTTACAACAAGCATTTCGTGAGGTCTTCCAGAGCAAGTGTCACAAGTCTTCCAGAGTGCAATGGCATTGGCATCACAGAGAGGGCATGGTTCTGCTTCACTTTGCTAAAATTCTTTATGGTGGGACACATTTGATATGCATGTATGTAAGAAACCAGTACAAAGCAAAGACAATGTCAATACATACATTGTATTCTCACATGTATTAAGATGGCTACTATAAGAGAAAAAAGTACTAATGACGATGGGGATAAACTGGACACCTTGTTCACTGTTGGTGGGAATGTAAACTGGTATGGAAAACAGTATGGTAGTTCCCCAAAACATTAAACATAGAATTAACTCGTGATCTATTTCTGGGTATACAGCCAAAGAATTGAAGACAAAGACATACGCACATCAATGCTCCTAGCAGCATTATTTATAATAGTCAGAGGTGAAAGTAACTCAAGTGTCCATTAGCAGACGGATGGATGCACGAGATGTGGTTTATATAGCCACGGAATATTATTCAACCTTAAAAAAAAAAAGCACGACGGAGACAAAACTTGGAAAATTATGCTAAGTGAAACAAGTCAATCACAAGGCAACTATTGTGTGGTTCCACTTATCTGGGGCACCGAGAGTCCAATTCATGGAACCAAAAAGTAGAATGGTGGTTGGCATGGGCCCAGCGGGGAGACGGCAGATGGGAGATTTTGCATAATGGAACTAAAGTTTCACCTTCACAAGCTGAAAAATGTTCTGGAGATCAGTAGTAAGTGAAGAGATTGGTAGTATGTGAGTGTACTTACCGAACTTGAAGTGGTTAAGATGACACATTTTATGTTGTTTTTTTACCACAAATTTTAAAAAGCATGCACATGAATCATGGCCATTATGTTATGATCCTGGCCAAACATAAAGACATAATATTGAGATGATGTCCACAGCACTGCTCTTTCTAAAAGCCTTTCCCCCACATTAACACGTTATTAGAAACATAATATGCCAACTACTTAATTGGGAAAACACAGCCAGGGCATAATGATTGATGTTTCAATAACCCAAACTGTATTTTTTCTGTAAGAGATAAAGATCACTGAGCCTTGTAAGGGAACTGTTAAAAAGAGGGATCTACAAAATGTGCTGCATGTGAATAAGAAAAGCCCCAGAAAGCCAAAGACTTGCCCCATGCAGTGGAGTTGAGGGTCCCCTGCTGCTTGGTTACAATGATCCGTGATCCCCCCCCCCAACCCCTTCAGTGGCCAGTCAAGGGGCTTTGGGAGAAATGGGGCCCGTGGAGATTTCAGGAGAGCCAAGTTCCAGCTAAGCCTTCCATGAGACTAGTCTGTCAGCCACCAGATCCTCACTGGGGTGGGGGTATTAGGAGGACCACTGTTCGAACTCTGTTCTCAGCAAGTATGCAGACCCTTGGGGAACACAGGAATAGGCTGTGTTTGCAGTATGGCTACTGGAATACACAAGTGCTGAATTCAAATTCCAGCCCCTCCACTTATTGGCAGTGTGATCTTAGAGAACGAGTTTTCCAGAGTTTGCTCATCTATAAAAGAGGAAGAATAACAGCGCTGGACTCAGAGTTATGAGGGACGGCGCCTGGCAAGCCATCATGGCCTCTGGAGTTTACTGTGTGTGTGTCCTTATTACATTTGGCTTTTGACACTACTGTCATCACTTTCATTGAGTGGCCAGAAATGGGAAAGTTCAACGATCTGCCTGAAGTCATTTGAGCTTGGATTTCCTGAAAGCCAAGGTGGTGTCTTCAGTCCTTGCAACATCTGGACAGGGTTCAGTTGGTCAACAAGTGCCTGTAGCGCCAGATTTCAATAGCCTGGTCTCCTGTTAGCATCAGTCTGTTCTCAGTGGGCTGCGATACAGTCTTCATACCATAGCTCAGTCCTGGTATTTCAGTGGCATCATAACGGCCTCTCACCACCCTGGATCAGTTGCCACATTGCTTGGTCTGGAGCCTGCAGTAGAAAGACTTGAAAGCCAAGTTCTCTCTCCTGGAACCACTGCAGGTCTTTCTTGATTAGCCTTGAGTGGCTGACCATCAGAGAGAGGACACCTTCCTCACCTGCTAGGATATCATCCCCCCCAACAAAGGCTAGTAGTGTCCCCGCACCAGTTAGGAAGTTGTTTGAGGGCTGAAGAACAACCAGCATTAGCCACTGGCTACCAGAGGCTCCATACTGTGCTTGGAACAGATCAGTTCTTAAGTTCTGTCACATGCCAGGCATAGCTCTAAGCACTTGCCATGTTTCTCTTATTTAATGCTCAGAAATAGCATAGGAAGTAGATTCTGAAAGAGGTCACGTCTTCTGGTGACTATCCCTAGACTGAGCGGGAATGAGGCTCCTGAAGATGGTCAGTCCATCCAAGGGCCAAGAACCCTGAAACAGGATGTGCTGGTGTGAGGCCATCTTTCCTGTCCAAACTTACTGCCCTCTGGGACCTGAGGGCTACCCTCAGCAATGGACACAAAATTCAGAAGCATTGATTTTGAAATGACTTGAAGCCCAGCCCCTGCCACGCATGCTGGCATATAAGGTCATAAGAGCTATTGGTTGGAGGCTGGTGAATGAATGAATGCATGAATCAAGCATCACTTTTTCCACCAAAGATTTATGCTAAATGATCTGTGCTAGGGCCTGAACCTTTGTATCCTCCCAAATTTGTATGTTGAAATCCTATCCCCTACATGATGGAATTTGGGGGCAGGCCCTTGGGAGCTGGCACCTGAGATTGGTGCTCGGTAGAAGAGACTCACATAAGTCTCTCGCTGCTTCTACAGACCTTCAGAAGAATCTGGCCGGTCAGCACCTGACCTTGGGGTTCTGCTCAGCAGAACTATGAGAAAGAAATGTCTGTTGTTTCCATGCTGGCCAGTGTGTGTGTTCCCTTACAGCAGCTCGAGTGGACTGTCCAACAGCTTAACAAACACAAAGACACGGGCAACAAGAGACTTTTCATTTCGACTTGGCAGGAGCCAGAGCCCAAGATGCTAGTAGATGATTCTGCAGCTCCCGTACCTGGACTGTGCCCTGAATGGGGTGTGAGGGCACCAGAGTGAAGGCACCTGACACTGGGCAGCCTCCCACTTCAGGCAGTGGACGGTCACGGTGGAAGCCACGCTCGATCCCCTCCCCACGCCCGCCCTGCTTCCGGAACTATTGGAAATGAAGTCCTCCGTGGCTGCGTCTGCATGCCCCCAGGGCATCCAGCTGGACCCCCCATGGGGAAGCCTTGCTCATTGCTACTTCCTTGGAAGCATCTCTGCGGGCCACTGGCTCCAGCCCTGGACTATTAACTGCAGATGATCTGGGCAATGAGGATTTGTCATCCTTCATCTAGTGCTTTAGTCTGATCCCCAGGAAAGAGCTTTGAACCCTGGTTTCAGTAAACATCTTCTCTCTAATCTGTAAGCTGTTTATCAAATATGAATGCGCTTTTTGAAATGAGTAACTCATTTCCCTGGCGTTTTTGTTCCAAAAATAATTGGAAGTGACAATACAAAGAATTACACATGGAGTGGAACCATCATAAAATAAATATAAAGTCGGGCCTGTCTGCGGAGGCTGTTCTCTGCCCGCTTCATCTCTAGGAGGCCGGGCCTTCCCTAGGCAGGTCTGTGTTCCATTATTGACCAGCTTTACTCTCTGGCTGCAAATTAGATTGGACGGCTCTGTGAACAGAGGATGAGCAGTCCAGACACACACACATTAGGGAGGAGCCTGTCACCCCTTTATTTGAAAAGAAAGATAACCTCATTTGGGTAAAATTGGAAGAAATCAGTCTATTAACCCTGCGCTCAAGGTAACTCCTTATATTTGTAATGAGGCCAAAGATCACTTCCTCAGCTTGGCATGGTGTGTGTATGTGTGCGTGTGTGCGTGTGTGTGTGCTCGCGGGCGGGTTTCTTGTATATGCATCAACCACTTTGGCCTGCAATTTGAAACTAAGGCATTAGAAGACATTCTGAGAGAATAACTGTGTGTGTTATGAGGCTGTTATTTAAGATTAAGCCATTAAAGCTCTAAAGTTTATATTTAAAAGGGGTTTCAAGTGCAAATATTTTGAATTTAACAAAAAACATCTGGCAACAGCACACTCGTTCTCCCAGTTTTGCCACAGCTTTCTCCCTCTCCTGTTCTCTCCCTTTTCCTCTCTGGCTCATGCATCTGCCTCAGAGGCTGCGCAGGCGCAGGACCAGTGGGGCTTAGAAGTCCCGCGATCCTGATAGTCTGATGCCAAAGCAGCAACTGCACGTGGGCCCGCTTGGCGTGCTGCTTTGGCATTTCCCCAACCACAACACCCTGGTCACTACAGTGAACACCACTTTCCTCATTCTGGAATCTGTTTCTACTAGCTGGCAGGGCGCAGACTATTTCATGCTGCCACTGTTTCTCTACTCGAGAAAATGACCTTCAGAACAGACACTTGTTGACCAGAACCTTAGTCTCTATTGGTCTTATAGTGACTTACCACAAGCTTAGAGGCTTAAAACAACACAAACTTCTTATCCTGCAGTTCTAGAGACCAGAAGGTAAACCCGTCTCATTGGGGTAAGATCAGGGTGTTAATCTAGAGACTATGTTCCTCAGCTCAAGGCCCATTCCTCAAAGCCAATGTAGCATCTCTCTGACCCTTCCTGCATCTCGACATCTTTTTCTTTTTCTTTTTTTTCTTAATTGTGGTAACATTAGTTGACATCCCTTTGTGACTCAGGGAGATGGGGCACATCTTCAGAGATATGTTTCCACACCACCAGGGCACCCATAATTCTAGACCATAGTCCTTTGTATCACTCCGCTTTGCTTTCTTCCCTGCACCCACCCCCAAACTTAACTCTACAGAGACATTTCTAGGGTTTACTATTGGGTAGCTTTAGATGGACAAGACACTTTGTGCTTTTACACTCCACACATCAGTGGAACCATGTGAAATGTGTCTTTCCCCTTCTCACTCACTTCTCTCAGCACCATGCCCTTCAGTTCCATTCATGTCGAAAATGGCCAGGGTTCATGTCTTCAGTGGCTGAGTAGATTTCACTGCGTGCACATCCCACGGTGTCTTACGCCACCCATCTGTCCTTGGGCACACAGGTTGTCTCCACAGCTTGGCCATTACACACCCCTGTAGTGCACACAGGCGTCCATGAAGCCTTTGCATCGATGCTTTGGCACTACACCCTCACAGGGGAACTGCCGGGACACACCACACATCTATTTGTTTACATTTTCAGAACCTCTGTACTATTTTCCACAGGGGCAGGGCCCGGCTACCTCCCCACCAACATGTACTAGCGAGGGCTTCTTCTCCACATCCTGACTGCCATTTGCTCCTCTTCCTTTTGCTCTGCGTCATTCGCGCAGGAGTGATGCGCCATCTCCCTGTGGTTTTGATGTGTGTTTCCCTGAGACATGATGATGAGCATTTTTTCATGTGTCTGTTTGGCCTCTACATATGTGACCTCTCTTTCTGAGAAAAGGCGGAAGAGTTTTCCAGCTTCCAAGGACTCACGTAATTAGAGTGTGTCTAGCTGGTTAATCTAGAATAACCTCTCCCTCTCAAGGTCTTTATCCTTAACCATATTTAAAAAGCCTCTTCAGTCATGCAAGGTAACATACTCATGGCTGTGGATATAGGACACAGGGATCTTCACGGACTAGTATTCTGCCTTTCAAAGAGACCCATTGCATTTGTCGTAGTTGGTATTTAACTTCATTTAGCTCATGCTAAGAGGGTCCGCTCGCCTCCAGTAGGTCTAAAAAAACCAGGCGTCACTCAGCTCAGGAAGGTCTGGGCCATCGTGATGGTCACTGAAAAGTTCGTTGGCCAAGGCCTCCAGGCTCAGTTCCTTCGCTGTTTGGGGGCCATGAAACAACCTGGTTACACACTAGATCTTCCTTCCCGTGATGATTGTTTTTGTATAAAGATGTTTTCAATTTCCATAAAACTCTATATTTAAAGTTTTCTCTTGCTCAAAGATAGATCAAGTGTGTATATTTTATATAAAAATCACATTTTCTTTCACCAAATTAGCACATAACAGGCTTTTGCCCTCACTTGATAAACACCCTTTCCCATTTATGTGCTTCCTAAACAGCAGTGTGACTGTCCAGAATGCAGAGAGCGCACACTCAGCTGAGGCGCCATAACCGCCTTTTAAGTCCAATTACAGGGCTTCCACTGAGTCATGGTTCCATAGCAGTGAAAACAAATGCAGGTGGCTGGTGTTGAACAGGAGATCGATTTAATTTTGCAGCACAGGGAAGTAATACATTTGCCCTCCAAAAAGGTGTTTCAGTGATAAAATATTTCACCATACAAATTGGCTAGTGGGTTGGGGAGCAGGACTTCCCGATCAGGTTCAGTGTGGGCTCAACACAGGCGTGAGAGCTCACCTGGACAAGTCCAGGCTGCCAAATCTGAGGGGTTAGCAATGTCGTGTATCCCTTCGTGCAGTCAGACTATGTAATTCAGCCCGGAAAAATAAATAATCCCTTTCTCCCTCATTTCCTGTGTAATTAGGGAAAACACTGGCTTACTTGCCCGTATGTATTTATAATCTGAGGCCCATAGAACTGACCTCAGTCTGTCTGCCCAAATAACAATAAAATCACCTGAAAGGAGGAAGGCAGTGATGGTCTCCTGGAGGCTTTGTCAAACAGCTGGCTGAAATGATTCCTTTGCCCATCTTTTTTGAACTGAAAAGGTAAGTGGAAAAGGCCCTTCTGTTCCTGTGTCACTTGCTCTGCCTCACCTGCACACACACACCTGAGCTCTGAAAGATACCTACACACTCCTCCATGTCTGATTTTACACGAGCTGGCTGTCCTATTCATTCATGACTCCCGGCCTTCAAGCCCTTACAAACTTATTCCCTCTGTGTTCCCACTTTAGCAGGGAGGTGGAGACCAACGAGCTAGCATGTGGTCAGTTTCTGCCCAGTGTCTATCTGCAAGCATAGCCTGTAGGCCATTCGTGATTCTGTCCTGGTTAGTTGTGTGACCTTGGGCAGGTCCCCCCCCCAATTCTCAGTCTGCTCCTCAGTGTCTGAGGACATGTGAAGGTGCACTTTCCTAAGCCAACAGCAAGAGTGAATGAGACGCTGGGGAGTCACTCTCCTCGGAGAATCACTGTTTGTACCTTTCTCCAGCTCTTCTCCTAGCCACTTCAGAAAATATGAAACAACTCCATTTGCTACTTTTTCATGAGTTTCAGTGAAATTGTAGGTTAGCTTTAGATTTACAGAAAAATTATAAAACTACTACAAAGTTTTCATGTCTTCCACACCAATTTCCCCTACCCTTGAGATGTTACTATGAGATGTTTGTGACAGTGAACAAACCAGTACTGGCGTTAGTATTACTACCATCCATATACTTTCTGCCTATTTTCTTAGTTTTTATCCAATGTCCTTTTCCTGTAGCAGAACCCCAGAGAAGGTCCCACTTGGCTGGTTGTCTCCTTAGGCTCTGCTTGACTCTGACACTAGACTTTGCTTGCCCTTGGTGACCTTGACAGTTCTATGGAGTCCTGGACAGGCACTTTGTTGCAAGACCCACAACTGCAATTTGTGTGATATTTTTCTCTTGATTAGCTTGGGATTGTTTGGGGGGGGCAAGACTGACATTGCAGAGGCAACGTTCCATTTTTACCTGGTCATGTCAAGGGTGCTCTCTACCACCATGACTTTCACTCACTTTCCCGAAAAGGGTATTACTTATCTTTTATTGAGATCATATTGGTTACAACACTGTATGTGATCAGGGCCCAGACTCATGCCTCCTAGGGTGCATGTGCCCACACCATAGCCACAAGCCAGGTCACACTTCTTCACAGTGTGCTCTTCAGAAGAGAGTCACACTCGACACAGCCCACACTTAAGGAGCGGGGAGTTATGCTCTACCCGAGGATATACTATGTACATACATTTTCCAGACTTCTGTGCTGAGAGGTGTTTGTTCTCCTTCATTTAAGTATTGATTCCATCATGTATTTATGTCATAGAGGCTCTTGGGTATTTATTTTATATATTGAGTTATCATCTCATCCTACCTTATTTATTTTGTTGCTCAATTTGTTCCAGCTTTGGCCACTGAGAGTCCTTCAGATTAGCTCTGGTATCATTTTCACAACCCATGTCCTCGTGGCTCTCCAAACGTGCCCTCACCTTCTGACACTACAAGTCGCTCCAGGCTGACCTTTGCTTCACTGGCTCTGAAATCTGCCAGATCTGTAAGGACCCTGGTGTCTTTCTTTGAATAAGGAAATCAGAAGCCAAGTTCTGGGTACTAAGCATGCCTGTGGCTCTGGGGGTGGGGGTGGGGGGGCATCACTGCTTCCAGCCTGTCTCAGTGAAAGAAAGTAGGTAATGTGTATCAGAGCACAAAGTCATGTGACTGACATCTGCATCTCTGTATTTGTGCACGCATGCGTCTCCTTCCATGCCCATCCCAACTTGAGTTCATGCTGTTGTTTGTGGCTCTGCTTTAGGACCACAGGGGCTTCCCGAGCCTGTTTCCCTTGCTTGTCTGTGCCCCACCCCCACTCCATCGAGACCTCAGTCCCCACCATCCACCACTCATGTGTCTCCTTTTTTCAGCTCCATTACACATACAGTGACTTCAGAATTGATAGCCCATAAAATGGGAAGCGACTGCACCACCAGAGGCCAGTGTTTACGTACAGATACTTTGGTCTTTAGACTTAACACCTCCTCTCATTTTCAGTCACTCAAATCAGCACTACTGTTCCCGCCCAATTCAGTGAAGTGTCATACACACGTAGATTATTTTGCCCCAGTTTATGATCTCCCAAATGATTTTTATCTAGGGTACACAGTAAGAATCACTCTTATATTGTAAGTGTCATGAGTTGGCTCATGTAGACTTTGTGTAGTGGCAACTATAGTGTCAACCCTCCCACACTGCCTATCCAATGCTACCTCCTCCCCAGACATTTTGTAACTACTGACCTGTTTTGTTTATTCATTCATTCATTCATTCATTCATTTACTCTTTGTCTCTGCTTGTCTTTGCCAGAATGCCATAGAATTGGAATCACACATTGTTACCTTTTTCCCACTAGCTTGCTTCACAGCTCATTACTTTGTATCACTGAGCAGCATTCATCATATGGATGGACAGCAGTTCTTGATCCATTTACCCACTGAAGCCTATCTTGGTTGTTTACAATTTTTGGTGATTATGAATAAAGATTCACGTACAGGTTTTTGTGCACAACAAATTTTCAAGCATGCCTGGTGGATCAGCATAGCAAGGCTACGGTCAGCTTCACAAGGAAGTGCCAAGCTGTCTACCAACATGGCTTCCCACCAGCAATGACTGACAGTTTTTGTTGTTCTACATCCTCACCAATAAATTTTTGTTTAGCCATTCTTTGATGTGCACAGCGGGTTCCTGTTGTCCTGGGACATTTTTGTGGTTCTTTTTCCTTCCAAATTTGAAGTAACATTGGTTGCTAACATTAGATTGGTTTCAGGTGTAGAGCACTATCACTGACTGACTATATACACTTCCCTGTGTTCATCACCATAAAACTGCTTTGCACCCACCAGAACAGAATTGACCCCTATCACCCATTTCACTCACCCCAACTCTCTTTTTTGGTGGCCAACAACCAGTTCACTGTATCTAGCAGTAGGTCTTTGTTTTCTTTTGAATACTTGCTATGTTTTTTTTTTTAATCATATGATAAGCTCCTTGATATGGGGATTTGATTCCAACCACAAAGGAAACAAAAGCCAAAACAAACCAATAGGATCATGTCAAACTAAAAACTTCCGTACACTCATCACAATGAGAACCAGACAACTGAGGAGCAGATATTTGCAAATTATCCAATTGACAAGGGATTAATGTCCAAAATAAAAAAGACTAATACCACTCAGCAAATAAAAACAACCCAATCAAAACGTGGGCAGAGGATCTGAACACACAGGCAGTCACCAACACATGAAAAAAATGCTCATCACCATTAGGGAACTGCCAGTCAGACCCTCAATTCTCACCCCTAGGAGAATGGCCTAGATCAAAAAGACCAGAAACAAAAGGTGCTGGGGAGGATGCGGCAGATCGCCTCTCGGAGGGTGGGAGAATGTCAACTGTTACGTCTCCTGTGGAAAACAGTTTTGCTATTCCTCAAAAAAACACAAATATATAGCAGATGATCCACTTACTCCACTTCTGCACACTCATTCAAGAAGAAATGTGCACCCCATGCTCATTGCAGCCCCATTTATAACAACACTGAGTTTATTAAAATGTAAAACTTTTGCTTTATAAAAGACATTGTTAGGAAAATCAGAAGATAAACCACAAGCTGATAAAGGATAAATACACAAAGAAATCTTAAACTCAACAATCTGAAATCCAACCACCCAACTTAAACTGCCCAAAAGCTGTGAAGAGACACCTCACTAAAGGAAACATACCCACAGCAAATAAGCACATGGGGAGAGGCCCAGCGTCATTTGTCAACAGGCAATTGTGAATTAAAACAATAAGTGAAATCATATGGTGTTTGTCTTTCTCCATCTGACTTCTTTCACTTAGTATAATACCCTCAAGGTCCATTCATGTTATGGCTAGTAGTAAGATTTACCTTTTAAAAAATTGTGGAATAGTATTCTACTGTTCTATTTTCATTTTTTGCATATGTTCAAGTTGTCATAGCTCCATCTGTAGAAAAAGACTCTCCATTAAATTGACTGTACTTTTGTCAAAATCAGTTGACCTTAAGTATGTGCTCTATTTCTGTTTCCTTTAAATGATGATACATGCGATCTTCCATCACCACTTCTCTGATGATCACAGCTTGGAGAAAGTCTTGAAATGGAGCAGTTTGAATCTTCCAACTAAGGTTTATTTTTCCATAACTGTGTTGCCTCTAATAGATCCTTTACTTGCCTTTTTTGTCCTATAATAAACTTGGCAATGCCTACTTAAAAAAAAAATCTTTAGTTTAATTCAGATTTTGTTGACTTTATCTATAGATCAAAATGAAAAGAACTACCTCTTAAAAATATTGTCTTCTAATCCAATAACATGGACTCTCTCTCACTTTCTTTAGATCAATGTTTTGTCATTTCTGTGTACAGATCATACAAATACTTTGTTAAGGTAATACCTTAGTATTTCCTTTAGTTTTGATAGTGTTATAAGTGGTATTTTTTTAAATTTCAATTCCAATTGTTCATTGCTAATGTACAGAATAGCATTTGACTTTTATATATTGACTTGTATCTTACAATCTTGATATTATTAGTTCCAGGAATAGTTTGTAAGTATTTTTTGATTTTCTACACAATCATGTATTGTTGAATAAAGATAGTAATCCTTTCCTTTTTTTTAATTTCCCCATTTAAAAAAAAGATTTATTAATTAATTTGTTTGTTTATTTATTTATTATGTATTTATGTATTTATGCATACAGAACTGGGGTAGAGTTGCAGGGGCAGTGAGAGGACCAGAATCAGAATGGGAAACAGGACAGATCAATGAAGTACACTGCTGAGGGGAGCAGTGGGGAGACAGGAGAGATCTGCCGTGCCATGTAGATCACCTCCGGGGCCGGGTATCGAACTCAAACTGAAGCATCTGCTGCTAGTTTGCACCTCTGTGTCCTCACACGTTGCGCCACCAGGGAGGGCCTCCTTTCCAATTTCTACACACTTCAGTCTTTGTTCTCATTTTATTGCACCAGCCAGACATTCCCTTACAATGACTGGCAAGAGGACATCCTTGCTTGTGCCCAATCCTTGGAGAACATATTCAGTCTCTGTCAATTAAGTGTGATGTTACTAAAGATTGTTCATAAATACCCTTTATTAAGGTAAGGGCATTCCCCTCATTCCTGGAGTTTTGAGAGTTTTATCATGAGGGAGTGTAAAAGTTTGTCACATGCATTGTTTATAACTGTTCATATAATCACATTGTTGTCCTTCAATCTTTTCAAATAAATTGCACTGATTGATTCATTGATATTGGAAGTAGCTTTCCATTTCAGGAATGAATTTCCTTAGGTTATGCATCTTTTTATATATTGCTGCACTCAACTTGCCACTATTTTTTAAAGATTTATTTATTTATGCATAAAGGAACAGTAATGCAGGCCAGAGGTATGGGAGGTGAGAGGATTCACCAGAGACAGATTGGGGACCAGAACAGGCAGGTCTACTGAAACGCACTGCTGGAGGGAGCAGTGGGGTGACAGGAGAGGTCTGCTGCTCCCTATGGGTCATCTCTGGCTGGGGATCGGACTCATGCCAGTGGCTGGCAATCACTTGATAATGTTGTGTCTTTAATCCTGCACCAGCAGGAAGTCCCTGACAGAATTTTGTGAAGAATTTGTGCTCATGAGAAAGTGATAATGTCTTTTCTTTTTCTGAAATGTCTATTTTTAATATTAGGACAAAGTAATGTTGGCATCATGAGTTTGGGAGGTATTCTCTTATTCTATTTTCCAGAATAAAATTGGTATTAAGTCCTCCATAAGAGTTTCGTAGAATTCATGAGGAAAACTATCAGGTTCGGGTGTTTCTTTTTCTCCTTTTTAGAGGGCTTTAAACTACCAATCCATTTTTTAAAAATAAATATAGCATTTCAGGTTGTTTCTCATTAAATAAATTCTATATGCCTTCCAAAAATTGGTTCATTCCATCCAAATTCATTAACTCTATGTGGGCATGAAGTTGTTTATAATATTCCTGTATTACCTTTTTAATATCCTTGGGCTCAGTTGTGATGAACCTTTTTTTCTATGGCTTTATATTTGTAATTTGTATCTCTCTTTGTTTGACTTGACCTGATCTTGATTCTATTTTTCTGATTTCAATTGTATTGATCTTAGACTTCAGTTTTATTGTTCCATTTCTGCTTACTTTATTATTTTTTCTCTTTCTTAAACTAGAAGCTTAGGTTATTCATTTTAGATCATTATTCTTTTATAATATTTGCCTGTTATTCTAAAAAAGGTCCCTCTAATCATTATTTTCCATTGATCACAAAGTCTGATAAGTTGTATTTTCCTCTTCATTTAGTTCAATCTATTTTAAACTTTCTCTTGGGACTTGTTCTTTGACCCTTGGCTTATTTAGCTATATAAATATATAGTTTAATTTCTAAACATCTGGGAATTTTCCAGCTATCTTTCTGTTATTGATTCCTATTTTAATTACATTTTTAGTGAACATATTTTATATGATTTCTATTCTTTTAGATTTGTTAAAGTGTGTTTTATGACCTAGAGTGGAGTCTGATGTAGTGCTTCATGTGATCCTCAGAAAAATGTGTATTCTGTCGCTGGATGGATTATGCTATGAATGTCATTTAGATCAAGTTGATTGATAGTACTGTTCAGGTCATCTATATCTTTATTGATTTTCTGTTTGCTGGATCTATCAATTAATGACACAGGGGTGTTGAACTCACCAACTCTAATGGTGTCTATTTCTTCTTTCAGTTATATCAGACTTTTTCTCATGTATTTTGATGCTCTGTATTTAGGTGCATAAATGCTAAGGATTGCTATCTGGCTTTGTAAACATAACTTATTTATCATTTTTTAATGTCCCTTTTTATCTCTTAATCTTATTATTCTGAAGGGTTTTGTTTTGTTTTTGTTTTCGCCTGAAGTTAATACTGCGACCCCCAGCTTTCCTTTGATCAGCGTAAGCATGATACAATTTTCTCCTCTTTATTTTTAACTGATTTGAATCTTTATAAATAGCATGGGTTTCTTGTATGAAATACATGCTTTTATCATGCTTTTTCAAAAAAAAAATCTATTCTGACAAACTATGCTGTTGACTGGTTTATTTCAATAATTCACATTTAGGCTGATGTTGATCTACCATCTTCATAACTGTCTTCTAGCCGTTCATTTCAATTATTTCTTTCTCTCTGCTTTCTCTGCTTTCAATGGGATATTTTATGATTCCAATTTATCCTCTTTATCTACATAATGGGGAAGGGTAGGAGAGAACAGAATGCACCACCCAATAGGGTGGCTATGGGGAAGGCATGAGGAAACGCCTCCCCCTGCCACGTGACTCACTGCAGGTCACATGGGCAGACTTTTTAGGTTCTTTCTCCAAACAGAACCTCTTGGCCTCTCCCACATTACCTGCCCTCCTGAAGCATTTAAAGAGAAATACACAACCAGATTCACTTATTTTCATTTATGTTGAAATCACTGAAATGAAGTGTAAACTTGGAGGTGGCAGGTTCTATTTGAAATGTGCAAAGTTCTCTTATATTTGAACCTAAAATATTTTGCTGATCTTGAAAACTATGTAAGTAAATTCATTGTTCTTTGTCAGTTTAACACTAAACTGAAAATGCAGTTATCTTTATTGTGATGGTTTAAATATGCCTTTTTGCAGATATTTTTAATTCCCCTTTATTTTTTTCTGTCATAATATTTCAAAGATCAATAAAAGACATTTTACACTATTCTTACATTCTGAACATTATTACTTTTAATTCATGAATATTACTGGAAGTAGAGGGTGTTAAAAGTGATGCCCTGGGCCCTCCCTGGTGGCACAGTGGGTTAGGACGCAGCACTGCAAGCTGGCTACAGCCACATGAGGGCAAGTTCAATCCCCGGCCCCGGAGGTGACCCCATGGTGCGGCAGACCGCTCCTGACCCACCCGCTGCTCCCCTCAGCAGTGGACTTCATCAGTCGGCCTGTTCTGCTCCCCGCTCTGTCTCTGGTGAAGCCTCTCACCGCCCCTGCACCTCTGACCTGTATCCCAGTTCTGTGCACATAAATAAAATATAAAAATCTTAAAAAAAAAAAGTAGTTAGTGTTTCCTTAAAAAGAAAAAAAAAAGTGATGCCCCTCCATTCTGGAGTACATTATGACCCTGCCGGGACACCTTTCATTACCTGAAACCTTTCAGAAGCTGGACTTAGGGTCCAGGATTTTGTGTTGCTTGAGAAATGTCTCTTTTAAGCTAGTTTGCTCCCCCTCTGCTTGCTAGGTGTTGTTAAATTCTCTTTTTGCAGTGATTGAGATGATCACACTTCTAATTTTTAGCTTGTTAATAATATGAATGACATAGCTTGATTTTCAAGTGTTTAACCAACTCTGCATTCTTGGGACCGATGCCATCTGAGGATCGTCTCTTTGTCTCGCCTGCACGGCTCCTGCTGCTGTCTTCAGGTACAGCAGCCTTTCCTTCTGCTCTGTCTACCTCGCTTACTGCCAGGAACATCAAGTTTATTTGTCATCATGAACATCTTGAGTTTTTATGTTTTCTATGACTCCTCTCGAGTGCTTGGATTCGGTTACTACCTGAATGTACTTGTCTGTTCTGCATCAGTTTCCTTCCCCAGGAGAGCTTCCCCCCCCCTTTTAATTGTACTTCTCTCGCCTTAGTGAGGTGAACCAGCTTGGAATCCGGTGAAGGGCCACTTCTGTATCTTGCTTGTGAATTGGCTGCTCATGAGCTTTTCATGTTTTTCTATGAGGTTTTGGGTCCAAAAACATCTCCGTCTTTAAATAGCAGGAATATCGGCTCTCCACCGGCCATCTAAGGTGGAAAAACACTTTCCCAGTTTGCCAGTTGCCTTTGATTCATTGTTGTGGTATGTCTTACTCTGGCTTTTGTTGTTTTAGACGTGAGCAAAGAGGACAGCCGGAGTGAGTGCTTCGGCGGAAACCAGGAAGCCAGAAGGGTGCATGCCTCTGTGAGCTCCTCCTGCTGGCTCAACCAGCTGGTCACTTGGGAGCAGGCCTGCAGTGAACCCCACTGTAAATGTCCTTCAGAACGGTGCCCCAAGCACGAGGCACTCCACCAGGGACTAGAGGCACAGGGCTTGATCACGGTGTCTCCTCCAGTGTGTGGGGCCCGCTGTGGCCTGGCTGATTCTGGGAGGTGCCGGCCCTCACCCACACGAGCTCAGTGTTGAGAAATGCTCCAAGTACGACTTAGTACGACTTACGGTCTGCTGTTGCAGTCTTGGAATTTGCATTATTTTTTGAAAGGGAGGGGGTCCGGAGTCTTTTTATACTCAGCCTCGAAAGTTATATAACCGGCTTGCTCTCCACCCTTAGGCAACTACGATCATAATTTCTGTGGCAGACGCCAGACCTCTGAGAGGGTTGAGTCCCATAGCTCTGCTGCTGCCCAGCTGCTAACAGTTCACAGATGCACCCATCAATTTCCCATGGAAAAGACATAACGCCTTCGATGGACACACGTACGCTACACAGCAAACAAGTGGTCTTCCTCAGGCTCTCCCCAGAAGGCCCTCCCAATCTGGCACTCAGAGCCAGGACACCAGCTGCTCAGGCCTCCTGTCTGCATCTGGAAAATGCATCTGGAACTCATTCCCCCGCTTGCCAATGGAAGCCACGCCTATCAACGCAAGGGCGACCCAGAAGTAGGCAATGCGGACTGCCTGGTGGAGTCGAAACCCATGAATGCTCTTGACATCTAAGTTCTGAAACGAGGCCCTGACCTGCTGGAGCCTTGGGGTGTCTGCTGCTTCTGAGTCAGAAGAAAGAGCTGGCAAAGGCTTTTGTAGGTTGTCAGGACATGAAAAGGCCCTTCCAAACTTTCATAATTGCAAAGGATTCAGCAACATCTGGATGAGATTATGCCTCAAGTGCCGAGGAATTCTGACAGGAAGAAAAGGCAAGGAGCAAAATATGCTGGTCAGAATCCAAAAGCAGCAGAGGATGTGGGGGACCCAGATGAAACCTCACTTGCCTTGTCCATGCATAGTTCAAGCCAAATAGTTCAAGTGCTTTGTCCTTTTAGAAGCCCTGGTCCTCACTGCCTATCCATGGCTGTGGAGCTCTGAGGAAGCAGGTTCGAAACACTCCGCAGCACATGTTTTGAGGGACACTGCATTCAGGGCATGTCCAGCTTTTCCCTTCATACCAGCTCTAACTCGCTGGCTCAGCGTTAGAGGGTTGCCCCTGCCTGCAAGGTGGATGTGCTGTTCACTTCTGTCTTTCATAGTTGCTCAAGTCACAGTGACCCAACGGCAGAAATGGGCATTTTGCACCTGCCAGGGATTTACCCTGGGTACTTCCTTTCCACACTGCCTCCTTCTGAAGCCTCTTTCAAGTGTACAAGGACTCCCGTGGTCCGGGTCTATGTACCCTCCGCAGGCCTGCAGTGGGCTAAGTAGGGGTTCCGAGAAGCTGTAAGGGCATGAGTTTGGTCCCCTCCACACTTCTCTAGCTGAAGCATGATGGCAATGGGTATGGCGGTAGCAGGACAGGCACTGTGGCCAGCATCTCGATGGTGACCTGTGACAGCACTCCTGGGGACCCCAGATGAGTCAGCCTTCCTGGTCCCGCATTGGGACATCTAGTATGAGCGGCTCATTTGCAGGCCCCATAGGGAGTGGCCAAAAGAAATCAGAGGGCTCACCTTCCAGACACTTTAACACCGCGGGCCCCAGGGTCAGGACTTGTCCATCCTGGTTTGTGAAGCAATAATGTCACCAGTAGGAGCCCTGTAGTGAAGCGTCTAGCTGCCAATGTCAGTGCTCAGCCCTGGACACCCACAGGGGCAGAGCCACAGCTATCGCCATGCCATGCCCGTCCCAACCTTTCCTCACTGGCAAGACCAGTACACCACAGATAGCCATGTCTAGAGCAAACCAATTCCAATCTGTCCCAAATAAATGGATTTGCTTTTTTTTTTAAGATTTTATTTATTTATTCTAAAAAACTGAGGTACAGGCCAGAGATGCGGAGGGTGAGAGGCTTCACCAGAGACAGAGTGGGGAGCAGAACAGGCAGATCGACCAAGTCCACTGCTGAGGGGAGCAGCAGGCGGGTCAGGAGAGGTCTGCCGCGCCATGTGGTCACCTCCAGGGCAGGCAGGGATCGAACTCATGCGGAAGTGGCTTAAGCTTCTTAGTGCCATGCTTAACCCGCTGCGCCACCAGGGAGGGCCAAAATGGATTTGCTTTTACTAAATAAATACACTTCAGAATGAGAGGTCAGAAAAGCAAACACAAGCGCCTCCCTATGACATGTCAGTGGGGCTCACAGCAGAGCTATCTCTCACTTCCAATGAGCTTGCCCACTCCAGCAGCGTGCACGTTATAAACAGCCCACCTCACACCCATGAGGACGGTGTTGATGTCAGGCACTCAGAGGGAGTAGTAGACAAAGGTGGCCAGAGACGCACAAGAGAAGGCAATCCTGGCCTGGGTTCTAGAGCAATGTTTCTCAACCTGCAAAACTAGGTATTTGAGGGCCTGGGCGCGGTGGCCGAGGGTTCAGTGTGGAAATGCTCATCGACTCAGGCCCTGCTTTGCAGGGGTGGCGTATGGTCAAGAGCAGGTCGGAAACTGCCGCCTTCTCATAGTTAGGCAGACTCCTCAGCTTACCGGGTCTGCCCCGCACCTGTTACAGTAAGTAATAACCAAGCGGTAGCTCACGGGAGGCTGGAATTGCACAGCCATGAGTATGCGGGTGCCCCTTCATGCTGCCTTTTGCCCAGTGTCTGTGGGCACTCTCCTATGAAGGAAATACACATCTACTCCCAATGTACCTGGGCCTAATGTCATGTATCATTATTCTGTGGTCGTATGAGAGCCTCAAGGGATGGGCGCCCTTCCTCACGCCACCGCCCTGTGCCCAGCTACACGGACCGAGTCAGATAAGGGGGTGCTGGGCCCGCCTAGTCGCACCACCACTTGTCTGTCACTCATTCAAAACATACGTGTCAAGCACCGAATTATATCACACCAGACTTGGAACAGAGTACCTCACTGGCCTGCATCTCATTTGTCTTACCTGTGAAATGGATGCTAACTCCCAGTTTATGCAGAACATTGCACAAGTCACAGGGAAAGTCATCTAGCACGCAACGCCTGGCTCAGAAAAGGTGCACAAGAAATGTCCATTTTCTTTCTGACTCATGAGATGTGATGGAGGAAAACTAGCTGTCTCACTGGCCCAGTCTGCTAAACACCAGAAAACACGCATGGGTCTGTGGCCATCACAAGAAGTGAAGTCCCCCCCCACTTTAAGCAGGGGCAGGAATGCAATAAAAACTAGACCCCACTAAGCAGATCCTAGTCAGAGCGTCGGTGGTCCTCCATGGGAGCTGGCGAGAGACACCCTAGACCGGAAACGCTGCAGAGTGCAAGATTCCATCGGCTTGGCTGTCAACATTCAGCTATGGCTAGGACTCCTGGCAGATGTTCAACCTAGACCGGCATCTTTTAGGAAAGACGTGGGGCTCCAGCCCAAGGGAGAGGAGCAGGGCTCTGTGCGATGAGATGAAGGCTGGGAGGACGGATGGAAGCAAGGCGGGAACATCAATGAAGCCCAGGCACAGCACCTTCCTGGCACAGAGGGGCAAGGGTAAACCCATGGGCCAGCCTGCACTAGTGCAGCTTGCAGACTAGCAGGAGAGCAAGCACAGCAATTCACAGAGTACCATCTAACAGGGCATCTCCAAGGGTACCATGAAGTGCTTATGAGTCGGGATACGGGGTCTATGCATCACCCACCATTCGCAGGGAGAAGGGAGGTGCTGTTTGAATATGGAGTCATCCAGGAAGGTGTCTCTGAAGAGCAAACTTTTGAGCAGAGGGGTGAATGTGGCAGGGGAACAAGCCCACAAACTCTGGGGAAGCAGGTGCAAAGACTTTGCAGAGTCCATGAACTCGGGGAGGCCAGGGCCAGTGGGCGGCAGCAGTACGGCAGGCCGGGCCGGGAGAGGCACAGGAGAGCGCACAAAGGCAGCCAGCTCGCGAGCACCCGCAGCCCCCACCATCGCGCTAGGGCGCCCCTTGGCCTGAGCACCATCGCCCTTGCCTGCATGCTGTGAGCGTCTCCTACGCGACCTTCCAGCTTTTGCCTTGGTCTCCTTCCCAAGCTGTGCCGCACACCAGGATCACTGAGGCAGATTTCACAAGCTCGCATTCCTATGCCACACTCCGAGCTAATAAATCAAACGGCTGGAGTGGGAGCTAGGGTCCACTGTGCACCAAAATGTGGGAATTCCTGGCCTGATAAAACAGACCTACTCACGCATGCCTCCCTGACTTAAAGCCTCTAGTGGCTCCATTGCACTTGGGGTGAAAGCGAGCCTTCCCCCATGTCCTGTGAGGTGCTACAGGACCTGCTGACCCTTGCTTATCTCCTCGCTGCCATACAGGGCCTCCCCTGCCTCGCTCACCATGCTCCAGTCACTGGCCTTCCTGTTCCACAAACAGGCTGAGCTGCTTTCTCCTACTGCATCAGAGCCCTGGTACCTGGAAACTGGAACATTCTTCCTGGTGAGGCTGCAAGGCTGGCTCCTTAGTAATCTGGCCTCAGCCCTGCTACCAACCACCCCCGCCCTGCCAGAGGCCGGCCCTGGCTCTTGTAGCTAATTTTGTTCACACACCCATATCTGATGGGCACTGTGGGCTGCCATGCAGATTCTCCTTTAGAGACTGACGATCTTATTTCCCCAGCTGTTGGGGATGGGGCTAGCACTTGACCTTGGCTAGAAAGCGCACACTTTCTCAGGTGTGTGTCTGTGTGGAGAACTTGTCAAGCTGCCTCTAAAATGTATAGGGAAATGCAAAGGGCCAAGGATATGCACTGAAAAAAAAACATGTGGGATTTGATGTCTTGGATATTAAGACTTGTAGAAAGCCTCACTGATTAAGACACCATGCTATGGCCACCTACAAAATCATGTGATCAGAAGAGAGAGCCCAGAAACAGACCCACACACCTGAACACTTGCGTCTGTGAAAGGCAGCATGGAGCGTGCCAGAGGACAGCCTTTCCCACCAACAGTGTGGGGTCAATAGGCTACATACTAGGGGAAAAGCCCAGAGCTAATGGACCCCTCCCTCCTAAAAATATGTAATCAGTCGTGTGCCGTAGAGCTAACTGCGAATGGCAAAAGAAGAAGCCTTGTAGAAATCCAAGTAGGAGAGTAGCTTCGCGATGTGACAGCTAAAACTAGTCTGAAACGGGACACAAGTGGCGCTTGGAGCACATTTCACAGCTTGCTTTTCTCCAAAGACGACACCCATGAGTGGAAAGGCCAGCCATGTTGCCGTGTTCATGGTGCCCGTACAGCCCTCACCCATGTAGCGCGCAGCCCTTGCTGAGAAACACCAACGTGCTCATACCACTTCCTTGCTTAGTGTCTGCCACACTTCATCCAGTTCACTTTTCCCATGATAAAGCCGCTCTCTTCCAACCTCCCTTCTTACCTCTGGGACTCGTTACCGTGTTGCTTTCCCTTGTCTCTCCGCCTCTTTGCTAACTCTTCCATTCCCTGTCATGCAGACCTCAGCTGAAATGCCCCTCCTCAGAGCTTTCTTCCTTTAGCTGACTGGCTGAACTAACACTCATCTCCTCATTCCAGACTTTACTCCTCATACCTACACCTCCATTTCCAGACACAATGGCCAAGAATTTTCTTTCACTGAATTTATTTTCAAGAGCATAAAGTATCGATTTTTTTATTCACTTCTTTATTCAACGACTCACCAACATGTTTTCGAGGAGGCTATTTAGATGAGTGATGGTGTGGGTGATGCCCAAGATGAGTAGACTTCTGACTGAACAGAGAACCGTGAAGGCGCAGTAAGAGTCTCACTTGAATCTGCACTTTAAGGACCCACAGAAAGATGACTTGGTAGACATTTTCTGTGCTTCAGTTGTGACTTTCTTAGCAGTTGAGACACTGAGAGTAGGAAGATGCCACGAGTTTTCCCCCCCCACACACACACCCCATTTGTAAAGGAGTCATCAGTTACTTATGTCAGTTTTTCTCAAGTATCACATAACATTGCTGTAGTTGGGAAATCCCACAGTTTACTGAGTCAACTGTCTCCTGCAATTGTCTGAAGGTGGTATGTGAGCAGTGTGGACAGCGGCTCCCAAGATAGGCTATTCCTCAGAAAACACAGAGAACAATTAAGAGGAGCTAAAATGTGTGGTGGCTGCAAGTTCTTTGACACTCTTTCCATGCAGATAATGGCGTCCAGGCCCTTTTGACTCTAGGTGGACTTGTGGCTTCTTTGACACTGAGAACATGGCAGGTTTGACTCCACGTTCCAAGACTAGGCCATAAAAGCCCACAGAATCTGCCTAAATCTCTGGAAATATCTGCTTTTTTTTGAAAGCTCCATGTGAGGATGTTCCTTCTTAGAAAACAGTTGTCATGCTGTAGTAGGTCCACATCATATGGCTAGGCCACACAAAGGGGCCCAGTCAGCAGCCCCAGTTGAGCTTAGCCTTGAAGATGGATGTAGCCTAGGTGTCAGATGTATGAGTGAAGAACACAACAGGTAATTCATTGGAATTACCATGCTCCTGTGAGTCTTCCCAACTGAGGCCCCAGAAAATGTGGAACAATCTCCACTGTGACCTGTCCAAATTCTTGACTCACAGAAACCTTGACCATGATATAAAGTAACTCATGCTCTGTACCATGGGAGAAGTCATAGCAAACTTCAGGCTTCAATGTGATCACCTGTACAGAATAAGGCTATTCTGGCCACTCCATCTCGAGAACTTTCCTGCCCCAGCCTCCTCCACAACCTGCTCTCTGTCTCCATGACTTTCCACCTTTGTACCTTACTAGCCTGAGGGAAAGAGGGCCTGGGAAGTTAGGCTCCAGCTCCTACAAGCTAGAAAAGGGGCTAGAGAAGCGCACCCACATCCACGGTTAGCCCAGAACCTTCTCCCATAGAAATAAAGACGTTCCTGGCTGCCGGCTCCCAGGTGCAATGGGCCCTATGGTCCAGCCATAGTCTGGTTTAAATAGGCTATTGCCCCCTGGCCTGAGAACCTTCTCACCATGGGTAACATTGTTTCCAAGGGAAAAGAAAATGCCTCTCAACTCCCAAACAACTGACTTGGAAACAAATTTCTGGAGCCAAACACACTGGTAGGTTGGGAAAGCCTGACTCTCCCAGAGTCGCCGAAGGGCTAGTGACTTCACCCAAGACATTAGCAACGTGTAGGGAAGGGGCTACTGAGCACAGCAAAGGGAGCCCCGGCTCCTCCAGAGACCTCAATAAGCAAACAGAACACACTGGCAGACCCATAATAGGCAAGCCGGCCCTCCTGGGACAGGCTGCCTGGCCCAGACCTACACTGAGTGAGTGCCCTAAATCAGACACACGCCTGACGGTCACAGGTGGACACTGACCCACTGAAATGGGTGGGGTTTGGGCAAAGGCAGGTTACTCCAGCGAGATCTCATTCCGCGCCCTCCCACAGACACCAGCCGTGTTTCCCCTCCATTGTCAGATACTTCAGCGGTTCATTGGTTCCTTCACCTCGATGAAAACAGACCAATTATGCAGCTTTCATCTGCTCCTTTGAAAGGCATATGGAAAATTCTGCTTTCAGGAATAAAATGGTAATTCCAAGCAAGTACTTGAGGCACTCTGAGAAGCACACCCACCCCTCCTGAGAGACCGGCTGCAGTGCTATTTACATAGCAAATGCGACAGGATGGTTAGCTAGGAGACTACGCAGGGCGAATGGGCATGTATGGAGACACCTCATTTCTCAGCAATTATTATTCAAAATGAAATGTCATGCCAGGAGCTATAGGGTGCCAGAAGAAGAAGGAAATAGATCATCATGCATTTAAAAAGTCTTAGAGTGTAATAATAATTAAGAAATTATTACACTCCTGATCTTTTAGAAGCAGTGTAGCCACCTGTTCACACCTTTATTAATCACCAATTTTCTTCCTCATAATGCGGCACCACAAAGATTATTACAGGGAGGAATACAGAAATGGAGGTGCTGAGAAATAATTTATATCACGGAGCAAAAGTGAATTAAAATGCATCATTTTAATTAAGACTTTCACTAGTAGAGAAAGTCATATTTTAGGTCTGCTTTATAGCAACATATAATTTGACTTAAAAGAATAGCCATGCATAATAGTAATTATTATTGTTGATAGTATTAATTTGCTCTCAAATGAGCTCTAAGTGATTCTTCTTTCTCCTTTGAGCAGCAAGCAATCACTACCATAAAAGTGTGTGAGTGGGGATTGTGGGGACCCCGGCTCTATGCGCTCAGGCACTCCCGGGGTGCTGAGTTTCTCCCATACAGCCCGAGGAGGCCTGCACTTCTGTTTCTGAGTCTTGAAAAGAGAAAGTGCGAAATGGAGAACAGATCACCCTGACCTGGGGGCGGGAGGGGGCAAGAGCTGGCTTTCTGAGATGGCAAGAAATCAGCCAGCCTCCTTCTGTATGAGGGGTCCCCAGGAAAAGCGGAGGTTCCAGGTTCCCATCCAAAGGAGGGTAGAGCTGAGCAGGGAGAAGAATCTGGAGAGGAGACTGAGGAGGAAGGAGGCAGGATGGAGCCAGGAGGAGACCTGAGGGGGCATAAGGAGCAGAGACGTGTAAGGAAGCAGCTGTTGTTTCTTGGCTCTGGACTGAGGGACACAGATGTGGGAGAGAGACCTGTGGGGAGGTTAACCATGGCGGCTTTCATATTGGCTTTGCTTTCTTCCTCCCAGACTTGTCAGGCCGTTTCTGACCCTTTTCCATGGGTCCCCACCAGAAGGTGCTTTAGACTTGTGACAGGCTTTCAGGCGTTGCTTTGGGCCAACCCCTTTTGGGTGGACTTTTACCCATGAGGGGACGGTCACTTTGGGTGTTTGATTTAGAAACCACATTCTTTGTCTTTTCTGTATTTCACACGCATTGCATTAAAGTTCCTTTCATGAAAGGTCTTTTATATGTTGTGCCTTGTTGTGGTGGATGGCAAAATCTAATTAGAAAGTGGGCAGGTTTGGGGGTTCAGAGGTGCCCCGCTCACTGCCCTGTAACACTTCCTGCCTTGACACCCGCATGTCCTCAGAACCAGGAAACGGTTGGCACTGGGGGGGTAGCTTATATCCTACAAGTATTTTGCCTCTTTTAAAAAATTGGTTTCTTTCCTTAATATTGAGTTTTGGGGATTCTATATGGATTCTATATACAAATTTTTGTCAGGTATGTGGCCTACAATTTTCTTTCCCAAGTCCATGATTGCTTTGTATGACCTTATCAGTGGCTTTGGCAGAGCACAAATATTTACTTTGGGTGAACTCCGATTCTTTGTTTTTTTCTTACATAGATTGTGTTTTTGGTATCATGTCTAGCAATCTTTTGCCTAAATCCAGGTCATATTTTTACCGGATTTTTTTTTTCCTTCTGACAGTATTGCTGTTCTAGGGTTCACATTTAGATTGATCATTCATTTTCCAGTTGATTTTTGTATAAAATAGGAAGTTTAGGTCAGGGTTTTGCCTGGGAACATCCAGTTGTCCCAGCGGTCTTTGTAAAAAGGCTGTCCTTCCTTGGAATTGTTTTTGCATCTTTGTCAAACATGAGTTGGTGGGGCATCAGTAAATTATGGTCCACGGGCCCAATCTGCCCAGTACCTCTTGTAAGTACAGTGTTACTGGAACTCGGATGCCATTTGTCTACCGATTCTGAAGCTATTACCCACGGCTGCTTTCAGCTGCAAAAGCAGGCTGGCCTCATTGTCCAGGGCCCGCGTAGCTTGGAAAGCCAGTGTCTTTTTCTGTCTGGTCTACCTACACTGACAACTCCTGGCCCAGGGCAATGGGCAGGACCAGTGGAGTATGAACTTGAGAATAAAGGTTGCCCCCCCCCATGAGTATCACAGGTGCCAACTTCGGCCAGTGATGAGGGCACCCAGGTTCTGGGGTGAGAAGGCACCACGATGCCCTTCCTTCGGCAGCTTCTCAGTCACTACTTCTCACCCAGGCTCGGGCTGCGGTCCTGTAAAAGCTGCGGTGCTGGGTGGAGACACTAGCTGAGACAGGGCCACCAACCGGAAGTCTCTCTTTGCTTCTCAAGTAGCACTGCCCATGGGCGCGTGCTCCTGTTACCAAGGGCCTGGTGCTTACGCTCTGGCTGGTGAGAGAGAACAGTCTCAGTGTGTGCTATGCCCTGTGTGGAGAAAGACCAACTGTTCTGTGGGGTCAGCTTCAGGCTGCCAAGAGAGCTCTTGTGTGAGGAGGTGCAGGTGCCTCTAGCTGGCTCCACCCACCAGTTGAGTGCCAAAGCTTCTAGCTTAGGTGCCTCGGGTTCAAGTCGGTAATTCCACTCGGCTCCCTGACTACCACTGTTCTCCAGATGCGCCCTCTGTCTCGGACACCAAGACTCTTGTACCGCCTCATTGCAGTGCCAAGTCCCCAAGTCCTCAAGGCCCTGATTCAACAACACACAGCGCCCCACAGACATACCTTCCCTGGCTGTGCTGCTCTCCATTTCGCTACAGTTAAAGCGCACTGTGCCCCCACCCCCATGCCCTCACGCCTGGTGTGCGAAAGTGTCTGCTTTCACTTCAGGGCTCCAAGTCGCTTGTGACGAGGGAGCCGGTGAGACAGGTGCCCTCCTCTGCCATCTCGACGCCTCCTGCGTCACTGTATTACAGTGAATTTCTTGCATGTACCTGTACTTGGAGCCTGTGGGTTTAATTCATCGGCCAGCTCTTTTAATCGGGGGCTTACGTAGTTCTGTGCTGTGATGCTGACAGGTCTGCGTTGGGGTCTCCCGGGCCTAGGCTTCCTCGGTCTTCACCGGCCATCCCACTTCTGCGCCTTCTTTCGGGCAGACTGTTACTCGTTGTTTGAACAGGCATGATGTGTGTTATCTTTGTTTTGCACTATAATTCTTTCTTGTTCTATCTGTTGCTCTAGCAAGTACAGTGTCTATACTTAGCTTTTTATAGTCTGCTTGGAATCAATACCACTTTAGTGGGATATAGACATTTTACCACCATGTTGGCCCTGTTTCCCTCCCCCACTTTATGGACTACATCTCTCTCTGCACATTAAAACCCAATCGATGTTAGGATTTCTTATTTCAATTCTCAAATACATTTTAAGAATTAAGGGTAAGAATAGGGGCCTCCCTGGTGGCCCAGCGGTTAAGTGTCAACGCCATGACCACTGCGGCCTAAGTTCGATCCCGGCCAGGGAGTGACTCACACGATGCGGCAGACCTCTCCTGTCCCACCCGCTGCTCCCCACAGCAGTGTACTTCGTCCATCTGCCTGTTCTGCTCCCTGCTCTGTTTCTGGTGAATCCTCTCATACCCCTCTGGCCTACACCCCAGCTTTTCTACGCAAAAAATAAACATTAAAAAAAAACATGATCCTCATCTGTTATGATCATCCAGACATACACCACTCGTGTTGTTCTGCCATCATTCCTGACCTTCTGTGCTTCCTTCTTCCTCTCATTTAGAACTTCTTTTAGCAAATCTTTAGAGAAATTATATTGGCAATGGATTCTCTTATCTTTCCTTCATCTGAGTTCTTTATCTTACCACCCTTCCTAAAGGAAACTTGCACACAGAATTCTTGCTTGTTAGTTCTTTTCTTTTAGCACTTTAAAAGTGTTTTGGGCTCTCCATGGTGGCACAGCAAGTTAAAGCACAGCACTAAGAAGCTAAAGCCACTTCAGCATGAGTTCAATCCCCACCCCGGAGGTGACCCACAGGGCGCCGCAGACCTCTCCTGAACACCCACTGCTCCCCTCAGCAGTATACTTTGTCGATCTGCCTGTCCTGCTCCCCACTCTGTCTCTGGTGAGTCCTCTCACTGCCCCTTGCACCTCTGGCCTTTACCCCAATTCTGTATGTATAAACACATAAACCTTTTTAAAAAATGTTTTGCACTTTCTTTCTGGCCTAAATGACTTCTGATGAGCAGCCACGATACCCTGAGCGTGCTGGCAGTCGCTAGGCTGGCTTATTACGTGTGGATTTGGCTAGTAAGAAACAGCAAGTCCAGAGGGGCTACGCTGTTGGTTACTCAGACAGTAGAAGCAACACCTGCAAAGCAACATCTGTGAGGCATCAGATCTCTGCGTCTCTAGCCCCACACAGTGCCAATAAACATGATGTGCCAAGTGATTACTGATGTGAACAGGGGCTACCCATGGGAGAGCCCACAATAAACTAGCTACACAGCCTGAGTGCCTGCAGGCCGAGCTTAAGGGCAGGGGCAGGGTGAACAGCACAGGGCAATGGATGTGGGTCTGGTTCATCAGGCAGGGAGGGAAGTGGTAGCTCCTTGCAGGTCACCTGCTCCCAGGGGATCACAGGAAGGACCCAACCCTTAGGTCAAACTGTGGCTTAGCCTCACCTGTGTGGTCTATGCAGAGTCATGCAAGGTGGCCAGACTGCCAAGGCAGAACTTCTCCAGTGCAGCAAAAAATCCACACTCAACTCATTGTTTATAAGTGCTGTTCATTCCCTGAAGCGTTTCTTTCTTTATCTTTATTTGGAGCAGTTGTATTATGGTGTGTTTGGGTATGGCTTAACAAGTCTGTTTAACTTGTTTGGATTTCACTGAATTGCTCAGATCTGTAGGTTTATGTTTTTTGACCAATTTGCGGATTTTTCTTCGATAATTGCTTCAAATTTTACCTGCACTGCATATCTTCTTCTCCATCTGTGGGACTCCTATGACCCTAGCCCCTCTATCAGAAAAGAAAGCTCTCCTCTATTGGCATCCAAGGCACCTGAGAGCCTGCTGTGACCGTCACCGCTGCTCCCATTGTCTGGGAGGTCAAATGAGAAAGAATCCCGGAAAGAAAAAAGTAAAATGGGCAGTTTCCTGTACTCACTGAGCAGTAGTTACCCACTTTCCAGCATCCTGAGCCATAAATAGGAGTCTTCTCATGGAGCCCTCTCTGGGTTCCAGGCTACATTGGGCCCAGCACTGGTGACAGCGGAAGGAACAAACGGGAAGCTCATGGCCAACTTGGTGATACTGCAGACTCTGATCAGCCTCCATCTGCTGTCCACTAGATACTCCTCAAGGTCCTCAAACAGCTGCACCAGGCACTGCGGCTGTTTTTTAGCCACAGTTAAGTGCACAGACTACTCCATTGACCTGACGTCACTCCTCTGCCCACTCCTACCCACCCATCAGTGCTGCCATGTGAGAAGTGAAACCACGTAGAGGCCAACAGAGCAAAATTGGATTAAGGACATGAGCTATTTCATGACAGTATTATTCAGAGAGCTGGATCAGTCTATGGTAGTTTGGTTGTTTCCAGGAACCCTGTAAATTCATCCGTTTAAGCAAAGGAACACTCAGCTGAGCCTGGAAGAGTAACGAGGCCTCCAAATGGAAGAGCTGCAAGGGGTGTTTTCATGTGGTTCTTACTCTTCACAGTTTGCATCAAAACCTTCCTCTAATTTTGACCACCTGTTCCAAAGTACAACTATTTCGCAAATGATGTCCAGTTCTAACAAGTCCCAACACTGAATGGGCTACCTTTAATCAGACTTTGCTTGGTCAACAATTATTATGCTCTATGTTTTGAGGTTGGCAGTAAACAGACCTTACCCAAAAATGGTTCTGGGGTACTATGGAAGCAATTAAAAACCTTTAATGACACTGTACTTATATACACACGCTCTCTCTCACACACACACAGTTAAGACTACTAAAGATTACTAAAGATCTCAAGAAGAAAACTGTTTACTTTACATAAACTATTGGCTAACTAGAAACTTCCCTAGACCTCACTCCCAGCATTGCTGATGGGACCGCTCCACATTTGTTTTGCTTTGTTGAACAAGATATAAAGAAGACAACTTTATTTTTACATAGCTAATTCTCTATTCAAGAACTTTGTGGTATGAGAGTTACGTGGTTATCTCCTACCTTCCAGTGTCCCCAGGCTCCCAGACAGCCACGTGAAGCACACGTTACTTCTGTTCATCACAACGATGCTCCTTGTTTTCACGTGTGTAAATTCATCACCTGTTTGTAGAGAACCACGCCATGATTATTGCAGGCCTTAACTGTAAACACATGTGTGGATATTAACATAGCTATGCGTGTGGCCAAATAAGAATGTCTGCACTAAGGGAAGAAAAATAACCTGCTCAACATTAGTCCAGTTCATATGCAGCTAATCCCACTTGCCCCCTTTATTTTGCTGAACTTCTCAAGGGCTCTCTTCCCTCCCTTTGCTTTGTATTCTAAAGAGCGCTGCCATTGTTTGCAAATTATTATGTAAACAGTGTGGTGAGTGCCATGTAATCAGCAGGTGATCCTCGGTTTTCAATGTGTCTTGAAAAGTTTGCATTGTAGTTGAGAAATGTTTGCAGTGGTGTTGGATGTCACTGTAGATTTTCCTTCACTTCAGCTCTGCCACGCCACCGGAAGCCCGTGCCTCTTACTCCAGCTCCGCCACAACACCGGAAGCCCTAACTCTTGCTCTAGGGTCTCCTTCTGTTCCCCTGCTGTTTCTACCTGGTGCCCCTCACTCTCTAATCACCCCTACCAGAACTGACTCACATACTCACATGGAGACTTGTATCTGGTAAAGTAGACAGAGATAAAGCTATGTACACTAGAATTTTGCTTGAGGGGAACTCACAGGGGGGAAAGGATTTGTGTAATTCCATTTGGGGGCAGGGAGACGATTTATCTCTGTTTTCTGGGCTTCTTATCAAACAAATTCACAGGGTGCTTCTGTCTAATAATTTGCATTTCCCTGATTCCAAATAATTTTGCTATGCATTTGATCTTCACGAGGGCCCAGACACGGAAGGGACATTGCTGCGCTTCCTGAGCAGATTAGGAAACTGAGGCTTGCCCAAAGAAAGGGGGTGCTTGGGCTGTGTGTCAAGCATGGCAGCTTGCCAGGCCCGCTTGTGGGTCATTCACCCTCAGGTAATGTGGGTGTCTGTGCTGGGTGCCCTGCCCTGCACCCGGGAGGGGTAGGGCTCCATACTCCCAAAGCAGGCAGATGACACCTTCCTTGAGAATCCAGGCAACAGTTTCCACTTAGCTGACTGTTTCTCCTGATGGAAAGATAAGTGTGAGCAGACCACTGCTAACACTACTGAGAAGCTGCCTTTAAAAATGCAGTGATTGGGAGAAAATAACAAAAATAATGAACAACCATAGACCAGAGACATTTTGTGGGGGTGGAGTGGGGAATGGGATCAAAAACGGGGTGGGGGAGGGAAATGCATGGGACTATGGTGGTGGCACACGGGTGATTTGGTGATGGGAAACCCGCGGGGATTACAATCGAGATGGAAAAAAAAAATGTGCAAAATGATGTAAAAATAAACTTTTGTAATAATTAAATTTAAAAAAATAGTAAAAGTTTAGGCAACCTTAAAAAAAAAATGCAGTGATTGGTCCATTCAAAGACACACGACTTCACTGACTCTCAGTGGGAAGTGGGAGTCCAGTCCCCAAGGCGGGGCGTTGGATCAGATTCACAATATATGGAAATTGATTCCATAACTATAATACAATTTTATAGTTGAATATTTCAAGAAGTGGGGAAAACATGGACCTTATATCACAAATGGCAGAACACTGTTCGGCCTGATGAGAACAGAGAATACATTTGGGGGCCATTAGGCTGAATATGGGGGAGGCTGGGAGACAAGGCAGGCCCTCCGTCCCCGGCCAGGTCATGTTTGCCGTGGAGGCAGCAGGCGGCCCCCGGGGCCCGGGTCTGGGTGCGGTGTCACCCTCTCTGCTTATGCAGTCCTGGCTGTCCCCCGAGCAGGGGATGGGACAATCTGCCCCGCTCCCCAAGCCAGTTGATGACTGCTCCTCAACCACATTTGCCTCGCTTCTCCATCCTCCCTGACAAACAGTGCCATCTGGGCTTCATGCTCCTTGTGGTGTTTGTCCTCTCTCCAGCTCCCATCTGTGGCCTGCAGGGCCACCGTGTCCCTGTTCCTCGCTCATTTCATCAAGGCCGTGTGTTTATACCCGTCGGCACTCTCCATTTTTTCATCTCCAATTCGCCGATAATCACCTCGGTTTTCACCCCTCCTCCAGCTTCACCCACTGCTTTTGTCCATGCAGCATTTACCCTCCAGATCTTTCTGTCACATTCTTGCAGACTGCTAGGTCTGAGGCATTGATTTTCCCCCTGTTGCCTGAGAAAATAGTTACCGGCTGAAGGACTGGGCATTTCCAGCCCCCCTTACTAGAAGCCCACAAATTATCATTGATCAAGGACTTTCATTAAGTGCATCATTAAGCAAACACTATTCTTTAACACACCCGAAATCTGTCTTTCCCAGGAGGGAGCAGGGAGAGAGCAGAGTGATCCTGTTGCTAAGTTCTTCAGATGAACACGACGCGGGAATGACTCTTCATCTCCACGGGCTTGACTCCCCTCCACACAGACACCTAACTGGCACTGACATAAATCAGTTTTGGACAGATTGACACAGGCTCTGCGCAGAAGACCACAGGCCCCTGGTGGCTCCCCGCGGAGGTGACTCCTCCTTTCCTTGCCCCCTTAAAAGTCATGCACAAGCCTGCAGTGGCAAGTCCCCAAGTGCTGGTAGAGCCCTGGCCACAAAGTTGCCATGTGCTGACCTCGGCCACCCCAAGCCTGCCCACGGGAAAACCACGGCTTCAGTGCAACTGCTAGCCGCGGCTCGGGACTCCCCATCTGCAACTTGGAAGCCAGCAGAAAGGGGTGAGGAGGAAAGCGCCTGGGCAAAGCTGCCCAAGAACAAACATCAAAATGCTGGTGTTGAAAAAATTCCGGAGAACCAGCCCTGGCGGAGCCTGTGGCCATCGTCTCCTCCCACGACTCCAGCAGCTTCCCTGTGCCCAGGCCAACTTTTGAAATGGAAAGGAGAAAAAAGAAAGAAGGATGATAAACAAAGAAGAAAACCCACGTTCACGTGATGGTTTTATTCCCCAGGTGTGCCTTTCCTGCCTCATTAATCAACCTGCGGAGAGGAGGCAAGTCCCCGGCAGCGAAAGCAGGTAGCCGCGGCCATCAAGAGATTCCGCGGAAGCTGCCTCACGCCTGTCAGAGGGCTGTTGAAGTACATGTTCCCCTTGCTGCCCTTATGGTTTGAAAGAGCTACTGAGACCTTTCCTTTAGGCATTTCTCCACCATTTCTGGCAACACGTTTCATGCACAAATCAGACTTCTCTGCTAGCATCTCCACGGGGTTAACAATGGGATGCAGACAAGGCCAGAGATCTGAGTAGATGCGATTCGTGTATTTAAAGATGCACAAGTGTGCGCACACACGTAACCCCAGAGCGCGACGCACTCCTGCGGGCCACGATGTGGCCAGTGCCGGAACACGAACTCTGTAGAGTGGCGAGTATGTCAGTGCAGTGGTCCAGACGGGTGTACTGAGACTATATTATTAGCAACAAGAACATGGAAAGCCATCCTCCCTGGAGGTTTCCTTCACCCCGAGTGTGAAGCCCCCTAGCTGTCAGTCCTGCGCGCAGTGGGGGCTGGTGGCCCAGACGTGGCTGCGGGTGCTCTCGACTCTGACGCATGTCCATGGCCTCTGCGGATTGCAGAGCACCCCGTCGTCACTCCTCCTGTTTTCTGACCCTAGACTGTGCTCCAGTGTTAGGTCTTTGCCTCACACCAATCACTGTGCTGTTGTTTCTCTTGTAGGCGCTTCTGTCTGCTCTGTGGCTTCCCCCACCTAGGACCTCATCACTCTCGTTGGTGAACTGCACTGTCTCTCGGAGGCTCTTCACAGCCCTGCTGTTCCACCCATCACGTGCCCCATGCAGTTTTATCCACCGCTGGCTGAGTTCCTAGCCAGGGATGCAGCTTGGATCACATGCCTCCTTCCTCATCACAAAACCGTCAAAGGCTTTGCGTAGCTTCCATGAGAATGTCTTACCTGGCCCCCAGGCCACCCTCCATGAGACACCAGGAGACCCGCTAGTACAGCCCTTTGCTACTACCCCCTTAAAGTATCCCCTCTTCTAACCCAACTGAGCTACTGGCTGTTCCCCACATGCATAGCAGACATTCCAGGCTAACTGCAGAAGCAATTATTTTCCTCACTCACACCCCACCCCTACCCCATGCCTAGTGTCCAAATCTCACCCACCCCTTAGGACTCAGTTCAGGGGTCAGTTTCCCCATGAAGCCTGCTGCCCACAGCCACAGTGACTGCTCCCTCCTCTGGCCCTGGACATTTGTTCTGTTTTTCTGTCAGGCTTCCCAAATATTCCCTCTTATCCACACAATAGCAGCTTCAATCATCCAAAATTGCTACCTATCTTAGTTCATGTGCTATTCTCAACAGTGCTTTACTAAACCCAACATTACTAAAAGGTACTAAACGCATGTTTTACTATTCTGTATTGACAGATGAGGAACCTGAGGTTCCAGGGCAGACAAGGCCCATCTGAGTCCCAGTGGTGACAGTTGGGAGTGAAACCCAAGTTTGCTCCCATACCCAGTCTTTATAACTCCTGCTTCTCAACACGAAAATAAATGTGGTCGAAGTTCCTTTCTATTGAGGAGAAACAGATTTTAATTTGGGGGCAATTAGTGGATTGGCAAACTCCTTTCCCTATCTCCAAGTTCTCAGTGACTTGACTGTACAGATGCCATCAGGCAGTGTACAGGATGTGTCCAGTTTCCAGTTCTGGTGCTCACTCTCCTATCTATGAAATGGACGCAACTTCTTTTACTCAGCCAAGATTTAGAGGAGGCTAGATCTGCTAGGTGCATATGAGGTGGTCACAGATACCAGAACATCACTGACACCCCTATGCCCAGGTACTCCCCGGTGCCAGAGGGATTCCTTGTCATTCAGCAACCCCTTCAGGAAATCACGAGCAAAGAGCAAAACACTCTTCTCCCTGCAACAAGTTTTATTTGACTTCCTGCCTTGCGTAAATCAGTGAAGAGGATAGTTTTCCCACCTTTTCTAAGTGAGATATACTCAGAAGTATCTGAGCAGAGTAGACCTAGAGCTGGGAACCAGTCACTTGGACTGCAGACAAAAGACCCATTTTTGCCAGTCACCTTATGAGGACTGGACTACTTTACCTAATTGCTGAGAGAGCACAGCGTTTAAAGGACCAGGGGTTCTAGATTGACCTACTTGCAGCATGGTTGGCCACTAAGTGTGCTGTCTCCTTCATCCCATCTAGCCCCTAACTACTTTGTCCGAGGTCTTTTCTCCTGGCCAGTTGTCAAAGCGGCACCTCGCTATGGAGAGCCTGTCACTTGAGCAGCCTATCTGTTTACTGTTTGTTTAAACCACATCAAGTTCAATTCAGAAGTTTACGCAGCCCTATAGCAACTGGTTTTTATATTTTATTTAGCAACCAATTATCCTGATTAATAGGCAAGAAGAGTTTTCATTCCATTTTACAAACACTGTCATCTGAGGACAGCGTCTCTGCAAAAACACCACAGTGACTCCTCCTGCAGGCCTGTGTCGTCTAACCCCTTAGCGACTGGCTTCCTTTGTGCCAACAGGCTTCTACCCCAGAGCCGTCTGTACTAGGGCTGCCAGTGACTTTAACTGCCACACAAGCTTCAATCTGTGTCGATGGCAACAGCTAAAAGATCCCCAGAGATCCAGGCTGGTCCCTACAAACACCCCTAAGGACCAAGTTATAGATGCCTACAATTTGCTTCTACCCATCTCATCAAATAACTGACATGTTCCTGGGTATTCAAGACCAAACCTCAGTTCTGTCACTCATCATTAGTTAGAACTACAGTCAGACACAGAACAGAGGCCTATGGTAGTTCCCACCGCGGAGAACTATGGGAGCAGGGCTGCGGAAATAGGAGAACATATGGGACAGAGCAGGGCTGTACTGAGAGGAATGTGTAGACCAGTACAGGACAGCATCATGAAACAAGGAAAAAAGAACCTTCCCCCGCCCCAATACAGTCTACTCTTCCTCTTCAAGGAACTAGAAAAACAAGCAATGAAAGCAAGTGGACAGAAGGCAGTCGTTAAAGTTAAAGCAGAAATAAATGAAATAGAAGTCAAAATTATAGTTCAAAAATCAATGAAATCAAGAGCTGTTTATTTGAAAAAAATAAAATAGACAAACCCCTCACTAGGCTCACAAAGAAAAAGGAAGAAAACTCAAATAGGAGAATTAATGATGGAGGAGAAACTACAGCAGACAGAGAAGAATCCTAGGGGATAATAAGAGGTTACCTTGAACATTTATCTGCAAACAAGATCAACAATTTAGATGAGAAGGACCGATTCTTTAAATGGTACAATTACCCAAGACTGAATCAAATATGAAACTAAAAGGCTTCTGTAAGGCAAAAAGACAGTGACCAAAATGAAGAGACACCACCACTGAATGGGAGAAAATATCTGCACACCACACAATTTATGAGGGGTTGACATGATGACCTACAAAGAGCTCACACAATTCAACACAAACAAATGAAACAACCCAATCAAGAAAGCGGCAGAAGAGTAAGTATACACTTCTCCAAAGAAGAAAGGCAAATGGCCAACAGGCATGTGAAAAAGTATATTCCCTTGTGACCAAGGAAATGCAAATCAAACTCTCAATGAGCCACCACCTCACAGCAGTGAGCATGGCCCATATATATAAAAAAGAAAAGAAAAAAAGAAATTACAAATGAGGGTGAGGATGGGAGAAAAAGGAACTCTCTCTCACTTCTGGTGGGGTGTAAGCTAGTCCAGCCACTACAGAAAGCTGTGTACAGGGTCCTCAAAACACTAGAAATGGACCTGCCCTATGATCCAGTGATTCCAGTCCCAGGAACCCTAAGAACCCAAAGAGCACGCAAACACTGATTTGAAAGGAAACCTGCATCCCTATGTTCATTGCAGCACTATTTACAGTAGCCAAGATACGGGAACAAACTAAATGTCCACAGATGAATGGATCTAGTCGATACGGTATGTACACACCGTGGAATACTAGTCAGTGATGAAAAATATGAACCCATGTCATTTGCAGCAACATGGATGGAGCTGGAAAGGTTAATGCTGAGTGAAATAAGTCAGAAAGAAAAGAATGACTATGAGATGGTTTAATGTATACATGGGATGCAGAGAAACCAAACAAAGGGTTAGACAGAGACAAACCTTGAATGCTGAGCTTAGATCTGAGGCATCCAGGAGGGAGGGGGAAGGGGAAAATGGGGGTGGGGGAAGGAGCGCACAGGGACTGTGGTGGAGGAATATGGGTGCTTTGGTGGTGGAGAGCTATGGTGACCACAGTGGAGAGGAGAAATCCTATACTGTGCAAAATTAAATAAAAAAATAATAACATACTTTCTGGTGATCCTTATTTTAACATGCATTGCTGGCACTCTAATGGAGAATATAGGCAGCACAGTCTCCAGAGGATTAGAAATCATTTTTTCCCTAATGCCATTTATTAAGGGTCAATTGACATTTTCATCTTGAGATGTGATTTTCAGGAAAAACTGGCCCAGAGATGTGAGTCGAATGTAAAACACCTGATTCTGAAAGGCAAGTCACAGAAGGCACGCCATTTGGGGGCATTAAAAAGTGTCCACTGCATTCTTTGAGGCTGTCCACGGAATGAAATGCCCATGCATGGAACTCTTTGCTTTAGGGGAATTGCTTTAGTTTTTCAGTAGTTAAATCATCCATCCCCCTCAGAAGTGAAGTGTTTTTTTGGGCTGCACCTTGGGTGAGCTTGCCCGTGTGGTGATGGCGCTGCCCTTCATCTCACGCCAGTGCCACTCACTTGCAAGCTTCCACAGCTAAGCAAGCGGTGGGCTCCTGGCAGGCAGGAGCAATGGGGGATGTCGCAATGCCTTTTCCCCACCAGTCTCTGGGTCAGAGAGTCCCCACCCAAGTTGGGGAAAGCCTGTTTGCAGCCCCTGAGCTGTTCTCTACCAGTTAGGTCACTTAACACCTTATCAAGCTAGGTCATTTAGAGAGCATTAAAATTAATGTCCAAGAACATTAAATGTAAGTGAACACATCCGGGTGATTTAATCCCTCTGTCTAATCAACCTAAAGGCTCTAAAAGCTAAGCAAGCAGGCTAGGTCAGGACTTCCACCAGAAAGGTCAGGGGGACGACTTCCCCAACACCAGCTCACCAGCTTCAAAACAAGGGCCAGTCAGAAGTGACGGATTGCAGCGTGGTGATGTATGGGGACCTCCTGGGTGACCCGAGGTGGCAACCCACACTGGAATGACTCAGCAGTGGGCAAGAGACAGCAGGGCGATCAAGAAAACACTCACCTGCGAGGACACGGACCGGATGTGGGAAACGAGAGTCAGTTCCACCCAGACACCCCTTTTAGCCTTGAAAAATTGGATCAACACAAATGGATGGAGTTCTCAAAGTTCAAAAGGTTTCCTCTGGGGAAAAAAAAATAGAAAAGATGGCTTCCTGCGAGTCGGGCCATCACTCAAGAGGTGCACAACGCTATCACTTCCAAACGGCTCTCATCACGACGCCCAACATTTTGGTCTCCGACTTATGGTCATTTGACTGCGTTCGCCTTCAACTCTTTCTTTCTCCAAAGAACCCCTTTTAATTTGCAAGTTGGAAAAAAATAAATTCTCCACAGACATTCACAGGCAGCTGATACCTCGCAGTGTGTGTGAGCGGGGGGGAGGGGGGAGGTGGGAGACAGGCAGGGTAACAGAGGGTCTCCCTCAGGAAATTTCTCATCAGGGTGGCTTTGGGCATGGTGGGGAGTGTTGTAGAGATGCTGCCTGTGTGTGGGTTGGAAGGGTTTTACAATGCAGAGTTTGCACAGAGAAAATGATAAGACAGTAGCCCTAGACAATCCACTGCATAATTAGTTTCTGCTGAAATTAAAGGTTCTTAGGTGATATGTTATCTTGTTGTCAACTCACACAAGACGGCTAGACATTAAAATCATGCTACCCCCTCCTGCACACATCACCCCCATGCAAATACACACGTGTGTGTACACACACACACACACACACACACACACGGAGGCAGGGTAAGGAGATCCCATTCAGAGTGAGTGGCCCCTTCCCCCATCCTGCTGAAAACAATCTGCTACTTATTTTACAAAGCAAATTGTTCTTCATATCAGCTCCGCGTAGATACAAGCCATACGCCTCGTGCACATGCTTCTACCATTCCTTTGAGTTGTCGCCCACAACTTTATCCCGCCACATATTTAGGGCTAACAAATGGACTTGCAAGTCAGGCTGAGCTAGCTCAGTGTTTAAGTCTTAGACATGTCCCACCAATTTTTTTTTTTTTTTGGCTCTGGGGAAGGGGCATCATTGTTCTTTCGTCGCACTTAGGATTTGAGACTTTGAAATGACTCTTTGGGTTCAATTCCAGGTTGGGGGTGGAGTGGTGTGGGGGTGGGAGATCAGCTCGGACTGGGCTGGTTTCCAATTTAATCTGTTTGCAAGAAGAGAAACCTGATCCACATACATAGGGCTCAAATCTAAGAGACCTCTGCTACTTGAGGTGGGGTCTCCAATTTCAATTCTTATTTTTTTTTTAAGGGAAAAAACCTGGACTCAATCCATCTAAGCGAAGGGCAGTGTTTTTATTTTAGTGAAGTCTCAAAGGAAAAAAAGAAAAGCTCCCTCAGACACATCTTTGGTTACAAATCTATTTTAACCTTTTCCAGGCTATAAAGATGATGGGTGCACAGGAACAGCGTGTCCACATCACTAAAGCAGAAAGTCAATTGTTGCTCCATCAAATGCTGACCAAGGCAGTGCGGTACTTACAGGACTCGCTCCTCCTGCACCACACAACCCACGCTGTGCAGAGCACTGGGCATCGCTGTCCTCAAACTCGAGCTCCTGACTGCGGGGCTTATAATAGATATAGGGCACATATTGTTCCAACTCTCAAGTCAGAACTGTCCAGACAGACGGGAACCTTGCAAAAGTCAAAGGAAAAGTGAATAAGCAGAAAACCACCAAGCCACAAAGGAAAGTCTAAGTTGCCATCCATCACGATGGGTCTACCTGGCTGAAATCAGGGAAGAGCTGAAAGAGGACAGTTTCTCACATAGGCACAGCATCAACACATCGTCTCCTGGAACACCTCACTCCTTATAAACGCAGTTAAAAGTTACGAGTGCAACCCTCGGGAAAGACTGCACCCAGCAGCAGCAGAGTCGGCCACTGGGTAAAGACACTGAGTCTGTCTGGCGAAGGCAAGAGCCTCTCTGGGAGGAGAGAGACAGTTACATCACTCATGCAGCGGTCCTGCTCGCTATACGAGGTGTGTGCCAAGTGAAGGAACGGCTTATGCACAAACACGTTGATGGTGAATCAATAGACAGGGGCGTCATATCATTTCTGAAGGACAGAACCACATTGATTAAATGACTGGTTCATTACTAATAATATTAACTTCAGAAATTGTGTCTACCCATTCAAGATTTTTCTGAGGAGAATGTACAAGCGTATCTACGCCTGCTTCGTGCCGGACAGCCCGGGGCCGGAGCCTGGCACTGGGCCAGAAGGCTGGCTCGGATCTGCCTGTGGGTCTTGACTTGAAGGAATTGGCTGGCACCAGACCAGGTGGGCACATCTGAGCTGTGCCCCAAGAAGCTCAGGAATCGAGGACCAGTGCTCCAGACGAAGACGAATCTTTTTCAAAGAAAAGGGGGAGAAAGGTCGTCTAAAGGGACCAAAAGGGAGGTGCTATCTCGCATGGTTCAACCTGGGGACCTTTGAATTTCCCTGCCTGGGTTCAAATCCCGGTTTTCCCACCACTGCCTCTGTGACCGTGGGGAACTTCATGCCTTGAACCTCACTTTACTCATGTATCAACCGGAGGTCACCACACACCTACTTCACAGCTATTTGGAGAGAGAAATGAGGTTACGCATAGGCAGCACTTTCAAGAGAGGCCTAGAGTAAGCTCGGGATGAACGTACGCTCCTGCCCTTGCAGAGGTGAGAGGAATTGTGCCCAGCTGCTGCCGGCAAGACGTCACACGTGGCTGCCTTTGAGAGTGTGTTCCGGGGGTCCCTGGTCAAATCTCACCCTGGCTCCACGTAAGAGCAGGAAAGGAGAAGAGCTAGGCTGTAACTGACACCCTCTAGCTGGCAATAGCTCCTTTCACATTCAGGTCTTCGTCCGGGGAGCCAGAGGGCAGTGGAAGAAGTGGAAGGCCCCTTGGGGCCAAGAGTCTCCGTGTACCGCTTCTTTCCACTTAGGGTCAGAGGGCTCTTGCCCCAGGCAGTGACCACACATTTCTGCCTCTCTAGAGCCGCTGTGGCTCAGGATACAAGGCCCTAAACTGTGGAACGACACATGACTAGCTGCTTTCAGGGTTTCAGGGGTTTGTGGTAAGCACTTGTGAGAAAATGAGCAGGTAATCTGGTCACTTCTGTGATATTTTTGGATGGTTACCTATTTGTTCTTTCCAAACTCGCTAGTCCCCAGCAGTCATGAGATGACATAAAATACGTGCTCTACAACAAGACAAAAGGGAACGTGCGGGCTTGACTCAAGACAGCGTGAGGAACGTGCTGTCAAGCTATGTGCCCAGCATCATTAGAAAAATACATAAACACATGCTTTATAGGCAAGTCATAATTGTAAAGTTGTGTTGATGAACAAGAAAGATTGCTGGTGGGAGACCAGAAACGTGATGGCACTCTGGGCACGTAAAACATGAGAATGAAACTGAGGCCACATACATAGTAAGAGATGGCTTCGGGCTCACACTAGAAATGCATCTGGGGAACTGCTTCCAACAAGATCTAGAAGAACAGATGAGAGAAGACAGAGAGGAGAATTAAAATATAATAGAAGAAACTTCTAGCACTAAAGACATGACACTTTCCTATTAAAAAAAAACCTGTATTGAGATAACACTGCATTGTAACATTTCATAAGTTTTAGCTGTGCCTCATCACAATCACCATGCATATGTACTACATCAAGTTTACTGTTAGTCTAAACCTCACCTTCACCCCACCATTGCCCACTTTGCCCTGATTTGCCACCCCCCTTACTCCTTCTCGTAGGCACTAACTGAAGACGTGACCTTTTGTACAGGCAAGGGAGGCCCGAATGCCAGAGGATGAATGGAAAAGACATATATACAAGGCTGAACAATCAGAACCCCAAAGATAAGGAAAAAGCCCTAAAAGCTGTGAAAGACCTCATACAGAAGAACAGGAATCAGCTTTGCATCAATAACACTGGATGTCAGAAGATGACAAGTGAAAATGAAACTCAAATCCCATCCCTAACTAACAAGCTTTCACATACAAAGGTAAAGTCAAGTAACTTTCAGGCATACTTGGACTGAAAAAACATACAATCCACAGTCACTGTTAAACAGCTTGAAGTCATAGTTCACCAAAATTAATAATAAACACAAATGCCAAAGATGCTGTGGGATACACAATAGAGAAGTGGCAAAAAGCCACAGCCCTCACAGGCAGCTGTCTCTTGTTCCCTCGGGACTCCTGCAGCCATTCCCACCTTTCCCCCTTCGTTCCGAGAGGCACTGGCCTGGCCCTGTTGCTGCTGACCCCTGGGCGCCTTACTACTCCTAATTCATTTCACTGTCTCATGGCCATGCGTTTGTAAAGAGTTTTCCCACTAAATTCACCCAGTTACCCCAGCTGTTTCTTGCTGGGACAATGACTGTGTGCCCTTCCTGTGTCCTGCCTGGAACACAGACGTGTTAGCTGGCGTAACTGCAGCCATTTCAGATAATGAGGCAAACTAGGGCTGGAACTGCAGGCCAAGGACGGTGAGACAGAAGACAGGCGTCTAGGTGCTTGATCCCGTCATGCTGTCTCCACTCCACATGGGCAGCCATTATGGGAGATGAGCAACTCCTGGTTTATCAAAACCATTCTTGCATTTATCCCTAGTAGCCAAAAGTAGTTCCCAGTTGATACACAGAATTTATCCAGAGGATGAAAAGGTCGTTTAACACTAGTAAATGTATTGCTAGAATATACTACATTAACATATTAAAGGAAATAAATATCCACTAAGTACCACTGTGCTAATAAAATTTGATGTCTTAGGCCCTCCCTGGTGGCGCAATGGGCTAAAGCACAGCACTATGAAGCTATTGCAGCCACTGTAGCATGAGTTCAATCCCCGCCTGCCCCGGAGCTGACCCACATGGCGAAGCAGACCTCTCCTGAACTGCCTGCTGCTCCCCTCAGCAGTATACTTCATTGATCCGCCTGTTCTGCTCCCCACTCTGTCTCTGGAGAAGCCTCTCACCCACCCCCACCTCTGGCCTGTACCCCAGTTTTGTGTACATGAATACATTTTTAAGAAAAAAAATGCAATGACTTTTTTATTAAAAATAAGCTATAAACCACAGGTCCCTTTGTTAATTTGATAAAACATGGCCCAAATAAAGGTATAGTGACAAAATTCCCACTGTCTGTACCAAAGAAATACAATAAAACTAGTATAGAGATCATAAGGAGTAATGAAGTATCAGGAGTGTGATCAATTGCTGTGACTGTCCCGAACTGCTCTAGTGACAGCAACTGATGGGAGTCACAGGAATGACAGAGTAAAGATGTATAAAAGTTGGTGTGAAGATAAAAAGTGCACAAAATAGTCTTCATAAAAATGGCTAAACAAAATGTGAATAAACAAAAATCAGTTGTTTTACACTAGCCATGGACTTAGAATGTATGAATGATAAAAAGATCCCTTTTATAGTAACTAATGATCTTCATCAAGCAAAAAATTAAAATGCCAATTAAAGCAATATAGAAAACACTGGGGAGTGGGTACACACACCTATATGTAAAAATATCCAAGAATAGCTGAAGGGCAAATAAAACACAACTAAAAGAGATGTATCCTGTCCCTAGAGAGGCAACACACATTGTACTTCTGATGTAATGCAGTTCACATCGAAATCCAAATAGAATTTTTAATGTAGCATGGTTATCTGATTCTTAAAATTATCTGTGTGTCAATAGTGAAGGCAAAGATAAATAGATGGGACTACATCAAGTTAAAGAGCTTCTGTACAGCAAAAGAAACATTACTAAAAACAAACAGAAAGATCACT